>NC_060069.1:146021409-146325219 GCF_922984935.1 Meles meles
TAAAATTCATCTATAGTATAGTAAAATTACCCCCCCCCCTTTGTTAGAGAAGAGCTAATGACTTGATTTACAGAACTGTTCAGGTTTGGATTTCTCTGCAGTTTTTTTTTTTTCCACAATTGACTATATCATTTACAAATAAACAGTTAATCATAATTGTTAGCATATTAGCGATACTTGTATTAGCAACTCTTCTCGACATTTTGTCAGTTATGCACTGTAACCAAATAAACCTCTTTCAGTCACTTAGTTGATTTAAAATAATTTGTTATGGCCTTTTTTCTTTTGCAAAGTATAAACTGTAATTTCATAAGTTGTTTACGCAAAAAACAAACCCAAAAAAAGACAATGGGAAGAAATTATGAGAATACCAGGGGGAACAGTCTTGATCCCTAGGACATGGTATTCTCATTTCAGGGCATCCCCTCGGCCTGGCCCACATTTGTATTTGAGTTGTGTGTGCTGCCAAGATAAATTTCTCCTTTTTTTTTTTTTAAGATTTTATTTATTTGACAGAGGGGGAGAGAATGAGCACAAGAAGGGGGAGTGGCAGGCAAAGAGGGAGGGAGAAACAGGCTCTCCACTGAGCAGGGAGCCTGATGTGGGACTCAATCCAGGATCCCGGGATCATGACCTGAGCCAAAGGCAGTGGCTTAACCAACTGAGCCACGCAGGTGCCCTAAACTTCTCCTCTTAAGCCTTGAGATGAACATTTGGCTCCAAGGAGCCCCAAAGTAGGCACACCACATTGAAGGGAGCTCCTCCAGACTATACATTTATCTGCACTGCTCATCTCTAAGAGGAGTCCTTGTTTGGAGTCCCGATTCTCCACACCCCTGCTTGCTGCCTAGTCGGAATGTTAGGCCTGGAATAGACTTATCAAGTATTACGTTCCTGCTGTTATAAGGAGAAGCCATGAATATCAAAAAGTCAGCTTAAGAAAAACTCTGCCGTGAGGGGCACCTGGGTGGCTCAGTCAGTGAAGCATCCGACTCTTGGTTTCGGCTCTGGTCATGATCTCAGTGTCCTGGGATCCAGCCCCACATCAGGCTCATGCTCAGCACAGAGTCCGCTGGACATTCTCTCTTTCTCCCTCTCCCTGTCCCCCTGCTCACGCTAAGTAAATAAAATCTTAAAAAAAGAAGAGAAAAACCATGCTGTGAAAGGCTTTATTTAAAGAGCGCTAGAGTACATGAAACTTGGGTGAGTTCCTTAATCTCTGTAAGCCTCGGTTTTCTCACCGGTGAAATGATGAGTCTGTTTCAGGAGGGTGGTGAGCTCAAGTGAAAGAGGGCGTGTAAAGAGCACAGTGTCTACTATACATTACGTGTTAAATGAACACTGGCTTTAACGCTTCTAGATTTTGGTTATTAAATCAAATGGGCTCTCTCCGAGGGCACACTAGCTCCAACCTAACCATAATCCCATAAACCCAGAGAAGTGAGATCTGCCAGGGTGCTGGGTTTTCTCTGATGCCCAGCTCTTCCTGATTTCCCCATCTATCAGTCCTCTTGATCGATAGGCTCAGCTGTGCCAAAAATTCTTGGAATATGCATAAGACTGGGTGCGTCTTTATGTTGGAGAAAGGGGTAAGTAGCAAGGAAGTGTATGTGTGTGTGTATTTTGAAGTGACAAACTCAGGGTGGCTCAAGGGAAAGCGGGTGCCGTGGCAGAGGAAAAAGGTAAAAGGAACCAGATTTTGTACAGAGAATGCTGAACAGAGTGAAGCATGACATCATGCAGGACATGGTTTCTTTAAAAATAAATAAATAAATAAACCTTGAATATCAAGACGGTTGCCTAGGATCTGACCCACTTCCCTAGAAACTTGCTGAATTAGAGACTATTCACTCTTAGCAATAAGACTCAGTAACTAAAAAAAGAAAAGAAAAAAATAGAAAAGGACGGGGAAAGAAATGAAGTCAGGGAATTCGAGAATATATAGAAAACATGGAGTGTGAGAATTTTTCCAAAAATAAATAGATGACCAGTACTTTGATCAAAGAAAAGTAGGGAAAACTTCTAAAGAAGAAAAAGAGCTTGAAGAAAGTAAGAAGTCTGATAAGGAGGGGCACCTGGGTGGCTCAGTGGGTTAAAGCCTCTGCCTTCGGCTCAGGTCGTGATCTCAGGGTCCTGGGATCGAGCCCCACATCGGGCTCTCTGCTCCACAGGGAGCCTGCTTCCTCCTCTCTCTCTGCCTGCCTCTCTGCCTAGTTGTGATTTCTCTCTGTCAAATAAATAAAATAAAAAATAAAAAAAAGTCTGATAAGGAATAGCATGGAGGACATTAGGAGAAGGAAAGGAAAAGTGAGTTGGGGGGAACTGGAGGGGAGACAAACCATTAGAGACTGTGGACTCTGAGAAACAAACTGAGGGTTTTGGAGGGGAGGGGGGTAGGGTGAGGGGTGAGCCTGGTGGTGGGTATTTAGGAGGGCACGTATTGCATGGAGCACTGGGTGTGGTGTATAAACAATGAATCTTGGTACACTGAAAATATAAAATTAAATTTTAAAAAAACGAAGAAAATAAGTCTGTAAATGGGAAGCACTCAAAAGAAGTTGGCCCATTAGGTGGTTTTTCAGGTAATAATGACTAGGAAACAGGGAAATCAAGAGTAAAACTTGCACATAACTGTTCAGCTTTCCACCCTGGACTTCAAATTCTTTCCCAGCAGTAAGGGTAAGGAAATGATGTACACATAGAGGGTTTGGGTTTTTCTGGTACTATTATAACAGATCTAAGTGTTCAGGAGGAGCCTTCACCTGCTTAATCCATATACTCCTAACCACTGGAGTACGGATTTGTTATAGATAGATTTCTCAAATATCACTTCTATGCTTCTTTGCAGTATTCAGGGATTTCCCAGGTCACTGGCTCTAAAACACTCCATCACAATTTGTTGTGATGTATAAATGACTGCAGTAGAACAGGCGTATCCTGGAGGCCAATCCACTGTCTTGTAGGTTTATATCTTAGGCAAATACTTACTGACTTAATCACACCGTTATTATTCCAAGTCCAACTGTCCAAACAACTTAAGTTTAAATATACTGAACATTTTACTCTATACCCACAGGCTCAAAGAGGTGATGTTTAGTAAATAAAAGGTCATTACAGCAAACAACTGACTGAAAAGCTCTACATATAGCTGAAGAGCTGGGGCAGTGATTCTTACTTTGGAAACAAGTCAAGGTGCAGGCTCCCAGGCTCCCACTGCAGAGCTGTGATTCTGTAACGGAGCTCAGGAAGCGACCTTTTTACCAGGCTAACCAAGTGTTTCAGATGTAAACGGTTCATAAATCAACTCTGAGAAACAGTGGTTTATACCCAGCGCTACTGCTGATATGGCAACCAGGAATGGCGCCCAGCAGAAATCCTGTAACACACAGATGTAATTCCGTTTACTGTTCACACACAGTTGATTCTGTGTAATGAGAGGTTCTGCCACACGGACGGAGCGATGAGGTGCCCGATCATTTTGGGGGATAAGCAGCCATCAAAATGCAGGTCCCATTATCCATCCCAACCAAAAACATCAACGACCTTGGACTAGCCATGCCCAAACCATCAGCTGCGGCTTAGAGCAGTCATTAAGGAAGGTCAGTGAAGGGATCAGGTGCCAGTTCCTGCCTCAAGAGTGGCTTGACTAACAAAACAATCACAAAATAGCACCACCATCTTAACTCGCTCTGTGCTGCCAAAGCTTCACCAGTCAGGAGACTGAAGAGTCTCCACTTAGGAAAATCCTACCCTTTCCCAAATGCTGACAGCTCAACAATTTCAGATCCTTTAGCTTGGCCTAGCACACAGGAAAAGATTGCTAGAAAACGTTGCACCCAGAGTGACTTTTCTCATCAGTTCTCCCAAAGTATAGTTTGTAGCTCTCCCATAAAAGTGCTTTGTGGGGGCGCCTGGGTGGCTCAGTGGTTTGAGCCACTGCCTTCGGCTCGGGTCGTGGTCTCGGGGTCCTGGGATCGAGTCCCGCATCGGGCTCTCTGCTCGGCAGGGAGCCTGCTTCCCTCTCACTCTCTCTGCCTGCCTCTCTGCCTATTTGTGATCTCTCTCTGTCATAAATAAATAAAATCTTAAAAAAAAAAAAAATCTTTAAAAAAAAAAAAAAAAAAAAAAAAAAGTGCTTTGTGGCGGCGCCTGGGTGGCTCAATGCGTTAAACCTCTGCCTTCAGCTCAGGTCATGATCTCAGGGTCCTGGGATCAAGCCCCACCTTGGGCTCTCTGCTAAGCAGGGAGCCTGCTTCCCCCTCTCTCTCTGCCTGCCTCTCTGCCTACTTGTGATCTCTTTCTGTCAAATAAATAAATATCTTTTAAAAAAATAAAAGTGCTTCATGCTGTGCCCCACACTTATCTGTATACATGTCCTCTCTTCTAGATCATGAGCTCCTGTAGGAAAGAAATATCATTTTATACTTTTCTGTATCCCACTGAGCTTAGGGCCTTGCTCACAGTTGCTTGAGTGGAATGCGAAAATGTATCCAAGTTTTCACCACCTTTGGAAATATAGCCTGTTCTGATGTTGAGACTATCTGTGTCTGGCATATGTATATGTCTTGATTATAGGGACCGTTTTTTTAAGTTGACCTGTACAGACTCATTACAGACAGCTCAAGCATCAGTTTGGCTTCTCCTAAGTTATGCAGATAAAGAAGGCCATCTCCATATTCATTTTAAGAAATTCCATCATTGAGGTGCCTGGGTGGCTCAGTGGGTTAAAGCCTCTGCCTTCAGCTTGGGTCATGATCCCAGGGTCCTGGGATCGAGCCCCGCATAAGGCTCTCTGCTCAGCAGGGAGCCTGCTTCCTCCTATCTCTCTCTCTCTCTGCCTGCCTCTCTGCCTACTTGTGATCTCTCTCTGTCAAATAAATAAATAAAATCTTAAAAAAAAAGGAAAGAAAAAGAAATTCCATTATTAAAAGAATATATATGAAAATTTGTCCTTTTAATCTCTATGGGCAGGCTTGACAATAATACCCAACTTGGAGATCCCTTAGAAATAACATTGCAGTAGTAACCTCTCCTAAAACTTCCATATTTTCACTTTCTTTCAACATATGTAACCATATATGAAGCCTTAAATCTGTTCATTGGATAAACTTATCTTTAAGCACATGTTATCTATACTATCAAAACTTAAAATGTACATAGTCTTTGATCAACAGGATCACTTATAAGAATTCATATTATAGGGGCACCTGGGTGGCTCAGTCAGTTAAGTGTCAGACTCTTGATTTCAGCTCAGGTCATGATCTCAGGGTTGTGGGATTGAGCCCTACGACAGACTCCATGCTCAGCATCGAGTCTGCTTGTCCCTCTCTCTCTGCTCCACCCCCTGGTTGTTCGCTCTCTCAAATAAATAAAACCTTTAAAAACAATAAATAAAATAGGAGTGCCTTCGCTGAGCAGTCGGTTAAGCACCCGACTCTTTTTTTTTTTTTTTTTTAAAGATTTTATTTATTTATTTGACAGAGAGAGAGATCACAAGTAGGCAGAGAGGCAGGCAGAGAGAGAGGAGGAAGCAGGCTCCCTGCAGAGCAGAGAGCCCGATGCGGGGCTCGATCCCAGGACCCTGAGATCATGACCCGAGCCGAAGGCAGCGGCTTAATCCACTGAGCCACCCAGGCGCCCCAAGCACCCGACTCTTGATTGAGGCTCGAATCATGATTTCATTGTCATGAGATTGAGCCTGGTGTCTAGCTCAGCACTCAGCACAGAGTCTGCTTGAGATTCTCTCTCCCTCCGCCTCTCTCACTCATGCTCCTCTCTCTCTCTCTGAAATTAATAAATACATCTTTAGGATAAATAAATTTTAAAAAGTTATAGATCTACAAGCACAGGTGTACAATCACACATACGAGTTACCAACTGAAGCATTATTTTAACAGCAAATTTAAAAACCAACCATCGATTAGATAATCAATGGAGTGATTAGACAATGGTACACCTGAAGGTGGAATACGATACACTGAAAGAACAGAAATAAAATGTGTAACTTCTAAAATAGAAAGGAGGGGGCGCCGGGGTGACTCAGGCAGTTAAGCATCTGACTGTTGGTTTGGCCTCAAGTTATGATCTCAGGGTGGTGAGATCCAGCCCAATGTCGGGCTCAGCACTAAGTGTGGAGCCTGCTTAGGATTCTCTCTTCCTCTTTGCCTCTACCCGCGCCCTGCTCACACTCTCTCTCTCAAAAAATAAAAATAAAAATAAAAATAAAGAAAGAAAAGAAAATAGACAGAGATAGTCTAAGAAAGGAAAAAGAGAAAATAAAAATCAGATCAAATACTTGACAAACAAGAATGTAAAGAAATGATACTCATTGTAAAATACACATGCATTAAAACTTATTAAAAGACGGTAATTCCGGGCACCTGGGTGTCTCAGTGGGTTAAAGACTCTGCCTTCGGCTCAGGTCATGATCCCAGGGTCCTAAGATGGAGCTCCTCGGGCTCTCTGCTCAGCAGGGAGCCTGCTTCCCTTCCTCTCTCTCTGCCTGCCTCCCTGCCTACTTGTGGTCTCTGATAAATAAATAAATAAAATCTTAAAAAAAAAAAAAGATGGTAATTCCAAGACTCGGTTTTAAAAGAAAATGACAATTTCATGCTATATGCAAAAGAGACTTGAAATATGATGACAAAAAAAAAAAAAAGTTGAAAGTAGCAGGACAGAAAACCAAATACCAGGAATATAGTAACAAAAACCCAAGGTAATAACAGAACGAGATTAAAGAAAAAATAAATTAAGGACCAGATTAAAGGGGATGAAATCATTATGAGGGATATAGAGGATCCTCATTTAGTGATAAAATGTGCTGGCAAGCTACAAAAACCCAAACCAGAATACATGTTGTATTTTGGTGTTAACAAAAGAGTCTTAAAATATAAGCAAATACTGATTTAATTACAGCAGAAACTATCAAAGCCACAATCATTGCAGGAGCATGGATTTAAGGGAGAAACAAAGATTCCTCTATGCTTTTTTATTTTTTTTTTCCCCTTTTTATTTATTTATTTTTTTTTTCAGTGTAACAGTATTCATTCTTTTTGCACAACACCCAGTGCTCCATGCAAAACGTCCTCTATGCTTTTTTAAAGAGAAAACCTAACACATAATGACACGAAAAGCTGAAAGAAATGAAAAAATATTTACCATATCCTAAAGAAACCTCATGGAGAAATTTCAGTATCAGAAAAGCAGATTTTAAGACAAGTGGCTCAGAAGTTGACAAGATGATCCCACAATACCCACTATAATGTTGAAAAAGACTAAGAAAGGACTGATCCTACGAGAACTCTGAATTATTTAAATTCCAGTTAGTTAACATCCAATTTAATACTAGTTTCAGGGGTAGAATTTAGTGATTTCATCACCCAGTGTTACTTCAACACCCAGTGTTACTTCAAGTTAGAAAAGGCTTTCTTGAATTTCTTAGGCACATATAAATCATAAAGGAAAAAATAGATAATTTCGACCACATTAAAAATAGACAACACAAAGTTAAAAGGCCAGACTAGAGAAGGTATTTACGGTAACAAAAGCTTAACTTTCTGAAAATATGAAGAACTCCTGATGGAAGGACCAAAGATCCACTTGGGGGGGGGGGGGGGCAGTATAAACTGGTAACTCACAGAAGAGGAAAACTTCTTGGATAAAAAAAAAAAAAATGAAAAGATGCTCATTGTCACTATATGTTCAGTATTAAACAAATTAATAAATGTTAGGATCAGGCATATCTAGCCAACCTGAATGTTTGATAATGGTTACTGTTTGTGAGGGAGAGGGGAAACAGACCCACCACTGTTGACAGGGAGTAAATTGCTACAACTATTGCAGTAATTAATAACATTTAGTAAAACTGAAGATGTTCCACTTCTAAGTATATACCCTAGAGATACTGTCAAATGTGTACACAAAGAAACATACACAAGAATGTTTTTTGTAATACTAAAACGGGGCTCCTAGTTAGTTCAATTTCTGGATGCAACTCTTGATCTCGGGGTTGTGGGTTTGACCCCATGCTGGGTACAAAGATTACTTGGAAATAAAATCTTAAAAAAATAAATAAAATAAAATAAAAAATCAAGACCATCCTCAATGGCCAACAAGAGAAATGAATTAACTGTGGGATTAATCACAATGGAATAGTAACATTATCAACCAGCTCTGCACATAAACTAGCCCTACACATATCTACATGTTAAATGTGAAAACAAAATGCTGAGTGATAAACTTTAAAAGGATACATATCATGAAACGAATTATGTTTAGTTTAAAACACAGAGGATACTATACATTGCAAATCATGAAGGGTAAGGATATGCACGAAAAAGATGGTAGTTCTTAGAAGGAAATGACAAAAGGGAGATTTTCAACGGATAGGTAGCTTTTTATTTGAAAAGAAGGATCTGAAATAAATAAGGAAAAGGTTAACAATGGTTAAATTTGGGTAGTGACTATATGTCAACATTCTTGGCTGCAAACAGGATCTACTTTGCCAGTTTAAGCAAAAAACAAAGAGCTCACAAATGGCCTCAGGCTTGGCAATCTGGTTATACAACTCCGAAACATGTCATTACAGCAGAGCAGCTGTAGGGGGAGAACTCCTGAGCATAGCTCACTGAATCACTGCTGCCTTGAAAGCCACAAGTCCCTGCTCCTCTAACAAAATCCATCCCATGAGCCACACTGTCTTCATGGTGTCCCGTCTCAATTTCATACAAGTATGTGTAACTGGGGACCTAGGACGCCTGCCTGAGCTCCCAGCTACAAGGAAATTTTGGAAATTATGTTTTACTCTTACCCTTCTACTACTTCTACTCTATGGAGATAAGATCCATAGAGTGGGAAGGTGTCAGAGTGGATGTTCAAGCAGTGCTAGGTATCCAAAAAAGTAGAATAAATATCTACTCAAACAGGGGTTAAATTATTTTGTTATTTTCTGTATGGTCAAAATCGTTCATAATTTTTTAAAAATCCAAGTATAAATTCACCAAGGGGATGGGAGAGGAAAGTTGCAATAGATGAGAAATTTCCAAAAGATGGGACTAATAGAACAGTAGAGGATGTCACCACTTAGAACGTATGTGGAGAGAGCCTGTCAGAAGAGACAGCCAACCTGCCCAGATGAGCCTGGAGAAGCTCCGGTGGTAGAAGACAGAAAACAGAAGAAGGGCTAAAAAGAAAGGGATTAAAAGTCTATATACAAACCAGCTGACCTTGACCCCACATCCCCTATCAACAAATACAGAAGGGCATGAACCCCAGTATTTCCCCCCAGGTAAACTAATGGAAGGATCTCATGAAATAAGTGGGGGCACTATCTGGGAAGAATGAGAGCAGTCCGTAAAGAAATGTATGACCAAGACTGAAGAGCTCTTCATTCTAGCATTGAGAAAACCCCCATCATAACTGTCAGTAGTATAAGAAGTTCAATTAAAAAGATTAGGATATAAATGAAAACAAAAGAGGGGGGAGGGGAAATACAGAAGACCAATATAGAAGATCCAAAATCTAATAAAAGGTATTAGAGAAACAGAAAAGAAAAATATTTAAAAATAAAAATTTCCTAGAGCTCACGAGATGTCAAAAAAAATAATTAAAAACCTAGATACGGACATAAAATTTACTTTATAACACCAAGAACATTAAGATCCTAAAAGTATCCAGGGTGTGTATGCATGTGGGTGCATGGCAGGGTGAATGGTATGGAGGAAGGCAGGGTTCCAGAGAATAGCTTATATAAAAAGGAACAAAATCAGATGAGTATCAGATTTTCATTAGCAACATTGCCAAAAGATACTTGAGTTGCTTTCAAAGTCTTGACAGAAAATTATTTTTCAATCTACAATTCTCTACCACCCAAAGAGCTGATCAAATTTAAGTTTTTAAAACAAAGGTACTTTAGACATGCAAGAGCTAAACTCTTAGATGCTTTTTTCTCAAGATGTAACTTACTATGGACTCCAACACAATGAAAAAGTTAATAAAGCAAAAGGAAGATACAGTCTCTAGGAAGAAGTAGATCCCACCCAGGAAAGAAAGAAACTCTTCAGAAGAAACCTGTGCACTACACCCAGGAAGAAATTTTTTGGCAAAACAGCTTTAACAGATTGACAGTCAAGACTTGCCCAGTCACAGGAAAGCAGGAACTCTGTTATTGGGACTGCCATTTGGCAAAACCTTTGGGAGGCTAAGATCTGGAAGCATCTGCCAGTAACTCTAACAGAAATCTATTCCTACAAAGTATTTATATGTGAGGCAGTGCAGAGGATGAGTGAAGTTACCTGGATCCAAATTCCAGCTTTGCTACTGGCCAGTTCTATGGTCTGTTTCCTCATTTACAAAACAGAAACACTTTCTCAACACATTGTGAGGATTAAATAAGAGATTCCATGTGAAAGGCTTAGCATCATGCCAGTATATAGTGAATATTCAGTTAATTAGTAAATTCTCAGTTAACCTATCCACAAAACACTTGCACTTTTGTACAAGAATATTTATTGTGCCATTGTTTAAAATGGCAAAAATGGAAACTAGTATGATCTTTTGTTTTTAAAAGATCCCATTTGTATTTATACATATATGTTTATACATGTAGAAAAAGGACTGAACAGAGAAAACGTCAAAGTGTTCTATCTGGGGAGTCAGAGAGGACAGGGTTGTTTCTGCACAAAATTTTTACTGTGAACAGCATAAGTTGTTTTAACCTTTAAGGAAAATAAGAAGTAAATAATAATTATAGATGGAAAATAAACATCAGTATAGTTTTAGGGAGAAAAAAAGATAGTTAACTTTTTTTTTTAAGATTTATTTCTTTATTTTAGGGGGAGTACTCAAGGAGGGGGAGGGGCAGAGCCAGAGTGAGAGAAAGAATCCCAAGCAGACTTCACCCTGAGCATGGTGCCCATATGCTGAGCACTGAGCCTGACACAGGGCTCGATCCCATGACCCCAAGATCATGACCTGAGCCAAAACCAAGAGTGGGACACCCAACCGAGCCACCTTGGTGTCCCCATAGTTAATCTTTACAAGCACACACAAATATTTCAAATAAAACTTTTATTTTATTATACATATTTAAATTTTAGGAAGTTATTAGGTCGATGCACTTTCCTCTGTAGGTTTAGTTTGATCTTCAGTTACCTGTAAATACATGAATACTTTACTTTTCTAATAAATAACCACTTTTAGTTTTACCCTTCCCCCACCATTTAAAATCATTCCACAGTCGTTTTCCTATAATAACCCTTGGTCTTTCTCCTTCATTAGTAATTATTATAGAAAGTTAAGCAGAAAAAGAAGAAAATGCACAAGGCCAGGTTCCCAATATAAATTATCATGTAAAGTACAACAATTTCATTAAAAATATAATCTGAAGCATATAGCTAGGCTTCTCCAGTCTGTCATTTTATTTTTCAATTACAAAATGAAATCATTCACGTAAGAAAAATACCAGCAATGCTGTAACACAGTATTTTAAATCAACAGATTTTCTTGGGAGGTATAATTCTATTTTAAATACGGTATATTACAGGTTTAGTAGAAACAGGTATCTGTACATCCACATTTCTATTCTGTGTCACTCAAACACATCAAACAGCTAAACTTACTCATCACCCCGACACTCACCCCACCTCCAGCGTTATTTATCTCTGTGAAGGTCTCTAGCCAGCTGCCCACACCTGCCATTCGAGAATCCACTGTTCTCTTACGTGCGTATTCAACCAACAGTCCTACGAATTCTACCCGAGTGACTCTCACTGCCACACCTGAACTTCAGGATCTCACCACCTTCTATCCCTCTAACAGGACTGCTAGTTTAAGTCACAGCTTTCTTCCATACTGCCCCAGAGTAAGCTTTTAAACACGAATAGCTGACCCATAGGTTACTTCCTTTTTCAGATTCCCCAGTGACCCCCAATCACTTCCAGGAGGGGAATGCAAATTCTTTAGCATGGAAGACGAGCCTCTCTTCATATGCTATTTCCAACAGACTTTGCTGGATTCATCACCCACCCTACAGAAGACTGTACATTCAGATCCATCTTATATTCATCATTCTCTCCATTCCCCCCATCTCTCTAGGCATTATCTCCTCTGAGATAACCACCAACCCATCCCCAAGCAAATTATCTGCCAGGCCCACTTTCAGTCATCCTCTAAGCCAACTGAAGCAACACCAAGCCCCGGGAACCCTCCTTAACCAATCCTCCAGCTTAGTCTGGGTCCTCTGCTGTATGCCAGAATTCCACTTGTACACCCAACTGTCAGCTTGCAAGTCTAGTTTCCATTAAAGTAGCCTCCCTGAGGCCAGTAAGTAGGTTTTGTTCATTTCGTTACCTACAGCTCCTGGCACGTAACACACATTCGACATGTCTATGCTAATTGAATCAATGTACCATATGTTTAACCTACTCCCTTTAAACAAAATGGACAGAAGAAAACTGAACCAGAATAAATGTTGCAAAAACAGCTATTCCCTGATTCCTATTACATACTCTAGGTTACTACCCCTACTATTTTTCTACATTTATCATAAACTCATTTCTCCTCTAGTTTCCTAACCTAAAATAATGATTATGGTAAAGGGGATTAAGAGCACACTTATTGTGATGAGCACTGAGTAATGTACAGAATTGATGAACTGTTGTATTGTACACCCGAAACTAATATAACACTGTGTGTTAATTACACCTGAATAATATATATGTATATATAAATTAAAAATAAATAATAAAATAATCATTGTGACCAAAGAAACAAAACTATTCTATCCATTCAAAAGTACTTTCTTTTCATGAGGAAATTACATGTACTCTTTACACAAGAACATTATGACTAAGTGCCTCAACAATCAATTCTATCTGTAAATTCATTAATAGAGACTAGGTTTGTACATCATCATAAAAAATAATCAATACTTACCAGGTAACCCATGCACCAAAGGTTGGGCTCAAAATTTGCCATGACACATATATAATAAACCCTGAACGGGTTAACAGACTGAATGTAAATGTACTAGCAAAAACAACTGAAAAACCATATGAAAAGATATATAATCAAGTGGAAATTGTAAGAATGGACATTTGCTCGGAGGTCACTTTGCAAATGGTTCATGAAGACAGTAAGACTTGGATGAGGTACTGAAGAATGAGTAGGATGTATTCATTCACAGAAAGGAGGAGAAAAGGACAGAGTCCAGACAGAAAAAGTGCCATGAACAAACAAACTTGAAAATAAGTCTGAGTTAACAATGCTAATATCATATATTTGAAAGTTACTGAGAGTAGATTTTAAAAGTTCTTACCACACACACACAGAATACGTAACTGTGAGTGATGGCAATGCTAACCTTATTGGGGTAACTAGTGTGCAATACTCCATATAGCGAACCATTACAATGTACATCTTAAACTTACACAATGCTATATATATGTCAATTGTATCTCAGTAAAGCTGGGAAAAAATAAAATGATATAAGACTGCAAACTAAAAAAAAAAAAAGAAGAAGAAAAAAGAAAAAGTTTGATACATGCTTGCAAGTTTGACTAGAGTGGAAAATTAGGGTAACTAGGAAGGGTTCATGAGGCCAGATTACATGGAACGGCTATTCAATGATGTACGTAAAGGATGAGCACTTAGCCTATGAAAGAGTAAATAGGGATAGAATAGGTCAAGAAATACAATCACTCCTACTGGTGAAATCGCAATCATCCCTACTGTGTCAGTTTAAAGGCCTGACACAGAATGAACTACAAAACACAAGTACTCAAATACTTTCTTCAGGACATTTGCACATTTAATATGTCAACCAATAGTCAAGGCAGTTTCAAAATATATCTGACAAACCTTAATCTTCCAATGCTCATTAAGTTTACAAAAAAATTATCAAAGACCTAATTAGCACCACTGGACCCACTAAGAACTATTACTACTATAGAGCAGCATTCTTATTCTTCTTCAAGTTCTACAGTATCATCTCCATGATATTAACAAATAAAACAGGAGAAATGCCAAATTACAACTATTCTCTTGCCAAGATACTACTGGGGTCACCAACTATAACACTGCTTTAGCTATTGAGACAACTAATTACTTTTTTCTTTTGTTTTCTTTTCTTCTCTTTTTTATTTGTTGTTGTGTTGTTGCTTGATTCCAGTAAAAATTTCTTCATGGGGGGCGCCTGGGTGGCTCAGTGGATTAAGCCGCTGCCTTCGGCTCAGGTCATGATCTCAGGGTCCTGGGATCGAGCCCCGCGTCAGGCTCTCTGCCCCGCAGGGAGCCTGCTTCCTCCTCTCTCTCTGCCTGCCTCTCTGCCTACTTGTGATCTCTCTCTCTGTCAAATAAATAAATAAAATCTTAAAAAAAAAAAAAAAAAAAAAAAAAAAAAAAAAATTTCTTCATGGAACAGTACTCATTAGCCGTCAAAAACACTTACCATTTTCCGAGATCTTTCCAACAGCTTATTCCATATCGTAAAATGTGCCTTGAAAAGAAAAGATTCACTATGAATTAAATAAAGCAATAAAGTTAAAATAAAAGGAAATGAGTCTTAAGTAGGTTTTAAATAAAACAAATATATAACAAGTCAGGCGGTACTAACGAACATAAGCAGTTACAAAAGTAGATTCCAGGAGGGGAAAGCTGCTATGTTTGGCATGTAAGAAAAACAGACATAACACTGAAAATGCCACTTGTCCTCTTTTATCCTTCCTAATCATCACCATCACAAACAGCATTCCTTCTAATGGGAAGCAAAACTCTGCCTCATTTTCCCATGGGCTGCAGTTCTTTCCCTAAATACCCATTTTCAACAAACTAGAGGTCATTCTTCAAATCACTAGCAATCACAAGGAGAGGTTCATCAAGAACTGATGGTGACCAGTGTTGACCGATGGTGACACCTTCACACTGAAATGGCAGTTTTAGAGGATTTAGCAAATTACCTTAAAGAACAGAACAAATAAAAACTAATGGAGACAATACAATTATAGAACCAATTACTTAATTCTTAAAAATTGTATACAGTTGGGGATTCTCAGAATGCACAGATGAAAACTGTATAAAATGCATTAAGGACTGCATCAATTTTACTAAGTCATTTAAAGGTGATACTGAGGGATATGGGTGGGCCAGTGACTATGTCACACTGAATGACCTGGTAAAATCTATGATAAAAGATAAAATTATGTAACATGTATGTACATGTAAGCCCTTCTGGAGAAAAGAGCAGCACTGTATATTTAAAGGGAAAACCACACCTGACTCCAGTAGAATGGACAGTGGGTGCAGACCCTCCGGTGTGGCTGGAAGACAGTAGATGATGGAGAAAGTGGTATGACAGGTCAGATAGGCAGGCAAGGGCCAGATAATGTAGGGCTTTGTGAGACAATGTACAGGGCTAGGATTTTTTTTTTTTTTTTTTTAAGATTTTATTCATTTCAGACAGAGAAGGAGAGAACACAAGCAGGGAAAGAGGGAGAGGAAAAGGGAGAAGCAGACTCCCTGCTGAGCTGGAAGCCTGATGCAGGGCTCAATCCCAGGACCTGGAGTTCATGACCTGAGCGGAAGGCAGATGCTTAACCCTCTGAGCCACCCAGGTGCCCCCAGGGTTGGGATTTTTATAAGAAGCCCCTGGAATGTATAGGGCAAAGGGATTACATGATCTGATTTGTATATGAAAAAGGTCATTCTGGATACTAAGTAAGGAATGTGCTTCAGGGGCCACAGTGAAAGCAAGGAAGGGGTGAAGAGTAAGACGGGTTGGAAAAGGTGGTAGTTAGCAGATGTGATACTATGCGACGGAGGGACTCAGGGCATGTTTCAGTGTTAAGAATTTAAAGGCCTTGCTAATGAATGGGATAGAGCATAGATGGGAGGGAACTGGAGAATCTAGGATTACCTCACAGCTAAGTAGATGGTGTCATTTACTGAGATACAGAAAGCTAGCAAAGGAAACAGGTACGTGAAGAAAAATCGAATTTGTCAAGGACAAATGCTAAAAAGTACAAAATGTTGATGAATGAGATGAAGGATTTAAATGAAAGATATACTATGTTCACAGACCAGAAGATACAATTTAGTAAAGACATCAATTCTCCCCAAATTGATATACAGGTTAAATACAGTTCCTATCAAAGTCGCAGTAAGACTTGTCAATATAGAAAGATTATCCTAAAATTAAATGAAAAGGCAAAGAACCTAAAATAATAACAACACAGGATGAATTATTCTACCTGATTTCAAGAACTGTTTACTGCTACAGTAATCAAGACCATGATATTGGTAGAAGGAGAGACACACAAATCAATGGTACAGAATAGAGAACCCAGAAATAGAACCATAGGGATATGCCCAAATGATTTCAACAAGGTGCAAAAGCAATTTAATGGAGGAAAGAGAGCCTTTTTAACAAATGATGCTGGAGCAATTTGACATGCATAGGCAAGAAAAATGACTGCAACCTAAATCTCAGACATTATATAAAATTTAGCACAAAATGGAACATGGAATTAAATATAAAACTATAAAACTTTTACAGGGAAAAAAGGAAGAAAATCATTGGGCTCCAGGTCCAGGTAAAGAATTCTTTGAATTAACACGATGATTATCCATAACAGATCCATAAACAGAACATGATCCATAAACATGATCCATAAACAGAGAAACTGTAAACTTCATCAAAACTAAAAACTTCTGATCTGCCCAACTTCTAATCTTCTGTTAGAAGGATGAAAAGACATAACTACTGACGGAAAATATATGCAAACTTGTTATATATACATAATGAAAGACTAGTAGTCAGAATATACTAGGAAAAAAACTCTCAGAATTCAACAGCAGTAAAAAGAAAAAAACCTAATTAGAACATAAACAAAAAACATAAACAGACTTTTCACCAAAAAAGATATACAGATGGCAAATAAACACATGAAAAGATGTTCAACAAAATTAGCCAACAGGAAAATGCCAATTAAAGCTACAGTATGAAATCACTACGAGCCTACTATCATAATGGCTAAAAAACAATGCTGGCAATGATCAAAAAACTGATTACTCGCACATTGTTGACAGGAATGGTAAAATGGTACAGTCACTCTGGAAATCAGTTTGATAGTTTCTTAAAAACTAAGTATTAGGGCGCCTGGGTGGCTCAGTGGGTTAAAGCCTCTGCCTTCGGCTCAGGTCATGATCCCAGGGTCCTGGGATCGAGCCCTGCATCGGGCTCTCTGCTCAGCAGGGAGCCTTCTTCCTCCTCTCTCTCTCTACCTCTGCCTACTTGTGATCTCTGTCTGTCAAATAAATAAATAGAATCTTTAAAAAAAAAAAACAAAAAAACTAAGTATATGCCTACCATATGACCCAGCAATTGCACTCATGGGCATTTATCCCAGAGAAACGAAAACACATATTCACAAAAACCTATACACAAATGTTCATAGCAGCTTTATCCATAATAGCCAAAAACACTATTAAAAAAAAAACAAAAACCAAGTATCCTTTAACAGGTGAATGGTTAAACAATACACAGTAGGTCTATACCACAGAATACTATACAGCAATAAAAAAGAACCAACTACACAACAACCTCGATGAATCCTTAGAGAATTATGCTGAGAGAAAAAAGCCAATCCCCAAAAATTACATAATGTATTATTCCATTCATGATATTCCTGAAATGAAAATTTGTAGGAGAGAGCAGACTAATAGTGGCCAGAAGTGAGGAGGTGGAGGTGGGGCAGAGAAGAGTGGGTATCCCTATAAAGGGCCAACAGGAGAGAGCCTTGTAAAGAAACTGTACTATATCCTCATTATGTCAATGTCCATACTCTGGCTGTGAAACTGTACTATAGTTTTGCAAGATGTTATCCTTGGGAAAACTAGGTAAAGGGTACTTGGAATCTCTGTATTATTTCTTATAACTACAAGTGAATCTACACAGATTTTGAATTATCTCAAAATCCAAAGCTGAATTTTAAAAAAAAGCATTAACAAGGAGTGGGAACAATATGGAAAATAACAGACTCTGGGTCATAAAAGATTAGGAAAATTAAGGAGAAAAGTCTGCCAAACCTAAACCCAAAAGACATTCCAGAAGGCCCTACCAATATGCACTCCAGTAATCTTCAGTGCACCCTCCTTCCCTATACTAACTCGAAAAATTAAAATTACTATCCCAGTTTGATTCAACTTTTTCAACTAGCATTTCTTTTGTGAATGATCAGTTTACATTACAGGGAAAATTGTTTTTATCAAAAACCTGAATTTACAAAGTATTAGTGTCATACAACTTAATGAAAATTAAAATGTGTGTCCTTCAAATTGGTATAAAATCAAGACCAGAATCACACCCACCCCCAAAGTGGATGATCTGAAACTTTAAGCTTTACTTACTCTTAAGTGTACAGGTAAAGACAGACCCTGGAATCTTCGTACAAGACTCAATGGGGTGGCTTGAAGATTATGAACTGCCGACACTTCATACTGGAAACAAATACTTGTTCTTGGGATAAGAGGACCCTCACTCACATCAATGAAGTCACCAAACCTGATTTGATTTCAAAAACAAACACATTAAACCTCAAAATGAAACCAGTTACAGTAGTTTGGAAAAAATCCATTTATTCTCTTTGGGACAATATCCCCAAGTCAAGAACATTTCATGTGGGTCAATTCAGTCTCTACTGCTCCTGACACAATAATCTCAAGTGAAGCCGCTAAAACTATGAAAATTAAAGTCAAGTGAACTCTGTCCTTCATTAGCACTGATAAAATTTTATAGAGATTTTTAAGACCACTGAACGCATCATACTATCAAGTGAATCCAATTTCTAAAACTGATCATCTACAACCTTGTAACAACTCATTGTAATAGAGTTAGGAACTCAATGTATATAACAGATTGTCCGAAGAGCAGCTTTGTAGAAAAAAATTAACTCTGAGTCAAGAAAACATGAGGCTGAGAAAAAAAGATAAAGGTCACCAAGTCACTTCTGCGTACACATTATGCATTGTCTTACCTCCCTCATCCCTGTATCAGAAAGCACCTTCCTATTTTACTTACTTACATGTAACATAAGTAGTAATTAGTCAGTATTGACATTTGTGAATACACATGAATTATGTTCAATTCATAGCAATGAATTTTTTGCCCAACTTCAAAATTAACTTTAGAAAATCACATTTTTAAACAATGGTTTTCAACTCTTGAAATGCTGAAATAAAAATAACAAACAATAGAACAAGGAACAGAAACCAGAACTGCTCCTGAAGATAATTTAAATCATCCAGTTACCACCCTACAAAAACAATGAACAAAGCAAGAGAAAATAAGATAATGAGAATAACAAATTGGAGTACAAATTCATCTTTTGCAGTCATACACCACACTGGATAACAACAATAAAGCTACATCTTCCTATAAATTAGCATGACAGCCAATTTATTTTTACTTACCTGTGCAGCTTAACTACTCTCTCAGGGTTCTGAGATGCCTTCTCTTCTATGAAATCCATTTTGTACCTAAAAAGCGGCAAAGAAAAAAAAAATTTTACTTCTAAATATACAAAATTTTTAAAGGACCCCTCCCTTTCTCTTCCTCTTTAGCCACAGTTTTTGAGCCACGCCTCACGTCCTTCAGACTGGCC
The DNA here is from genome assembly GCF_922984935.1 of Meles meles. Taxonomy (NCBI): domain Eukaryota; kingdom Metazoa; phylum Chordata; class Mammalia; order Carnivora; family Mustelidae; genus Meles; species Meles meles. Next base: position 146,041,065 of record NC_060069.1, read on the forward strand.
ACAGCCTCACAACTCCACCAAACTCCATCTCTCCAGTGCTCTTTTCCTCTGGCTTCCACGACACTCGTTACTGCTTATTATTTTAACTCTCTGGCCACTCTGCCCCTTCTCCACTCTCCAGTGGACCTGTCCTATAGCCCCTTTCCACTAAGCATCCTCCCTGGGCTAGCTCCTTAACATGCACAGCTTTAATCCCACCTCTGTTTTCCTCTGTCCACAGTTCAGCTTTTAATCCACATCCCTCTTATGAGCCCTGAACTACATATCTAAGACCCTCCTGAACATCTATTAGACTGTTTCACAAGTACCTTACACTCTGCAATTCTCAAACAGAGCAAAAATTTACTCCTTCTTTTCCTGCCAAACATTCTTACTCCTGAGTTTTGAAGTGTCTTGATATGTTCTAATAATACAAGGAATTTTCTTATAGAATCCATGATGCTTTGGGTCTAAAGAACTACCTGCAGTCTAGTTCAGTTAAACTAGTATGTTCCTACTGCTTTCTTAGTACACTGGTTCCAGGATATGCAAAATATTATAAACCATCCCTATGCAAACTTACATCTCATTTTATAAATACCTAAATTTACCTATAATTCCAACCCATAACCTTGAATGATTTGCAGAGGTATATTTTGTCTTAAGAATCTAGAATCTATGTTATTTTTTGCAATGAAAATTTCCCTAATTGGTTCTAATTTCAATTAGATTAATATTAAAATACAGTTTATGTTGTTACAATTAGTAGAAGAAGGTAAAGTATAAGTTTTCTGAGTGCAAAAGGGGACTGAGGACCCAAGGAGGATTTAAAATGTTAGCAAAGAAAATCCACCAGATGAATAATTCTGGTGCAGAAGACTAATACCTGACTGTGTGAATGTTTATTCTGATGTTAGCTCCCTCCAGAGCACTGGCATTCTCTATCTCATCCCTGTCATTTAAAGAGTAGGAGGATGAGAAGGAAAGGCTGCCAAATGAACAAAATGATACAGTTCCATGCCGCGATCACTTCATGATGAAAGGAAAAAGGGGAAATGCACTGCAATGCTGCTATGAAGTACCTCTGGTCAAAGAAACAGAGGTAAGACAAGCAGAATTATCAAAGTGTGGGGAGGTCTTTTCTCTGTGAAATAAGTAATGAGATGAATCAAAGTAAATAGGCTGGTACAGAAAAAGAGATCTGAGAGCTAAAAATAAGTGTCCCATACACATCAGATATAGAGATTCTTAAGAGCTAAATTTTCTTCATTACATATAACTTCAGGAGGTCGAATCTCACTTCCAAGGGAGCCAACACTTACTTGTTGTGCTGAAATATTTCTAATGCCACTTTTGCTTCCACTTCCAGAACTTCAAATGGAAGATCTTTATAAATTAAAGTGTGAGCATCTTTCGTGAAGGAACGTAGGTTCTCCTTCAAAATGAAAGTATTAACTTTTTGTAACAAGTGACTTAAAAGCATTGCTCCATAAGGCAGATAAAACTGTATGCTAAATATTATAAATCCAACTAAAAGAAAAAGCAAAAGCAAGTTTGTTAGGAGTTATTAATTTATAACAATTAAGTATTCAGACCATAAATTTAACTATGAAACTTGTAATTTACTTGTAATTAAGATATTAGCCTATACTAATTATTAAAGATAATCCTACAAAGAAATCTTAATAAACATTTCATTCAAATTATACAACCCTTACAGTTTATTAAAACATGACACAATTAAAAATGCTAATAAAAAGATATAAAAATGTGCTTATGTTTTAAGTAAAACTAAGCTTTTTTAAATGAACAGGGAAATTACTGTTTGTCATTCAGAACATTTTACCAGGAAATATGTCATCATTAGCCCTGCCCAAAATATGGCATACATTTAATATAAAAATTCATGTTGAATAAAAAGTCACTTTTATGCAATTAAAATGATTGATTAATACACATTAACAATATTTATGGCACTTTTAATAAAAGCTGTAATTGAGTTTTTATATTATAAATCATTACTAATACAGAAAAGACCAAGCACTGTTACGCAAGTAATTTTTATAATAAAATTCTTTCCATAAACTTCCTATTAGATTTTTTTGCATGAAATGACTCTTCTCCATTCTTAAAGGGACAATTTATAACAAATCCACATTCATGATTTTATACAACTGTTACTTGAATGTAACTCTCCAACACTTTTTCTAAGTGATCCACCCAACCCCATGGTGCCAGTAATTAATACATTTCTTTTTTATTTAAAGTTTTACATTTAAAAAAAGGAAAAGAAGGCAGCAAGTTTCATACATAATGAGAACTCTTAATCTCATTAGTTTTTACTTAACCCCCCAACAAGTGAGAATCCTTTCTTAAATTTGAGGGCATAACTGAAAGAGAAATTATACTGACACAAGTTCAGAGATCATGAAGAAAGAGTTCCAATCCCTTCCCTGCACCCCCCTGCACCCCCCCACCTTTCTTTCTACATCTCTTCCCTCTCCCCCCTCTCCCTTTCTCTTTGTTCCTTCCTGTTTCCCTCTGCTGTCCTTCTTGGTATTAACCAATTTGAGCAGGATTATACAAGAAATAACTTCCAAAGCCAGAATTACTAATTACTAGACATAAAAAACTCCAAAATTTTGCAATAAGGAACTACAATATTTCACTAAATCTAAAATATACCACTAAGGAAAAAACACTACCAATTATAAGATGCTATCTACTGTAAGATATATTTTTTTCAGAAATGTGAAAAAAATGTACACAGTAGCATTGCTAAAATGGTATGGTATATCACCTTTCCTTTCCTGATCTCCAGACTTCCATGTGTAGGACACACAGTTTTGCTTAAGAATCAAGTATTTGCGGGCGCCTGGGTGGCTCAGTGGTTTAAGCTGCTGCCTTCAGCTCAGGTCATGATCTCAGGGTCCTGGGATTGAGTCCCGCATCGGGCTCTCTGCTCGGCAGGGAGCCTGCTTCCCTCTCACTCTCTCTGCCTGCCTCTCTGCCTACTTGTGATCTCTCTCTCTGTCAAATAAATAAATAAAAAAAATCTTTAAAAAAAAAAAAAAAGTATTTGCTGGGGCGCCTGGGTGGCTCAGTGGAAGAATCAAGTATTTGCCTCTTCTCCCCAGTGATAACTGAATTTTTAGGCTTGACAATTTAAAGTCATCAGTATACTCTCCTTACAGGGCATCTGATCTAAATCATCTTCGTTAGCCATGTGCTACCCAGTTGCCAGACCAATAAGGACAACACTCATTACACAATCAGATCATTCACCAATTGTCTAGTTTGTTGCTATCTGAGTTAGCTTTGTCAAAGTCTGATTCTTAATTCACTCTATCCTCTACCCTCTATCCCTCCCCTCCTTTCAGGATAACCTTTGTGTATAGGGAGATCTCACAGCATGCAACAGGCTAAAATCGTTTAGGGCAGTGGTTTTCAAACTGTGCTCAGGTGATTCAAGAAAGTAAGGTTCCAAAGCTTCCCACCACTACATCAACCAAGATGGTTAACCTTCTCTATTTTATATTCTGGGCATCTTGAAAACCACTATCTTAAGAAACAAAATGAACAGTACCAGGAAGAAAGTACTTCAAGTAGGACACAAAGCTTCCACACAACTGACCACATTGTGAATACCCCCAGTCATCTGCCTCTATCTTAAATTCACTAAAAAAGCCAGTAACACAGGTAGGGAGGGAGGTAAGTAGGGTCTTTTAAATTAAATATTCTCAACATTCAACAATTTAGAATTCATTCTAACAACAGAAGGCACAGATTCTAAAATTAATATTCCAAACACTATCCTTACTTTTGTTGGCATCCACTCATCAAGTCTCTTATCCAGAACAACATCATAGCAGAAGGCTCCACAGATTACTGTAAATCCAACCAAAATGAAAGGCAAAGTCAAATCTGTTAGAGTGACTTATTGGGAACAAATGAATATGTAGACCATAAAATGAAGGGCCAACAATCTCTCTGAACTCTACAAATTATAAAACTGTAACCATTATCCCAGCTCTTGCCAGAGTTCCACCAACTTTACCCCACCCAAAAAACTAATTCACCTTTTGTTAACCCAAAATCACTAGTATGTTTTTAAACATTCATGTTTTCTTCCAGAATAGTATCACTACAGAGATTTCAAATAGTTACTAGACATAAAAATTCCAAAAAGAAAAAAAATAAGAAATAATTTTAAAAAAAAGACCAAAAAAAATTCCAAAAGAATAAGATATTTAATATATAGGTGAGTGACTAAATGGACATAAAATTTTGAATTTTTTGTGTTCTAAACGTCCCTATTTTTGTTGTTTGCTCTTCTTAGAGTCATTCATTGAGTTTTTAAAATATTTTTGGTATATATACTTTTATTTTTTTTTTTAATTACAAATGTGATCCTATTGCACATACTGATGCAAAATCCTAGTTTCGCCAAAATTACAAAGAGTGTGAACTCTTCATTCTTCCCAAAATGGTTCCTCTCCAGAGTAATAGATGTTTCTGGTGAAATAGTACCACCTAAACATAGCTTTCTCCAGAATTTTATTTATATCATTTCCTCTTCCTCCACACATTTGATTTAGAAATACATGCTTAAAGGTAGGAAACAAACACCGAGACAATATAAGTACATGAAATTCATATTCAAAAGAAACATTCTCCTTGAATTCCATTATGTAATAACTGAACTCCATTAATTAAATAAGACGTTTTGTTACCCATTATAAATGGAATATATGTATGATAGTAGTATATATTACATAAAATTAGACATAAGCTAAAAAAAAAAAGAAAGCATCTCTATAAAATATCAAAAATAGGTATCAAACCACAGAAGGATTACAAAAATATGCATGTGTGTGTGCACATTACCAGGAACTTCTGGAGCTCTGACCAAACTGACCACATATTCATCTTTGAATGCCCTCTCTATCACACAGCCCATCATCATGGCACAGGAACGCCAATAAGCCTAGAAAAATAAAATACACACAAACATAATACATACTAAGATTCACTAACATTTCTACAATATTAAAATTTAGGTTAACTTTTGACTTAGGAGCTCTTTCTCTGTCCATCCTCAGCATATAGCAAACAGGGAACATCAGGCCATGACATTACCTCTCCCAAGCAACAGGCACAAAAGAATAAAGCACCAACTTGTGCTGTTAGCAATGTTTCTGTGTCAGATACCATGCACTATGTTACCAAACAATACATAGTTTTACTATTTGTTAGCAACTTTATGTTTAATCCAAGATAAAAGTAACTTGGTAACAAACTTGTGCTAAAGTAAAAAAAAAAAAGTATTAATATAAACCTGTTTATACCATATATAATAGAGAGGAAAAACTCAACTTTTAAAAATTTATGACTCCTACGCTCTACCTAACATCACACGGCACATCACTCAAGTTATTTGTATTTACAGCAAAGCAACCTATTAACTGGGCTTTCATTTTACCAGCACATTTGACCCATGGATACGCTTAATGTGGGTATCCATGCAATGACCTGATCAGAGTCATAAACAGAAACACAAGTCCCACATTGGCACCACTATAACTGGGCAACTGACCTTCATAAGCACTTCCTGCCTGAGGACTAAAAAAATGGGCTCACTTGGTTATGTGCGGCAGAAACTGCTCCAGGATTTATTCTACAAAACCACATACCATACATTAAAAAAACAAAACCAGGCTTTGAAGCCAAGTAGCAAAATGCACCTCATCTATCCTACTTAAATGTTTTTAATGTCTGTTGAACTCCGGAGTCAGAACACCTAGATTAAAATCCAAGCGCCACAATCTCCTAAACTGGTAAGCTTGGTCAAGCTACTGAACCTCTCTTTGCTTCAGTTTACTTATGTGGAAAGCGGGAATTATAGTACTCATTTTTATGGGATTTTTTATGAAGACTAAATGAGTTAATACCTATAAATTAACTAAGATAGTGCCTGATACATAATTAATACGTGATGTGAGCTATCATTATCATGTCTATCATTTTCCTAAGTGTTTCATTTCAACATATACTTATTGAATACCTACTGTATGTAAGTCAAGAACTAGGTCCAACAGGCGACATAATCCCTGGCTTCAGAATCCAACACATTCAATGGTTCATATTGCAAGGCAATATTAAAATATTATATCTAGAGTCATTTAGCCAAGTGCTGTGAAGCCCTAAAGAAGAGAGGGATTCGTTCTGACAAGAAGAAACTGACAACATCCCAAAGAGCAGGTAGCATTTTAATTGAACTATAAAAGAGAAATAGGATTTTAACAGGGAGGAAAGAAAATACCCAGAGTTAAAGAAGAACATCAGCAAAAGCCAGGAGGCTAAACCATTAGTGACCAAGTCCCTTAGTATGACCAGAGCAAAGAGGAAGTGGAAAGCTGCCATGAAAGTAAGCTCGAAAGCCAGGCTGGCATTAGATCACGCACAGGGCTTGGAAAGGAAGGGGAATAACTTTCACATCATTCGTGAAAGTTACCAGGTAGGAAAAATCCTTAGTCCTGTCACTTAATGAAACTCTTACATGGTTACTCAGGAAGACTTCAGAATTTAAAATGGGGGCAAGAGGCAAAGTTAAAAAGTTACTGAAATAATCCAACAATGATCAAAGATTGAATTCAAGCAGTATTGGGAAAGAAATATAGAGAGTGATCAATAAATGTCAGTGCAGCAAAGATATGAATGTAAAGACATGTTAAATAGTTTTTCTCACACCAAAATACAAAGAAAGGATGTCAAGTTCAAGGATTTTGAACTGTGGAAATGCCCAATCTAACAAGCAAAACATTGGTTATCCAGTACATTACATTTGACCTTGGCCACATTTGCACATTTAATGGTCTATAGCAAATGTATTTTAATTAAAGACGAAGAAGAAGAAAACTAGGGGGGAAAAAAGAACACAGAGGCAGAAATACCTTATTCACTTCTCCTGGATCACGATCTTTGAAAGTAAGAAATTCAATTTCACAGGATTTGGTCAAAGGTTTATACATGTCCCAAGGCTGTCCGTCCACAAGAGCCAGAATGGACTTCCTGCAGTACCACTCACTTAAATCTAGGGATTTAAAACAGATTGAAGGTCTAAATCTAACAAAACCCAAAGTTACATGTTTAAGTGCTCCATTAAGAAATAAAGCAACAGAAAAGCAAAATTCTGCAATGACTTCCTTCAGGGGAAAAAATGTCTTACAACTTACATCTGTAACTAATAAAAAAAATAATACTCAACACATCCAGTATATTCTTACTTACAAAACTGCCCAAACTATTTACAAAAATCATTAAGGCTAAGTCTAATTTCAAATTAATCTGTCAATTATTAAGTAGTAAAACAATTTTCCAAGAGCTACACTTAAATATTAAGAGAGCAGCATCATGGATATATTTGGTTATGTGCCCACATAACTTAAAAGAGAAAATATCTAAATATATATCCAGAGTAAATCTAGTCTAAATGGGTTTTGGGTCTTGCTTCCAAACCACCTCTTACTTCCCTAACATGGCCTGTTCAAGTTAAATACCAGTAACAGTTTTTAATTATCAGTATGAATTCACATATAAGCCAATCATCTCTGGCCTGTTCTTTGACCAGAAGGCAAGTGCAACTCCAACCCTGGTTAAATGTTTTTCAAGTACACAGCTACTCACAGAAGGGGTCAAGCTCCTGGTACAGGGTCTAAGTTCCATAAAGAGGGGATCAGGTCTGGTTTTGTTCACTCATTCGTATATGCAGAACCTAGCACCATGCCTGCAGCATAGTAAGTACTCAAAAGTGTAGTGGGTGATGTTAGAAGGTATGAATGACAAGCAAGCATCAGTGCAGGAGTCGTGCTGAGGGTGCTCACAGGCTTCATCTCTACGAGTGAAACGTATAAAGCTCCTTAAGGACCTGTACTTTGTCTTAACCTCCTCTGTAATCCTAATGCCTATCACACAGCAAAGGTCCAGGAAATGTTCACAAAACAAGTAAACAATGATCATAAGTACTAATTCAAGTGCCCAAGCAAAGGAAGACCCAGAGTAGTACGCTAGCTTAAGCTTTTAACTAAAATTGTTTATTACTTAAATGAAATCATTACGGAGCTTTCCAAAAGTTTAAACAATGCAGCTAGTCACACATATGAGCAAGCATGCTGCTGTACAGATCTATTTTGAAAGCGTTCTAAATTTCAATATTACCAGTTCTATCAAAGGTACTTTAAAAGTATTTTGATGGGGGCGCCTGGGTGGCTCAATCGTTAAGTGCCTGCCTCCGGCTCAGGTCATGATCCCAGGATCCTAGGATAAAGCCCCGCATCGGGCTCCCTGGGCATTGGATGCCCTGCTCAGCAGGAAGCCTGCTTCTCCCTCTCCCACTCCCCCTGTTCGTGTTCCCTCTCTCGCTGTGTCTCTGTTAATAAGTGAAATCTTTAAAAATTTAAAATAAAAGCATTTTGATCACAAATAATCTAGAAAGAGAACCTATACCCTTCCTGTGCACACTGAATCACACAGAGGGCACAGTTATGTCCTTTAAAATATGAACACAACACATAATTTGACTCTCATCACATCCACCCCATGCATATTTCCACTGACACATTTACTAGGTAGACACATGACTGTCAAAACACAGGATGAACGAACAAAAACGTAACACACAAGGAGGCAAGTGGTAAGCAGGTAAGACTGAAAGTAGGCCATAAAGAGCTAGAAAGGAAAAGGCAGCCAAAAAAGCTGGTCATCCCAGGCCAGGGCAGTCCCTCTACCCCAAGTTTCTTTGATGAGATCCCCATGTGACCGCTCCCATCACCCCAGGGCGCTGTCTAAAAAAGGCAAGCCCACTAGTAACATCTCTGCCTCCTCGCGCCGGAAACAGTTAACAGCACCCCAACCCCAGCCGGATTCAAGCGAGTCCGGGGACCACCTGGGCATGACAGGGCTGGCGTTTCTAGACCCACGGGACTCTAAAGAGCTAAAGACAGCGAACAGAGAGTAAGATGCTCCATGAAGGAGAACGTCTCCAAGTTCAGGGAGCAACCACCGAGCCGAGCCTCCTCGGAACCAATTGTTCCGCACCGCTTACGCACCACAGTCAAAACTGGATACTGGTTCGCTACTTACGCATAGCACAATTGTAAGGAGTAGAAATGTTTTTATTCATCACAAAAATTGTGCCAGGGTCGGTTTTCCCGACGTGTCTAACTTCGATCTTCTCGGTGCGAGGAGTTAAGGATAACTGCCTGTTCTTCTCTTTATTAAAGAGATCGTTCTGCATTTCTATCACTTCTGTCGGCGACAGGCGAGACGCTGGCGATGCGGCGATCGACCCTGGGTGGAGGTGACAAGAGATGTCAACGGGGAACGAATGCGTAACGCACCGGGGATACCGCACCCCGCACCACCCTCCTCCTGGAAGGGGAGGCCACGCAATTTTAAACCGCCGTTTGCCAAAACGCGCTCAGAGGTCAACTTGAACCGCTTTCCAGTGTTAACGATTAAAACGCCAACCGAAGAAATCCGCAGCTCGCCCAGACCCCCACCCGTCAGCTCAGCCCTTTCCCCACCAGATCGGCACCGCCCACCGGTTTTCCGTCCTACTCCAAACTCTGCTTTACAGTAAGAGGCCAAGAGTAACCAGGAAGTGGAGTCCAAGTCAGACCAGTCACTGGGAAGGTGAGCAAAGCTGTCGCTTTGGAAGACCCTGGGGACAAGAAAGCTCGCCCAAACGATCAATACCAGAGCGGGAAATGCTGAGCTTATTTTCCAAACCCTAAACGAGAGCGGATGTGACAAAGCCAGTACGAGTACTCCAATGGGAAAACGAGCCCATGTTCGCGCCGGGACGCGGGGTCCTTCCCAGACGCGCCCTGAGCTCCTCCCGCGCCCCCTGCGCCCCGAGGTCTGGACCCTCAGGCCGGGAGGCGGCGGCGGCCGCCACAGCCGGGACCTAAAGCTCCACCTCTTCCCTCAACCCCGTGGGATCTCCCAGGACCCGCCTCAGGCCCCATCTGCGCAGACGAATCCCTCAAGCCTCGCTTTTCGTCCCCACGGACGCTGAAACTCACTCCAGCCAGCCCCGCCAGGGGGGGCGGCCCGCCAGAGGCGCAGCCCCCGGATCGCCACGGCCATTGCCTCCTCCTGTGCGGTAAGAATCGCCTCGCGCGGGTCCTCTTCTGCACCCCCTCCCCGGAAACTCTAAGCACGCACCCTGCGTTCCGTAGACCAGATTAGTTCCGATCCCCCACGCTCGGGCCGAGGGCCGCCACTAGGGGGCGCGTTTGCGCCTCGCTGAAGATCCGTGCCAGGAGGGCAGCGTCCAGAGCTGGGGTACGTTCCAGGGGCGCGTACCCCATGTCCGCGCCCCCTAGTGGAGTTGACATGTCCGCCAACCCCCAGGGCTCTGTCGGGAAACATCCTCCCTCTTTGGAGTCGCGCAGTCTGACTGGCTCCCTCACCCGCCTGCCTCCGCGAGTTCGAGACCAGAGAGCTGGACGAAACCCTTGCTTCCCGCAGAGGAAAAACTGGGCAAAGACGACTTCCGTGGTCAGCCCGGCCGGTCACGCTGACGACAGCTCAATTCTCGGTTTTGCAAGGGTGAGTTCTTAGGTGGGCGGAGGGACCTATACCAGGCTTCTGCATTTACTGGGCCATTGAAGGGAACTCTATAAGCCATAGAACTCTTAACGAATTGGTTTATGTAGTATTTGGAGTATAGAGAGAGCATGTTACAGGCATCCTGGTGATGCCGGCAGGTCCTCTAGGAACCTGGGGGGGGGGGGGGTGGACCGCAGGGCCAGCCTCTTGAGAGGATCCCTGGCTGTGTGCAGGATGGAAATGAAACACGAGCCCGCAGGAGGGGAAAGCAGAGTTTATGGAAGGTCTAGAGAGAGTGCAGGTCCAGACAGGGTGTCGGGGAGACTCAGAAAGGAAAGAGAGGGCCTCGTCTTTGCTCGGAGCCTGGGAGTTTTTGGTGAGGACGGCGGTGTCCTCGTAGGCGTCCAGGAACCAGTTAGAACAGAGGTGAGGGCTCAGGTCTTACTCCTGTGATCCCGGGGGGATCTTGGTGTCCAGCTGTCTAGCTCTGGTGGTCTGGAATACCATAGAAACGCTTCCTCGCCATTCTCACCTGAGTGGAATGGAATGGAATGGAATGGAATGGAATAGAATAGAAATTATCTGTTCTAAAGAAATCATTCACTCCTGGTCCCTTACAAAGAGGATACACACTATATTATAAGGCATGTGTAAAGTGGGGGTGCAAGTCCTAGCAAGAACTGAAGCAGGAAAAGGAGCAAAAAGCAGATTTTTATGGAGTCCCTCAGTTTCCCTATCTCACTGGGGTGGAATTTTGTCTCTATCCCAAGGGGCCAGAGCCGTGCCGGGCACACAGTAGGCACTCAATAGATAGGTGTTGAATGATTGACTTCCTTTGCGGGAAGTTCCAGCTCAGCGTCTAACTCCTTTGTCATAACAGCGTATTATTGCTATCGAAGCAAGTATAACCTGGGTGAAGTATGACAATGATGTTTATTCAGAGTTGTCGAATGCTGTGGCTTTACTTGGGGCGTTTAAGTTTACAAATTAAGCGCATGGCCTTTCCCCTCGGCTCCGACTTGCAATGGGAAGATGTCACCACCAGGGGGCGGCACCGGCTAAAGAACAAATACTGGGCACGGCACCCGCGCCTTCCCTTGCGGACCTGGGTGAACTGTGGTCAGCAAGTAGACCTCCAGCTATAAGATCAATCAGAATTGGGGAGGTAATGTCCAACATGATGACTGTAATTAACAATATGGTATATTTGAAAGTTGCTAAAAATATAAATCCTCAAAGTTCTCATCACAGTCTCCGAAGCAACAGATACTAACTTCGTGCGCTAATCCTTGGGCGATCTGCGTGTATTTCAAGTCTTTGTGCTGTGCCCCTTAAACAGTGTTGTGTGCCAGTTACAAAACTGGAAGAAAAATGAAACACTCTCTGCCTCCATACATGGGTCTCCTTGTTCTGAATTTTACGTTCACATCAGTTGCTCAGGGAGTGTCATTCCCTTCCCTTTTAACATAAATGGAATCAGCCGATCTTGGACTTAAAGCCGGCCAAGTTTTACCACGCCACCTCTCATTTAAGATTCTGTTTCAAACCGTGAAGTATACATATACATCTGTGGGGATTATGTGTTTGTCTTTTGCTCCCTCCTTAAATTCATGTATACTTACACCCTTGGAAGACCTTTGTTCATCAGCCCTTTAGATTTTAACCCCATCTGGTTGTAGAGCAATATTTAAACAAAGCCTCAGAACATGAATTTAAACAAATTTAATCATAAATCAACCACAGTGGGAAGAGGAATTGGAAGTCTCAAGTATCACAGAAATTAACTTGGTTGGAAGCATGTTAGTAATGGTAATTGAATGTTGAACATATGCCAATCAATCAAGTTTGCTCATTTTTGCAAACCTATTCATTCAATAGGCATAATAATCTTTATTTTCCAGAAGAGGAGATTCGGGTTTGGGGGAACCTGAGAGACCTACCCAAGGTAAATCTTTGGTCAAGAATTCCCTCAAAATATTTGCTAATGCGAAATCTCCTTTCCCACCTCCTTTATCAACATTCTCCCCAAATCTTAGTCTCACTCTCTCAGTCTCTCTCCCAAATAAAAAGAATCATCAGGTCTGTGGCAGTAAATATCAAAGGTCAGCCTAGAACATCTTACTGTGCCAGAAAACAAGAAAATTCTCAAAAGGCCGGCAGAAACATGTAAAAAGGACACAGGATCCAGCTTGACAAGAGCTCCCATTGACCAAATTCAGGACAGTTTAAATAACAAAAGGATAATGATGAAGGATTATAACATTAGATATGGTTTTAAAAAATGCATGAGTCCATAGTGATACTCAAAAATAAATGGGAGCAGATGGGGCGCCTGGGTGGCTCAGTGGGTTAAAGCCTCTGCCTTGGGCTCAGATCATGATCTCAGGGTCCTGGGATCGAGCCCCACATCGAGCTCTCTGCTCAGCAGGGAGCCTGCTTCCCCTCCTTTCTCTCTGCCTGCCTCTCTGCCTACTTGTGCTCTCTCTCTCTGTCAAATAAATAAATAAAACCTTTAAAAAAAATAAAATAAATGGGAGCAGAGAGGAAGTTTTCTTTACAAAATCCACATAATAGGATAACAGAATGGGGCCGGGGGGGGGGGGGTTGCCACCATGGAATCACCACTACGCAGGTAATAATTGATTCAGAAAGGGATCACCTATGGATGCTGAAAGCAGTGGGAAATTTTGTTGGGATCAAGATATTCACCAAGTGTCTAAGTATCACCCCACAGATTATCCCCACAGAGGGACAAAGGAAACGTCATTGGAGAAATCTGGTGGACAACAACTTAACAAGGGGTCAGAATTTATCATCACCCCAAATGGAACAATGACATTATTTATGCCTCCCGGTTGGAATAAACAATGGGACACGTGTAATATTCCAGCCACAACTGTTTGACCTGAATCTAAAGAATCATGAGGAAGAGAAATCAGATATACCCAGGAAATGATATATTCCACAAAACAACTGGTCTGAGCTCTTTGAAAATCTTGGTTCCATGAAAGAGGAACCAAAAGAGTTCAAGAACTGTTCTAAATTAAAGGAGACTAGAGAGATAGATGATGAGTAGCCATGTATGATCCTCACCTGGGTTTTGGATCAGAAAGAAAAAAAAAATTCCAAGGATATTATTTTGACAAATTTGAATATGAACTGTATGGTAAACAGTATCACTGCTGGTGATAACAGTGGTAAACAAAAAACTGGTTTTTTGGACCTGGCAACAGTATTATGGTCATACAGGAGAAAGTCCATGTCTTAGGATATAACGTGAAAAGACTTAGGGGTACAGCATCATCATGCCTATAACTCCAATGCCTCGGTAAAAATCAAGGGCTTTGTATCTAGAGTGGGAGCAAGAGAAATTTAGCAAATGTGGCAAAATGTTAGCAACCAGGGAAGCTAAGTGAGGTGTCGATCCTAATACCCTTTCAACATTATTCTGAAATTTTTATAAAAATAAAAAGTTGAGGGAATAACCACAGTGGTTTTCAACCACAGAAGTTTGCTTTGCTCGCATGACACATCAGGGGGCCGCAGCTACAAGCCAGCTGTGGCTCAGCGGCTTTATTCCAAGAATCCAAGCTGTCAAAGCAGCCCTCTGCCCGCCCTCCCCACGCCCACACTCCCCACCCCCAACACCCGCTCCCTGCCCACCCTTCCTCCCCCACCACCTGGCTGCTCCCCCCCACCCCCCACCCCCCACCCCCCGCCCAAGCTCGGCACTTCTGGTTCCCTGGCGGAAGGAAGGGACAGCAAGGTCTGCTCAGTGCACCGGTTCTTGAGAGCCTCTCAGACTCACTAGCTGGTGGCCTCGCAGGCCCCTCGCCCGAGCCAGTCCAAGGCCAAGCCCAGTGGCAATGGGGCTGGCAGAATATGCCTTCTTGAGAGCCAGTAAATGAGATCATAGAATTCAAGGAGAAAAGCAACTCACTGACATCTGGAATCCAAGAGCCCAGTGACCCTCCCGAGAGCCATTATTCTCCCAAAATCACCAGCTGAGTGAGGACTCAAACTCGGATCCATCTCCAAAGCGTATGCTTTGTTTTTCTCCAATTCATGGTTGTTGTTGTTGTTGTTGTTTTTAATCCAAATACATAATTTTACATTTTCAAATTACTGTACGTTTACTTGCTTGGAAAATCAAGGAACTGTGTATTATAGGGTATACTTTGAAAAGTTTCTCCCCCAGCTCTGGTCCCCATTCATTCTTCCCAAAACCTCACATGGGATACCACTGTTACTAATTTCTTGTGCAATCTTGAGAGTTCTGGGCACCTCTATCAGCTAACCCAAATAGATACACTCCCTCTCTTCCTCCTTTATGTCCCCAAATGCAGCATACCAAACACATAGTCTTCGTCTTGCAAAGCTGTGCTTTTCATCAGCTTGAATATGTTGTTCTGGTTCTCCTGAGCAGCAGAGGCCAAGACAGGGTTTCCTTGAGCCCAAGTCCAGAACAAGAAGGATCCCAGTCTTCCAGCGGCAGGCCTGCCAGACTGAGTGTCCGGCTGAGAGCAGCAGGTGGGAGGCGTGCCCTCGGAGCACACAGGATGGATTTCAGAGTACAACAGCAGGGGCTCTCGGTTATGAACCCCCACCCTCATAGCTGGAGGTCTGTGAAGCATTTGGAATAAACTATGTTAAAGAAATCAAATAATTAAAGAAGCACTTGCTATGCATTTTGCACTTACTATGTAATAAACACACACACGCATTTCTATCAAGGATCTCCTATCAATTCCACATCCTCCACTTCCCCCTGGCCTGAAAGGTACAGACAAACACACAACTCCTAAAAGTGTAAGAACAAAGGAAAAAGCAGGTGCCAACGCAAGGCTTTTCTTTCTATTAGTGTCCTACCGTGGGTCAAAATGGTACCTTCACTTCAACATCACTCCTTACTAACTCCTTAATGTGCTAAGGTAGCAGTGGAGTGTGTGTATGTTTCGGTGGGCTTCTGGAGAAATGAAATGCAGTTGAATATGAAAATGTACATATAGATGGGGCACCTGGGTGGCACAGTCAGTTAAGCATCTGCCATTGGCTCAGGTCATGATCTCAGGGTCCTGGGATCAGAGCCCTGTATCAGGCTCCCAGTTTGGCAGGGGAGTCTGCTTCTCCTTCTCCCTCTGCCCCTCCCCACACTCATGCTCTCCTCTCTCTCTCGCTCTCTCTTTCTCTCCTTCTCTCTCTCTCTCAAATAAATAAATAACATCTTTAGAAAATAAAGATTAAAAAAATATATGTACTATAGGAGCGACTGGCTGGCTGACTCAGTCAGTGGAGCATGCGACTCTTGACCTCAGGGTTGCAAAGTCAAGCTTAAAAATAAAAAAATAAAAAAAGTTAAAAATGTTCATGGAGTGCACTCCTGCTAGCATTCCTCCTTTAAACTATTCCATTCTTCCTTATACCACAGAAAATATTACTAGTTCTTCCTTCTTCTTAAAGAAGAACCAAGGATACAGATCACCAAAGTATAGAGTTTCTTCTTAGGTAGTGTTTTATATTTCATTTTACAAATGCATGCGTGTGTGTGTGTGTGTGTGTGTGTGTGTGTGTATTTGCACATGTGTGCATGTGTAAGAATTGTGTTAGGAAAGTTTTTGTTGTTGTTGTTTCTAACCTTCATTAATAACTACCGAGTAATGTTTATTTAAAATCCTAATGATTCAGTAAGTTTTGAAAACTATACATTAAGTCACAAGTTGAAGGGAGACTATGGATCATTTGTTCCAGCTACCTCATTTACTAGAGAAAGAAGATGACTTACAAAACCAGTATTTGGCTCAAGGTCATACAGAAGGCTAGTGTAGCATCTGGGATCACTGGAAACACCAGGGCATGTGGAAAATGCCAGGACTCCTGAAATTGGCATGCACTCCTTAAAATGCTCTGAATCATCCCACCCTGCGGCAACCACACCAGACCCTTCATTTCATAGTTCTGTGAACACTGCAAGAATTCCCTTCCCATTTGCTTAGGATTTCAAAGATGTACTAATCCCTCAAACACATGTTAAAACGGATTTTCTTTGATGAAAAGGGACAGATATATTCTCCAGAAATAAGTTCCTCCTTCAGTCCTCCCTCCTCTTTGAGCTTGAGAAAACCTATGAGAGTACCCTCAAGTTCACTTAGGGTCTTTTAGGATGGGGGTTTATGGTGAGTGAAAACAGGGAGTGGGGTGAAAATTGGCCAAGGTGACACTTCTTTGGTGAGACAAAATACTTTCCTCCAGAATCCCTCTCCCTAATTTATACACAACTTATTTTTCCCCACTTTTTATTGTTGGTTTAAACTCTTGACTTTTTCTGTCTAATTCACTATTCCTTGGCTATGACATTGGCCTGTCCTCGCTCCTCTCCCCACCATCCAATCTTGACCTCCCCTGGGAGAACACACAAGATGAATTCTGAACACCAAAAAGCCACCCACACTCACTGACTAACTCATGAAATGTAGTATTGTGAGCAAGTGAAAGCTTCTGTTAGATTCCCAGATCTCTACTTTCTTAGCTGTGTGACATGGGGACAGATAGACCATAATTTACTTAACCATACTCCCTTTGATGTACAGTTAGGATATGTGAAATATTTTGCTGCAATGAGCATCTGTCTATCCAAACTCTGTGCACTGGTGTATTTCTTCAGAAGAGGTTCCTAGCAACAGAATTGCTTTGGTCAAGGGTATATGAGTTTGAAATTTTGATAGATGCTGCCAAAGGGTCCATCAAAGCCACTGAAAAAGACAAAGCAGAGATAGGTTTATTCCAGACAACAGTTGCAAATATTATCGTAGTGGTAAAAGGCCACACTTTCATGCATGTTTGACTTGGTGAATGAGGTCCAAGTTCACACCCTCTAATCTTCTACCTTCCCGTTTCAGATACAAGAGCCTTTATAACCTGACCTGGCATTTATCTGTTGGAGTCATCAGAGAAAATGCAAACCCAGAGCCAGTAATTTCTTGTCAATCTTAATTTTAAAGGGCTGGATTATATCTCTCAATCCTGTTATAAAAGCTTGTACCACCTAATTGCATATCTTCAATTACAAGGACTTGATCTATCCAGACTTTTCTTTGTGTTTTCGTCTAGATTCCCCCTCAAATGGTTTTACATTTTTATTGCTGTTTTATGTTACACAAACAACATGGTCTCTCTATAAAAATGCAAACACATAGAGTAAAACATGAGCCATCCTTCCCAATCTCACTGCACTCTCTATCCCTATGTTTCCATACCTAGATCTCAGATATTCTTAGTTTCTCGAGCCATTCTTTAAGATTCAACTGCTCCATATAATGTTCAGGTTATTCAAATAAATCCCCAAGAAGTGGCAAAGGCAATGAAATACAGGAACGACAAGAATAAAGAAACATAAACTCCCTAAACAGTTCTCTCTGTGACAACTGTGGGAGTATTTTGATAACTGTTGGCAGCAGGGCGCTGCATGTGATGTGGGGAAGGAAACCTTGGCATTCAAACAAGCAAATGGTTTGGCGACAGTTTATTAAATTTCTGCAATGCTTGCAAATGCCAGTAACAATTTCTCAGACTGCAGACTTACTACATGTGACAGGTTTGAGAATGGTTCACAATTGTCATCAAATAAATCGCTCTTCAAAATTAAAAATCATAGGAACTCTGAATAATTGTCACCACTAAAACAAAAACTCCCTGGAGTTTATGTATTTAATTTGTGGGGTTTGGTTGCTTCCTTGCCACAGAATCAGAAAGCAAGTAAAGACATCCTAAGTAAAATTATAATTAAATCTCACTGGTAAGCTTTTATCAAACTATTAGATCTTCTTTGTGCAAAAAAAAAAAAGAAGAAGAAGAAGAAGAGGAAGTCCATGTTCTTTCCTAAATGTATATCTGTAAATGCCTGCATTAAAAAAGATTTTCAAAGCAGTAGCTAACATTATACCTTAAGGAACTAGAATTAAAAGACCAAAGCTAACAAAAGGTAGGAAATAATAAAGATTAGAGCATAGATCAGTGAAATAGAGAACAGAAAAACAATAGAGAAGGTCAATGAATCCAAAAATAAGTTACTTGAAAAGATAAATTTTTTCTTGGCTAGCTAAGAGAAAAAAAAGAGAGAAAACACAAATTACTAAAATCAGGAATAAAAGAGGGAACATTACTACCAAACTTATAGTAATAAAAGATTATAAGGAAAGCTATGAACAGCTGTATGCCAACAAATCAGATAACTTAGATGAAATGGACCAATTCCTAAAAAGACACAAACTACCAAAACTGACTCAAGAAAAAACAAATTTTAATCTGAGTAGGCCTAGGGGTGCTTGGGTGGCTCAGTGGGTTAGAGACTCTGCCTTCGGCTCCGGTCATGATCCCAGAGTCCTGGGATCAAGCCCCACATCGGGCTCTCTGCTCTGCGGGGAGCCTGCTTCCTACACTCTCTTTCTGTCTGTCTCTCTGCCTACTTGTGGGAAAAAAAAAAAAATCTGAGTAGGCCTATAATAAGTAAAGAGATAAAATTAGTAATTTTAAAAATTTCCTACCAATAAAAAACCAAGTTCAGATGACTACTGGTGAAGTCTACCAAATGTTTGAAGGAAAATTAATGCTCATTCTTTGCAAACTCTTCCAAAACACAGGAGAGGCAGGAACATTTTTAAATTCATGTTATGAGGCCAGAATTATTTTGATAACAAAACCAGAAAAATATATCACAAGGAAAAAAAAAAACTATAGCCCCAAATCCTGTATGAATATAGATGCAAAAAATCTTCAACAAAATACTAACAAACTTAATCCAGCAACATATAAGAAGACTACATACTGGGCCAAATGGGATTTATCCAAGAAATTCAAAGGTGGTGTCACCTTTGATGAATATCAATAAATGTAATACAGTATATATAGAACAAATGACAAAAATCACCTGATAATTTCAACAGATGCAGAAAAGGCATTTGGTAAAATTCAATATCCTTTCTTGATCTAAACACTCAACAAACCAGGAATAGAAGGGAACTTGCTCAATCTCCACATCTAATATCATACACAATGGATTGAATACTTTCTCTTAAACCAGGAATAAGAAAAAGGATGTTCACTCTTTGACTTCTATTTAACATCTTACTGGAGATGGACAATTAGGCAAGAAAAAGAAGTAAAAGTGTTCACTTGAGCTGCACATATACTAAAATTGGAACAACACAGAGAAGATTAGCATGGTCCCAGCACAAAGATGACACACAAATTCATGAAACATTAAAAAAAAAGAAGAAGAAGAAAAAGAAGAAGGAAGGAAGGAAGAAAAGCATCTGATTGAAAAAGAAGCAGCAAAAATATATTTGCAGATAACATGATATTGTACATAGAATATCCTAAGGAATCCACTAAAAAAGTATTAGAAGTAATAAAAGAGTACAGGAAGGTTGCAGGATACAAGATCGATATAAAAAATCAATCCCTATTCCTATAGACTAGCTCTGAAAATAAAATTAAGAAAACAATTCCATTTACCATAGCATCAAAAAGAATAAATCACTTAGGTATAAGATTAGTAAAAGAAGTGTAAGACTTGTACACTGAAAACTATAAAACACCACTGAAAGTAATTAACAACCTTAAAAAATGGGAAGATATCCTATGTTCATGGATCAAATGACTTAATATTGTCAAGATGGTAATACTCCACAACTTGATTTGTAGATGCAGTATAATCCCTATCAAAATCCCAGTGGCTTTTGAAGAAATTGACAACTGATTGTAAAATTCATACAGAATTGCAAAGAACCCAGAATAACAAAACAATCTTGCAAAACAACAACAAAGTTAGAAGATTCAAACTTCCTCATTTCAAAACTTACTCAAAGCTACAGTAATTAAGACAATGTGGCACTGGCTTACAGATGGACATATAGAATGGGGAAAAGTTGAGAGTCCAAAAATAAATCCTTATTGATTTTTGACAAATATACCAAGACATAATAGGGAGAGGATAATGTTTTCAATAAATGGTGCTGGGACAACTAGATATCCACACACAAAGAATGGAATTTATTTACCAGGATATCTCTCCCATACCAGACAACATACACGAAAGTTATATGACTACATCACAACATATACAAAAAGTTAATTCAAAATAAATTACAAACCTAAATGAAAGAGCTAAAACTAGAAATCTTGTAGCAGAAAACATAAGAGTAAATAATTTTGACCTTTAGGTAAGCAGTGGTTTCTTAGATTTAAAAAAAAAAAAGCAGAAGTAAAAAAAGGAAAAAAGAATGCACTATATCATACTTTGTGCACAAATCATCAAAAAAGTGAACAGATATCCTCAGAATGGGAAAAAACTTTGTAAATCACATATCTGACAAGAAATTTGTATCCAGAATATATAAAAAACACAACCCAATAACAAATAAGGGGCAACAAATCTAAATTCAAAGTGGTCAAAGCATTTGAATAGTCATTTATCAAGATAAAATAACCAGCAGGCATGAAAAGCAAGAAGATGCTCAACATCAATTAACCATTAGGGAAATGTACATCTAAACCCAATGAGATATTACTTTACACCCATTACAATGCCTTTAACTAAAAAGGCAGTTGTTGACAAGTGCTGAGGAGGATGTGGACACACCATAACCCACACACTGCTGGTGGAGATGTTAAGTGGTACAGCTGCTTTGGAAAACTAACTGGCAGTTTCTCAAAATGTTGAGTGTACAGTTATCATGCAACCTAGCAATTCAACTCTTAGGCATACACCGAGAAATGAAAACATACATCCACACCAAAAGTGGTACCTGAATATTCATAGAAGCATGAGTCATAATAGCCAAAAGGTAGAAACAACCCAAATGTCCATCAACTAATGGATGAAAAATAAAATGTAGTGAATCCATACAACAGAATATTACTCATCAGTGAAAAGGAATCAAGTACTGATACATGCTACAACAGAGGTTAAGTCCAGAAAACATGCTAAATGAAAGAAACCCATCACGAAAGACCACATAGATATGGTTCAATTTATATTAAGTGTTGAGAATAGGAAACTATATAGAGACGGAAGGTAGGTCAGTGGTTGATTAGGGCTGGGGGAAGGGAGGTTGAGAGTTGGGGGTGAATACTAACGGGTATAAGCTATCTTTTAGGAGACACTAAAATGTTCGAAAATTAGATGTGGTAACGGTTGAAGCACTTGGGTGGCTCAGTTGGTTAAGTTGCCAAATCTTGATTTTGGCTCAGGTAATGATCTCAGGGTTCTAGGATGGAGTTCCATGCCTTGGAATCCAGTTGGGATTCCCTCTCTCCCTCTGCCTCTCCCCGCATTTGCTCATTCTCTCTAAAATAAATAAATAAATCTTCTTTCTTTTTTTTCTTTTTTTAAAGATACGATGATGGTTTCACATACCCATAAATATACTAAACAACACTGAATTCATGCTTTGAATGGATGAATCGTATAGTATTTGACTAATATCCACTTAATAAAGCTGTTTTTAAAAAATTCCCGATTAGTCTGGCTGGCCTTTTGACAGGATGCCTTATTCCTAGTCCCTTGGTCATGGCACTAGCCTGCCTCTTCCCGTCAACCTTGACATGCCCTAGAGAGGAAGCCAGTTGGGTCTTGACCACCTAAAACCACCCCCAAATTAGTTGGATACAACCAGCATGAACTGCCAATGAGAGAGGCCAGCTCCAGGGGAAAGCTGCCTTTGTTCAAATCCCTGCTCTCTGCTTCTTAACCCTTGACTTGTATTAGCTTATTTGCACCTCATGCTTCTAATTAATCATGAAAAATTGGAGTAATTATAATACCTTGTAGCACTTGGGGACAATGAAAGCACTGGCATTCAGCTCATTAATAGGTACGCTCAAGGAAGTCAGTTTTTGTTACTGGGAGAAGCCTTCACATTGTGACCCTTGTGGGACAAGTTCGGGCCCAGATTTGGGTGATTTCTCATTTTATTTCACAAGGAGATGAAGCAGTTGCCTTTGCTGGCCTCCCTGACCTAGCAGAAGGCACTAGCTCTCTCTGCTATGCCATGGGTTGGCCACGAACATTTGGACATGGGAGGTAGTTTAGCACATATCCATAGTTAAATGGAATTATGTATTTTTAATTAGAATATTATTCTAATCTGCATCAAGTGTGCACTAAGGGGACTCATTACTTCGTTCTTAGAAAAATAATTACACATAAAATAGGAGTATAAAGAAGTGCATTTAAAAGGTAGTGTATATTTAAAACATCAGGAAAAAAGGAGTGTATTTATAATTCCACTTGTGAATCTCTCATTTATTTGTAATCTGACTAATTTTTTATTCAACTCAGGTTAATTTTCTTGTTCGTATAAGTCATCTCTGATAATCATTCTGTTTTTATTCTCATCCCTTCCTTTGCAATTCATAATATTTAGATGCTTGATAAACGGGAAAATTCAACGCAGCATCCTCTACAATAAAAAATTTTCATCATGTTTAGCAATGAGAATTTGAGAATCCAGGTAGTAATATATAACAGAAATCTTAGATGTTGGTGACTGTGTTTATAATCAGGCAGTCTGGCTGATTTTAACCTGTGCCAGTTTCATGAGACTTTATAATAATTTAGGGCAGTGGTTCATACCTTTCATCAGTAGTTTTTTAGACATTTTTCCTATGGCTCCTCATGACATTTTATTTTCAAGATTTTATTTTTAAGAAATCTCCACACCCAATGTGGGGCTCAAATTCATGACCCTGAGACCAAGAGTGGCATTCTCTACCAACTAAGCCAGCCAGATATCGTCCCCCCCTCCCCCAGCCACCATGACATTTTAATATCATTGATAATACAGTTGACCCCTGGACAGCATGAGGGTTAAGAACACCAACGCCCCACACAGTTGAAAATCTGCATATAACGTTTGATTCCCCCAAAACTTACTCCTAATAGCCTGCTTTTGAACAGAAGCCTTATAGATAACATGAACAGTATATTAACACATAGTTTATATGTTACGTGTATTATATATTGCATTCTTACAATGCAGTAGGTTAGAGAAAAGAAAATGTCATTAAGAAAGCCATAGGGAAGAGAAAATACATTTACGGTACTGTATTTATCAAAAAAATCCATGTATAAGTAGACCCACACAGTTCAAACCCCTGTTGTTCGAGGGTCAACTGTACCATATATCTGTTTCAGCTTTTTTACTTCCAACAAAACAATCTCCTCCCCTTTGCGGGCAATACTGCACCCACTGAGAACTGATGGCCTTATTCTAGTATTCAGATTTCATATGGTAAGAAAAGTAGGATGAGCTCATTGTTATTTTGGTAGCAGAAATACATTCAAAAAACTTTAGAATATTGCCGAGTTAATTCAGGGTGGGTCACGGATCAGCAGCAACACCATCACCCGGTAATTGGTTAGAAATGCAGACTCTCAGCCCCACCGCAGACCTACTCCATCAGCATCTGAATTTATTATTATTTATTTATTTTTTCTCACCAGAGCACATACCCTTCCCAGTGTCCGTCGCCCAGCCATTCCATTCCTCCCACGTCCTCCCCACCCGCCCCCCCCCCCCAGCAACCCTCAATTTGTTTCCTGAGATTAAGAGTCTCTTATGGTTTCTCTTCCTCTCAGGATATAAAATCAATGTACAGAAATCAGTTGCATTTCTATACACCAACAACAAGACGGAAGAAAGAGAAATTAAGAAGTCGATCCCATTTACAATTGCACCCAAAACCATAAGATACCCAGGAATAAATCTAACCAAAGAGACAAGAATCTGTACTCAGAAAACTATGGAATACTCATGAAAGAAATTGAGGAAGACACAAAGAAATGGAAAAACGTTCCATGCTCATGGATTGGAAGAACAAATATTATGAAAAAGTCGGGGCGCCTGGCTGGCTCAGTGGATTAAGCCGCTGCCTTCGGCTCAGGTCATGATCTCAGGGGCCTGGGATCGAGCCCCGCATCAGGTTCTCTGCTCCGCAGCGAGCCTGCTTCCTCCTCTCTCTCTGCCTGCCTCTCTGCCTACTTGTGATCTCTCTCTCTGTCAAATAAATAAATAAAATCTTTAAAAAAAAAAAAGTCTATGCTACCTAGAGCAATCTACACATTTAATGCAATCCCTATCAAAATTCCATCAACTTTTCCAAAGAAATGGAGCACATGAAAAAGACCATCTGCATTTTTTGAAAGATTTTATTTATTTATTTGACACACAGAGAGAGATCACAAGTAGGCAGAGAGGCAGGCAGAGGGCTCTCTGCTCCCCACTGAGCCGAGAGCCCTATGCAGGGCTCCATCCTAGGACCCTTAGATCATGACCCAAGCCAAAGGCAGAGGCTCAACCCACTGAACCACCCAGGCACTCCTGACCATCTGCATTTTTAACACGATCCTCTGTTAATTCAGATGCCCGTTGGCCTAAGAAGCATTGGTTTACAGGACAGTCCTCTACTCAGGTGGGAAACATTAAGATAATATGTAAATGGAAAAAAAGATGCATAAGCCCAAAAGCCAGTTTTTAAGTAACCCACGTCTTCCTCCCAAGTTCTGACTCATACACCAAATTTCTTTGGTCATCAGTATCACTTTTTAAATGTGCAACTGGGTATGTTTTGTTTGTTTGAGAAACGATCATTTTACTTACTGCTAAGCAAGTGAAAAATCCCCAAGAGGCTTCATCTTGCTGCCCTGCTTCATCTCCCCTTTTTCTCCATTCCTCCTACCCCTCTTCTCTCCCAAAAAGTAGGTGTGTTCCAATTAGTTGGAGAGAACAAGATAAATAAAAATAAAGAGAAGCTTCTCTTTTTCTCCCCAGTGAATTAGCCTTCCAGGGTCCAGTCAAGGCTTCCATAAAATTAAGCTTGTTTTTTTTTAAATATTTTATTTTATTTATTTGTCAGAGAGAAGGAGAGAGAGAGAGAGAGCACACAGGCAGGCAGAGGTGGAGAGAGAAGCAGGCTCCCTGCCGAGCAAGGAGACCATGCGGGACTCGATTCCAGGACCCTGGGATCATGACCCGAGCTGAAGGCAGCGGCTTAACCCACTGAGCCACCCAGGCGTCCCAAATTAAGCTTGTTTTGACAGTGATAATTTCTCTTGGAGCAAGTGAATTAGGTGGATCCAGTAATAAGGCAAAGAGGTTTTATCTACTTTACCATTTCAAAGAGCCAGCAAGTCAGCATGGGGGAGAGAAGATATTGAATTAATTCAATATACTTTGGTTCCTTATTTATAAAAATTTATAAAAACATTAATTTTTAATTCACTTTTGAGGGGATAAGAATGAAATTTTGAAATGTGTGTGAAATAAATGAAAACTCTCAGCCATGCAGAGACGAAAACATGTATGACAAATGCCACGGACCCACAACCTACATTAACAATTGGCCTCATTTAACTGCTTCTGTATTTTTCTGAAGCACTTTTAATATGAGTTACAAATAGATGACAGTTCAGCCTAATTTTTCAAGGTGCCTTTTTTCAAATGAGGATTTCTTTTTTTACAAAAAACATGAGTTTTACTTAACTAAGACTTTGGAGGTTAAAACTGGAGAGATTTCCACTACCACAAAGCTTCCATTGTTATTCCCATCACTATTTCCCCAACCAGCAGGAGAGGAGGAGAAAAAAAAAACCTGGACCTGTTAAAATTGGCCCAAATACCAGCTGAGACTTTATTTTTTGTTGTTTCCAGAAGAGTCTTGACAGCAGAAAGCAAAGTTCTCTTTAATTCCACACTATTGACAAAGACCGTGGTCAACTTTGGCCAAAAGCCAATGCTCTCCTCATTGAAAAATGCTGCGGAGGGTTTACCTCAATACCAGCCGCGTTTTCTTAGTTAAGAATCTCAGCTAACGTGTTGGAGCTTTTAAAAGCAGAAAGAAGGGAGTGTGGAGAAGAGATAAGAGGAAGATCAGAAGAGAGAAGACACAGAGCATCTTATAAACCCCAACTCAAATGCCAGGCAAAAGGCATCTCTTCCTTCTACCCCCTGATATCCCTTTCTATTCTAAGTCTTGGTTTACTGGGATAAATTTAAATGTAAACAGTTAACGAGACCCGTGTGCGTAGGTGCATGCGTGCGCTTGCGTGGGTGCGTGTGCATGTGCGTGTGCGCATGTAGTGCCCGGGGTAGGAAGAGAAAGAAAAAATCTGTAGTAGTCGAGTGGAGGTTGCTTATCATATGGACATCTTTCCAGCAGCAATACGTGGTATTGTTTTTAGAAGACTAGCTTATTCTTCATTTTTAAATTGAAAGACTAAAACACAAGAGTTGTCTTGTTTTAAAGAGCCTTTACAATCACATACCTCGGTCCCATTTTCTACATATGAGGAACTGGAGTTTGGGGTGGGGGGTGACTTATCTAAGAGTGTATCTAGGAAAAGGAAGTGTTGCTTCTGGAATGGCCCGTGGATCCTCACTTTTGATTTTCAGTATTCCAGGATGTTTAGTCCCCATCCTAGGAAGGAATAACCAGGAGGGCCACTTCCCCCAGAGGCTCTACCCCGGGCATCCTGCTTGTTAAACAGATCCATCACCAGGGGGCATTTTCAAAGCCTCCAGTGCTCCCCACCATTGTGTTCACTGGCTCCAAGCCAGCAGACAGGCATTTGAACTTCTGTGCCTGGGATAATGCCTGGCACTTCAGGGAATCAACAGCCCAGCTTTCTTTATAATATTACACTTCCAGGAAAAAAAAAATTTTTTTTTGAAAAGTGTTCTAATTCCTAAGAGTATTTACATCTAAAAGGAACAATGCAAGCCTTAAAAATTCAGTGAGATGACAGGGTTTTAAAAGATATCATGTGAGAAAATATGCCTTCTCTTGACTTTTCAAAAAAAAAAAAAATGCAAGTGTTGGCTTGTGTGGTGGACAGAATGTTGTCACTTAGAGTATTATCAGTGGCGAAACTAAATGTTCATTTGAACTACTTTTTCATCAGAGCCCAAAAGAGCATTCTGGAAAGACTAAAACTATCCACCTGGCTTAAAGAAGACAGATCCAAGAACACAGCGGAATTCCTAAATCTTTGCAAGTGAAAAGGCATCATTCTGTTCCTTGTCCATCCCATCCAGTTTTTGCCAGAGCAAGGTAGATCAAGTTCACTGGTGTTCTCCAACACCTTCCCAAAGATCTTAAAGATTTTGAAAGAATGCAGTTGAGATGCTGGTAAGAATTCTATCACCATTAAGAATTTGATGATGGGGGGTGTCTGGGTGGCTCAGTTGGTTAAGCGTGTGCCTTGGGATCAGGTCATGATATCAGGGTCCTGGGATCAAGCCCCACCCCCATCAGGTTCTCTACTTAGTGGCAACTCTGCTTCTCTCTCTCCCTTTCCCTCTCTCAAATAAATAAATAAAATCTTTAAAAAAAAAGAATTTGTGCAAAATATTAAAAGTTTATACAGATATACTAAAGAGAAATATGTTTGGGGTATAAACACCAAATAAATAATAAACGCCTGTTTTGCTACCCATGCATTTTTATTTATCTGTCTAATGTTGGAGTACATACTAAATTCCATACTTCAAAGGAATGCCTTGAGAACTAGGCTCAAAGGAAAAAAGGGCTACTATCTTTTTCTCTCCGTAATTCAAGAAAAATTAGCCAAAATACAAAGCATACTTTTTAAGTCATGTTTTTCTTCATTGGCACAATGGCAGAAATACTCTCTTGGCAAATAGACAGGTAAGAGACTCTACTACTAAAAACTCAATATTATTGTTGCCAATTTGGCCATGAATCAAAGGCTCACAGATTTCTTACCCTCCAACTACCTTGTAGAGATAATTAGACAAGACCACAAATGTATAAGAATGTGCATCACAATTTATGATGTCAAAAAACAAAACAACCTCAAAGTAAATAAAATAGGAATCTGTTAATTAGTTGATACTTTATTATTATAATTATTATAGTCCTCTGATACTAAAGCACCGTAAGAACCCATGTTGCAGCAGACTGATTGACTTGAAAAGACGGTTACCAGAGTGGAGGGAACATGGCAGGGTCAGACCTGGAACCATGTCTTGTTGGTTACCAGAGTGGAGGGAACATGGCAGGGTCAGACCTGGAACCATGTTGGGCCCTTGACCAGCTGAGTGTCTGGGACAATCTTATAGACCCGGCTCCTCCTCTCACTTCCTCCAGTGTACAGTCAAGGGAGATAATGCAAATACGGTACTTAGTGATGAGATTAGCATATGGAGGATTGAAGCTTAAAAGTATTGTTGACTTTACAAAGATATTGTTAGATGCTATGGACCGAATGTTTGTGTCCCCTCAAAATTCATGTATTGAAACTGTAATCCCAATGTGATGGTATTTTGGAGGTGGGGCCTTTGAGAGGGGATTAGGTCATAAGGGTGGAACCCTCCTGAATGGGATTAGTGCCCTCATAAAAAGAAGCCACAGAAGCAGCCTGTTTTCATTCTGTTATGTGAGGGTACAATGACAAGTTGGCTATCTGCAACCCCGAGGAGGACCTTTGCTAAAACCTGATCATGCTGGCATCCTGATCTTAAGAATTCTGGCCTCCAAAGAGTGATAAATAGACTTCTGTCATTTAAAAGCCACTTAGGGGGCGCCTGAGTGGCTCAATGGGTTAAGCCTCTGCCTTCGGCTCAGTTCGTGATCCCAGAGTCCTGAGATGGAGCCACGCATCGGGCTCTCTGCTCGGCAGGGAGCCTGCTTCCTCCCTCTCTCTCTGCCTGCCTGTGATCTCTGTCTGTCAAATAAATAAATAAAATCTTAAAAATAAATAAATAAAAGCCACTTAGTATCTGGTACTTCATTACAACAGCCTAAAGAGACCAAGTTATTAGGTTAAAAAATACAGCAACTTCCAGTTCAATCACATTCTTGTCAAGTCAAAGATATAGGGATCTGTAGATTCATCTAGTAGCCAAATATTTAGTGAGTATTTAATAACGAGTCCGTGTTAGGAAAAGAGGCTATAATAATGAAATGAAAATCAGATGAACTCTGCCTTCGTGGGGTCTAGTCCATTACGGGTGACCAGGTGTGACCACTTGAGTTTAAAATCCCAGCTGTGATGCCAGAGAGAAGGAGATAATGAGAGCTTGCGATAGTAGGATTTGACTCAATCACGAAGGGCAGGGAAGTTTCCTAAGGAAACTGCAGTTTAGCAGAGACAGAAGGATGAAGGGGCCTTGACCAGAGGAGAAGGAGGTACATGGGAAGCAGTGCACTTATAAATGGTTAAGCCCACTGAGTCTGGAGTAAGCCAGGTACTATTCCAAACCTCCCTCTGCCACCCACAGGCTATTGTGGTTCTGGTGTGTGGCTCATTCTCTCTGTCCCAATGACCTCACCTGTGAAACAGACATAATAGCTTTCCTTATTTAGCATGATTGTCATTATAGTTAAAACTGACAAAATGAAAAGAGCTTAGCATGGTGCCTACTACTTGAAAAATATTTAATAAATGCTAGATAACACCAAAGGGGGGGGTGGGGAAAAGAATGAAGATCCAAGTGCAAAGGGGGAGCAGGGTATGCAAAGGCCCTGTGGGCGCATGATGACAAAAAGGGAAGGAAGCTATCTTGGTCAATCTGAAGCTCCTGGAAGCCATTGAAGGATTTAAGCAGTGGGCATTCTGTGGTGTTCATCATTCTCCCTCTCAACCTTGGTGCTACAGGCCCACCTGCCAACTCTCATTCTCTAGCACTTGTCACAAGGCATTCACACGTGATGTTTCCTCATCATAGACTGTTCTTTCTACCTGTCTTCTCCTACCTCCTTCAGATTTTGGACTGTGTTGGTCCTTCAGAGAAGCCTTCCCTGACCTCCCAACCAGGCAAAGCCTTATTAACAGCTACCCTAGAGTGCAAGCTTGCTTTGTCTGATTGAGGTCTACCTCCCTCACCTACAACTCCAGACATGAGACACTGTCTGTTAACGTGCTTCACTGTGTCCCAAACATTTGCACAGTGGTTGGCTTCTAATTTCATATTTCATATTAGGTAATGGAAGACAAATGTTGAAAGAGAAGGAGAAAGGTTAAAAAAAAGTGGAGAAAAAATGAGGTAGGTGAAGTGATGAAATCAACTCAATTTTAGACTTAATTTTAAAATTTTAAAAAATCAGGGATGCCTGGGTGGCTCAGTCGGTTAAGCATCTACCTTCAACTGGGGTCATGATCCCAGGGTCCTGGGACTGACCCAGACTCCTTGCTTGGCGGGGAGCCTACTTCTCCCTTTGCCCGCCGCTCCCCCTGCTTGTGCGTGCTCTATCTCCGACAAATAAACAAATAAAATATTTTAAAAATAATAAAATTTTAAAATCAAATTGATTTTGAGTGACCCATCTATGTAAGAAATTCTACAAAGAGAGAAGAGTGATCTGGAGTTTGAGATCTAAGCTAGCGACATGTCCACTAAGGAGATGTTAGGACGTGGGAGAAAACCCAAGCAAGGAAATGGGGAATAGCAGGGCCTCTGGAGACAGGTGGTTTGGGGTCACTACCTGCTGAATGTGGGCAGGTTGCTAAGTCCCTGGGTCTCCTTTAAGAACCAGAGAAGGGTAGTACCCTATCATAGCTAACCACATATCCAAACAGCATGTTTCCCATATGTCTAGGCTGCCTCATACACAGCCAGTCACACAGAGTACCCTGAATATTAATCATACAGAAATGAGATTCTCCTATTGGCTTGTACTGGAGTTTCTCAAGTATGGACTGATACCTGTCAGTTATAGATGGGGCTGTTAAAATACGCATCATCTTACATTTCCCCAGCTCCTTCACTGGGTTGTGCAGAGATCCAAAGAGAAAATGCATATGAAAAGACTTTCAAAATCTCAAAAGAAGTCAAACAAATGAAGATGTCATTGTCATGACAGAGACCAAGTGACAATATTCACGATGTCTTTTTCTTCTTCCTAGGGGAAGAGAGAAATGCATTCCAATGGAGTCCATCTTTTCAGATATGTTAGCAGTTAGCGTAGGTCTTGGAAGTCCAACAAACCTGTGCTTAAATTGGGCTCGGTGATTTCCTAGTTTCCCACTCCTGAGTCAGGGACTTGATTATTTTGAGTCTTTCTTCTCTTCTGTAAGATAATAATAACAGCACCCCATCACAAAGTTGTTTATTAGGTAACACCTATGAAGTGCTTTGCACAGTGCCAGGCATAAGAAGTACTTAATAAATGTTAACATTTACTCATTATCATTATCTTTAGGAGTGTTCTGGAGAGCAGTGACCAAATGGAAGAACCACCGAATCTTGCCCAGACTCTTTCAGCATCCTCTCATCTGGGCTGTATTGCCCCAGGTCTAAGATGTTGAGTTAGAAGTCAGAGCTCCCTTCAACTCAAAGGAGAGTTCTTACTGTCTCCACTCACTCTTCAATTAAGGACATATATGAAGTGTATTCATCCCAGGCAAGGTGTTCCTGGGGGGAAATCGGGTAATAACTTGGGTCAAGGTATATACAGAAAGGCAAACCTGTTCCCAGACTGTGCAGAGGAATCCATGCTGTTTTAGGAGAAAGGTCACAAGCGATCATTCCAGGCCTGGCTGTCTCTGATCTTGCCGTGTGATCTTGAGTAGGTCATGTCACCCTTTGGGTCTCATTATCTATCTTTTTTTTTTTTTTTTTAAAGATTTACTTTTTTAAGGGTGACAGCATGGCTCAGTCGGTTGAGCTTCTGCCTTCAGCTTGGGTCGTGATCCCAGAGTCCTGAGATCAAGTCCCACATTGGGCTCCCTGCTCAGCGGAAGGGCTGCTCCTCCCTCTGCCCCTCACCCTGCTCACACTCTCTCTCTCTCAAATAAATAAATAAAATCTTTTTTTAAAAAATTTACTAATTTACCTATTTGAGAGAGAATGAACAGGAGGTGGGGCAGAGTGAGTGGGGGAAATAAACTCCATGCTGAGTGGGAAGCCCAGTATGGGGCTTGATATGAAGCTCAATCCCTGGACCCTGAGATCATGACCTGAGCCAAAGTCAGACTCTTAATCCACTGAGCCACCCAGGCGCCCCTATCTATCATCTTTAACTGTGACAAGAGAAAGGGGAGAAATGGAGAGAGGAATGGAGTTGCAAATTATCACTAAGTTCTCCCCAAGTTTTAGCTGTTACAGTTCCATGCTTATGGACTAATTGGTGCCTGTCCAGTCTTCACTGACCCAAATGTTTGTTAGATGCTAGCTCCTCCTTGAAGGAAATTCATGTACAAAAAAATCATTTTCATATTATCTAATTCCTTATGAAATTGCTCAATAAAGAAGCCAACCATTGAGTTGGTAATAAATGTGCTTTTTATTTATTTTTTAAATTTTTTAAATTAACATATAATGTATTATTAGCCCCAGGGGTACAGGTCTGTGAATCGCCAGGTTTACTTCACAGCACTCATCATAGCACATACCCTCCCCAATGTCCATAATGCAACCACCCTCTCCCTACTCCCCTCCACTCGGCAACTCTCAGTGAATGTGCTTTTTAAAGAGAAAGAAAGCATTAATAATTTACTGATTGCTGGTGAAGTTCACCTAACTGGCATGTAGAACCACCTTAGTAATGTTAAGTCATTTAGAGCAAAGAATGGGAAAGAAAGATATTCCTGCTTGTAGTAATTAGAACCGGGGTCTAGGGAGGGATTTTTTGTTTGTTCGCTTTTCTTGGAAGAAAGTTCGGTTATCATGTACCTGAAGAACGATGTCACTCTAGGAGAGAGATGAAGGGTACATGCTGGAGACACTGTGGTTTTCTCTGAATAGGCTTATTTGGCTGGAAAGGGGTGTGGTTTGAGCATGAGCCATGAGTGTGCTTGTGGGCATATCAGAATGAAATGCTGAAATGAGGATTATTCCAGAAAATGATCTGAGGAGATAATAATGAGGGATAAGTAATGAGGATCCCATTAGTTAAAGACCTTAAATTGTATCCGTAGCTTAAAATTACGGGAGAGGCATTTGAGAATTTGCGTGGTTCTGGAAATGAAAGACTTTTTTCTTCTTTTTTCTAAATTGCAGAGTGTAGGCACACACTTTCCAGCACCTTCTCCACACCCATGAAGAAAAATAACCCAACCAACACAGAAATACCAGATCTGAGGTGTTGTGAGAAGTCCCTCAATTTAAACCCAGCCATTCTCTCCATTGCCTGTTTTAGGAAACGTGTCTCGACACCCTCCTCAACGTTACCTTGAATTCAGAATTAAAGTGGGTAGAAAGAAGAAAAAATGGTACAATGCCCAAAAGCACCAAGTCCCCGTTTATGTTAACCTGACAAAACTGTTTATAGTGTCAGAGTGATTACGACACTTGGGGAGGGAGGAGCTCAATATGATCATGGAGAGTAAAAGCAAGTTTGAGGGGCTCCCTGTATTTCCTCTCCATTCCTCCCAACAAGCTACCCCAAGCTCCCTGGGGCAGGGATTCTTACAAACAGAAAAATAATGAAACCTACTCCCAGCCACTCATTGATGAAGCAGTATTAACTATTGCTATTTCTTTCATCATCTGGCTGCTGTTTGTAAGCATGTCACTGTTTCTTGTGTTTTGTTTTGTTTTTTTAATCTTATGCACTAGTTTTATACCTAGTATTAAGTATAGAACACAAGTCTCCAAGTTTTTTCTACAAGATTTTCGGGGGCTTGCTTTCTCTTTCATCCAAGGGGTCAATGACTTCGTAATTGCTAACTGCAGAAGAAATTCTCAATCCCTTTTTTGGCATGTGATACTGTAAACACCCCATCTTTGCTCCTATTTCTCTCCCGGTTTCTCTCACACTTTCTGACTGCTCTTTTCTGTGATCTTGCCCTAGGTCTTCTTTTGTTTAGCTTTGTTGCTAGATTTTGCATTTTTAATTTTTTAAAAGATTTTATCTATCTATTTGAGACAGAGTGAGAGTGAGAGTGAGAGAGAGAGAGAGAGAACGCTTGCACAAGCAGGGGGGAAGGGAGAGGGAGAGGGAGAAGCAGACTCCTGGCTGAGCAGGGAGCCTGATGTGGGGTTCGATCCCAGGACCCTGGGATCATAACTTGAGCCGAAGGCAGACACTTAACCCACTAAACCACCCAGGCGCCCTGAGTTTGCATTTTTTTTTTTTAGAGCAGTTTTAGTTTCACAGCAAAATGAAGGAGAAGGTTACAGAGATTTCCCATGTACCTTCCCCCATTATTAACATCCATGTAGAACGGTATGTTTGCTAAATTCGTAAACCTACATTGACACATCATAAGCTCCCAGAGTCCACAGATTACATTAGGGTTCACTACCGGTGTTGCATATACTGTGGGTTTGGACAAATATATATTGACATGTATTCACCACTGTAGTATTATACAGAGTAGTTTCACTACCCTAAAAATCCTCTGCATTCCACCCCTCTGTCTCCCCTAATCCCTGGAAACCATTGATCTTTCTGCTGCTTCCATAGCTTTGAATTTCCAGAATGTCATATAGTCAGAATCAAACAATATGCAGCCATTTCAGATTGTGGCTTCTTTCACTTAATAATACGCATTTAAGGTTTCTCCAGGTTTTTTTCGATTTGTTTCTTTTTAGCCGTGAATATTACTGCACTGTCTGCATGTACCACAGCTTATTTATCCACTCGCCTGCTGAAGTACATCTTGACTGACAATTATGAATAAAGTTGTTCCAAACATCCATGAGGAGGTTTTTGTGTAGACACAAATTCTTGGTTCCTTTGGATAAATACCAAGAAGCATGATCGCTGGAGTGTATAGTGTGATATTGTGATATATTAAGAAATATATATTTGGTCTTCATCCCTGGCTCCTTGTACAGAGCTTCTAAAATCCTTGTAATTTCCTGAGTGATGGGGTGATAGGAGCATCTTTTGTTATAATATTTGATCTCAGTCCCTGTTTCCTAACACAAAAGCTTCTAAGACACTTGGAATCTCCAGAATGATGAATGTCTTTTGAATGCTAATGAGATGTCTAGTGGCTGGGGGTCCCTAGATAGCTTCAGATTGGGGGCAGCTCACTAGAAAGACCAAGGCATGATTAGAGGGTTAGGACTTTCAGCCCCATGCCACACCTCCAGAGAGGGGAGAGGGGCTGGAGATTGAGTTAATCACCAATGGCCAGTGATTTCATCAGTCACACCTGCCTAATGAAACTGCCATAAAAACCTCTAACCACAGGGATCAGAGATCGTCCAGGTTGGTGAATGTATCCATATGCCAAGAGGATGGCACACCCCAACTCCATGGGGCAAAAGCTCTTGTGCTCAGGACTCTCCCAGCCCTCACCTTATGTATCTCTTCATCTAGCTGTTCAGTTGTATCCTCTTTATAAACAGGTAATAGTAAATCAGAACACTTCCCTGAATTCTGTGAGCTATTCTAGCAAATGAGTCAACTCATTCCAAACCTGCTGAAACTATGTATGCTCCCTACGTTTCTTACTCAGTTAATGTGCCATTTATAGCCACCACATCATTCCATCGAGGCTGAAAATCTCAGGTACCTTCTCCCCTTCCTCACCTCTATACCTAATTGCTGACCTAATACTGTTACCCAGGTTTACGAAATATCATCCGAATCTACCTGCTTCTTTACTTATCCCACTGTGGCCATTTGCTTCATGCCTCATCTCTTTCCCAGAATATTGCAATAGGTTTCAGACTTGCCTAACATTCTAATTCTCTTCTCCCTAATCCAGTCTATATTTCCATATAAGTCATCATTTTAAGGCAGCAAAGTCTTGTAGAACTTTCTGAAATGATGGAAATGCTCTATATCTTCACGAGCCAATAGGGTAGCTATTACCTCCTATGTTTGCTATTGAGACCATCAAATATAGCTAGTGTGACTGAAGAACTGAATTTTAGATTAATTAAATTCAAATCTACACAGCCTCATGGACCTAGAGGTTACCATATTAAACAGCACAGTTCTAAAACATGGATTTTTTTCTTTTATATCCTACCGTGGTAATTTCAAAAGTTCTATAACTATAGGATAAGGTCTAGAGTTTATAGTTTGACACTGAATGACTCTCATAATTCAGTCCCTTTTCAGTTCTTGCCACCTGGGCCTCCTCTGCACCAATCCCACATATCGTCTAGCTCTGTCGAACATTGCTTTACCTAAACAAGCCATAATTTTTAGATCTTCCAGCTTTCGGTCCTGCTCTTTCCTCTACCTAGCATGCCCTTTGCTTATTTTATTCAAAATCTTTCAAAAACTGTGACTTTCCATGCCTCATAAAGCCATGCACACACCCTCCAACAGAGGGACATCCCCTTATCCTTGACCTTGAATAAGCCAGTAAAATCTCTCAGCCCAGTTTCCTCATCTGCAAAGTGGGAATGATAATATTTTCGGCCATACACCATTGTTGGGGGATTAGATTAATGCTATCCAGAATCCACCACTGAGAAAGCACTCAGTAAGAACTGCTGTTACTTTTTTCTGTTCTCCCACAACACTTATCATGTGATATTAGAGGTCTTTGCAGAGGGGACTCTGTCTCAAGACTATGAGCTCATAAGCAGCAAAGACTCAATCTAGCTCATCATTATACACCAGCATCCCACACAATGTAGCTATTTGGCAAATGCTTTAACTGGGTGACAAATAATGGGTGAATCAATTACTCACATAGGATGCCAAAGAATACTAATAAAAAAAAAGTATGTCTTTTTGTGAGTATCTTCAGAGAGGAGTCAAAGAGATATACAGTGGCAAGAATGAGAAAAGAGAACGTCATCAACTTCTCTTGTAAAGCATTACATTTCTCTGGTTGCCGCCCAGAAAAACTGGCATAAGCCTGTTGTTAAATCTGTGTCCTCTCTCCTTGCTTGACTGGAATATAGCTCTAATGTTTTGGCCATTTTGACTATCTGGGTCCTCTGCCCCACCCTGCCTTGGGTATCAAGCTTCCATCACCGTCACCAAGGAAACAGCAGGGATGGCTCATTCCTCACAGTTCAGCATATCTCAACTCTGGTCGCCTTTGTCCAGTGAGCTAAATTCTTCATGTGCACCCCACTAAATCAACTGTCTTTTATTCAGTACTTTATCCATTATTCTCCCTTAAAAAAAAAAAAAAACTGATGTATAACATTTTTTTTCTCTTGGGAATGGTCTTTTTTCCAGACCTGTCACTATTCTTGAATGCAGCAGACATTTTTGGTCCCTGGGAGTAAATACAAAAATTGTCTGTTTAGCCCTTGGAGTGTGTGCAGTATAAGTGCGGGTCAATTTTAAAGAAGGCAACAGAGCATTCATAACGGGTTTCCTTTTAAAAGCACAGTAGACCAAAAATAAACCTGACAAAGGGCAGCTGTAGAGTTTTAACATGTGGAAAACTCCACAGGCAGCAGTTATGTAACTGGAAAGAAACATAATAAATATTTTACACCGTTAGATGAACTTCCAACTCTGACACGTGAAAGGCAAAGAACACAAAACACAGCTCAACTCTCCAAAGAGCAAAAAGCTTAGACTGAAAAGGGGCCAAGGCTATTGCTAAAATCGGAGCCCTGGCTTCTAGCAGGAGTCTTGATTGCTTTTTTTCCCCCCTCTGGCGTCCAAGGAGGAGTCCGAGAGCCCCATCTCCCCCGAGCGCCTCCCCCGCAGCTTCTCCCGTTGGCCAGAAATTTTCCCAAAATCTCCACCCCTAGGCTGAAAAACCCAAAAAGTTTTGTGCCACGGAGAAGGAAGACAGGAGTTGGAGCGAGGCAGGCAGAGTTGCCCTCCACCGCCGCCTCGCCCCAGCCCCCGCGGCCCGCGCCTCCCGCCTCCGGGCTCCTCGCCCCGGGGACAGCTGGCAGCCCCGCGCGGGACCAGACACAAAGCCGATCAATCCCGGTGGCGCGGGGGCGGGGGGACGCCCGCCAGGGCTTCCCTTCCGCTCCTCGCCGCCTCCGGCCCCCTCATTAGGACCCAGCCCACACCTTGTCCGGCGTCCACCGCCCTCCCCCTCCCACCCCTCACCGCACAAAAGGAACAGCCCAGGCGCCCCCAGCCCGGGACGGGCCAGACCTGCCCCTAGGCGGCCAGCTGAGCAGGCGCCCCCGGCCGGGGGAAACTGACATCCATCAGGGTCCGCCCACCGCTCCCCTCCTCTCCGCGGAGCGAGTCTCCCCTCCTCGCCTGCCGCAGAAGTTCAGGGGCCCCGCGCCCGGCCTCCCGCGCTCCGGCCGCCGGGACCCTCGGCCTCGGAGGAGCAGCCAGCTCGGACCCCGGGAAGATGGCGAGGAGGAGCCGCCACCGCCTCCTCCTGCTGCTGCTGCGCTACCTGGTGGTCGCGCTGGGCTGTAAGTCGCTGGGGTACCTCCGCCCTCCCACCCACGCGCGCTGGGACCGGCCGCGCAGACCTCCAGCCACTGGACCCGGCGCTCGCTGACCGCGGTCTCTGGGGCCCTGGACGGCGGGTGCGCCGCGGGGCGTCGGACTTGGCACCCAGCGAGCGGGGGTCGGGGTGCAGGCAGGCGCGGGGCGGGGCGGGGGTCTTCGGTTTATTGCAGATAGCGTCTGATTTTGTCCGTTCTGGGTGGAGAAAATTAAGAGTCCACACCCGCAGGTTCTCACCTTCTTCCGAAGTTGGGGTAAGTTTTCAAAGACGCAGGGACGCGCACAGAATGCAAAACTCACTCCTTGTAAGATGCTGGGATCTCAAGATGGCATCGGAGGGAGGGAGGCAGGCGCCGGCCCCACGCGAAGTGCCCGAGAAGGGGATGGTGTGCGAGTTGCCTTGATTTCTGAGGCTTCCGACCGTAGCGATGAAAGGCAGGGTCCTTGTGGGGCACGGGGATGAGGGGAACTCGTGGCTGCTGAGCCGCAATTACTTTTATCCTTTCCACCTGCACATCTATATTCAGTTCGGGACGTCTGGTCTGGGGACTCCAGCCAGCTGCCGTGTCCTCAGGGGACGTCCAACCGAATGATTGTTAGAAAGAGGCAGAAGCTGAATGAAACGAGTATGTGGGGGACGTCCCAAGGCCCATTTCACGGGGTGCTTCTAAACAGGGTTTTCACGGATTCTGGGCTCCTGAGATTGAAAATCCTGGGAATGTACCCTATTATTTTGTTTTCTTGGTGTTAACTTTTTAGGAAAATAGAGGAAATCGAAATAGATCTTAAGCACTTAAGCAATGAAATCCTTTTTCTATTGTTTTTCGTTTTTCTTTCTCTTTTTCCTTTCTTTTTTTTTTCTTCAATAGAATGGGTTATTATTGTTGCTCTTCAAGTTCTGGTAATATTTAAAATAACCCGCCGGATGAGTGTCTAATGCCATAATACAATGACTTTCTCACCCTCTTATTGCCGAAGTGAGTATTACTGAACTCAACGTGATGTGAGCTTTGTTCCTTAGCGGGGGAGGAATGTGCAAGTTGTCTCAGTGAAGGGACATGTGCTGACCTACATTATAGAAAATCAAACCAAGAAGGCAAGTCTTCACAATAAAACCATTATGCAATTTTGAAATTCGTATGGTATTGGAAGCACAAAGAAAAAATGCAGGAATGGTAAAGGGCAACAGACAGGCTAGAGGAATTGTCACAAAACTGCTGGGAAAGTTATATATATATATATTTTGTTGATGATCCTAAATTTCAAATTAAAAACGACTGACTTTACAATTGCCACTAATTAAAAACAGAGAAAATGGTTTTACTCTTCTATTCTTATTCAGTGATCAAAATAGAAACAATACACCCTAAGTTTGAAAGTGTAGCCAAGAAATAACCAAGAGGTAAACACAGGCTTAGATGAATGAGCAGAATAACCTCTTCTTCAGACTTTGGGTAAATCGAACCACTGGCTCTACTCCTTTTTTTTTTTTTTTTTTTAAGGATTTTATTTAACACAGAGAAAACAAAGGCAGGGGGAGTGGGAGAGGGAGAAGCAGGCTCCCCACTGAACAGGGAAATTGATGTGGGCCTTAATCCCAGGACCCTGGGATCATGATATGAACCAAAGGCAGAGGCTTAACCATCTGAGCCACCCAGGAGCCTCTAACCATTGGTCCTTCTAACCCCGACTCCTGTGGGGGAATAATTTGGGAGTATGTGTGGATCTTTTCTATGTCGTTCCCAGGATGCTAAAAGGTCTGGCATTGCAAGAATGCTTGCTTGCTTGCTTGCTTGCTTTTTAAATAAGCTCAGTTATTTTATAACAGTACATTTAATGAAATATTGTGAAGATAGTATGGAGAGTTCCATATATACCACATCCTTTTAATTATACTTTATATTAGTATGAAACATGTCATAATTAATGAAACAATTTTGACACATCGTTATTAACTAAAGTCCAGACTTTATTCAAATTTCCTTCTTTTTTTCCTAATGTCCTTTTTTATTTCAGGATCTCATTCAGAGTACTATGTTCTATTTAGTAGTTCTGTCTCCCTAGGCTCCTCTTCGCTGTGACAGTTCCTCAGACTCCCTTGGTTTTTATTACCTTGACAAGTTTGAGGAGTACATGTGAAGTATTCTGTAGAAAGTCCTGTAATTGGTGTTTTTCTGATGTTTTCTCGTGACTTCTATATCAGTACGGGCTTATGAATATTTATTTTATACTTTGGATTATTGTCAAATATGATTTTATTTATTTTAGTACTAAAGTTCTTCCAGCTTTGGCCACTAGGAGTTCTTCTAGTGGTTTCTGTATCCTCTAATATACCTCATCATTATATATATAATGATGGGATATGTCAGAGGATATATTATTTTTATATATATATGCATTCCTGTTTGTTTTGCTTAGCAAATCTTTGCTTTTTGGCAACACAAAGTGCTTCAGGCTGATCTTTTATGTTCCCTGCTCCAGTCCTACAATCAGCCATTTCTCCAGAGAGTGCTGGTTCCTTTTGTTGGAGAATGGTATTAGAAACCAAGATGTGAGTCTACCACATACCACCCTGAATACACCTGATTTTATCTCATCTCAGAAGATAAGCAGGGTCGGGCCTTGTTAGTACTTGGATGGGAGAAACCAAGATGTAGGCATTGAGTATGATCTTGGATGGGTGAAACCAAGAAATAGGCATTGGGTACACTCATTGTTATCAGAGTCTTGTTGAAAAACAAGAATGTTTTTCAGGGCTAAGTTTCACTCCACAGTCCTATTTGTGATTTATCCACTCAGGTTTCATGTCCAGATCCAAAAACTGTATATTAAAGACTTTGTATATATCAGATACTGTTCGAAGGACTTTTTTAAATAGTCTCTCTTTTTAAGTTCTCAGAAAATGCATGAAACAGAGCAAATCTTCAGATTACAGATAATGTCCCCCAAGGCTAAAAGAAAGCTCATTCGTGTAGGCTAGAAAGAAATGGAACTGGGATTTGAAGATCTGAGAATTTGTTCCACAGATAATTGGACTTCTCTTTTTTTCTCTCTGAGCAGTTAACTCCTTTCACTGTCTTCATTCAAAAAAAAAAAAAAAAGACCTTGTGGATTTTTATTCTTTAATTACATACTTATCTTCTTAATATCCATCCCCAATATAACTGTACCATCCTTTTGTCCCAATCCTATTATATATAATATCATGCGTATTCCATTCTTTTATTTCCATTTGTCTGTATTCTTATTTCTTTCTTAGTCGTCTGGAAGACTTTGGTTGTTGCTGCTGCTACTGTCAATTGGACTACCAGTTCAGTGTACCTGTTGATATATGGACATTTACGTGTGTGTTTATGAAACTATATTTTTCTTTACCATGAAAGTGGGAGCTCCATGAGGGAAGGAGTTTTTTCATGTTTGCTCTATGCACTCCATGCACAATGCTAAGCAAAGCGCCTGGTTTGTAGGAGGTGTAAATAGACATCTGTTGATCAGATAGGAAGGGCATGAGTGGAGGACGTGGAAAAATGGATGGATGGAATTAATGACTGCAATATAAATCATGAAGCTGTAACTAATCCTAGGTAGGTGAGGTGTCTGATTTCTCGGAGGTGACATTTAAGCAAAGCATTACATCAAACAAAGTTGAATGTAACTGAGAGCCGTGTACTGGTAATTGTTGGTCCTCAATTCTGGACTGGAACCCACGCCAGGCTACTTGGCCTGAGTCAGTAATCTCTCATCAGCTGATAAGGACTGTGGAGCAGGGAGAGGTCTGGATTTTCTGCAGAATCCCAAAGTTCTGCCCCAGTGGCGGAACTGACCCAAGAGAGCACTCCAGGGAACCAGTGCCAGGAAAAGTCTGCCCTCTGTAAACATTGTTAAGAACAAAGCATCATCATCAATCTGCAGAGGAAGACTGGTTCCATCCTGGCATGGTCTTAATTATCTGATGAAAGTATAAGTCAGATTGGGCCTGCTGGTATACCTGATAACGGTTTTAAAACTGAGACAGAGATGATATTCAAAAGGAAGAAGTCTAAACCCCCCCAAAACAAAACAAAACAAAAAAACCCAAAAGAAGAAGTCTAAAACAAAAAGTCAGCATAAAGAGAACAGTTAATTCCCTAAGGCTGATGATACTCATTTTCCTTCCACCAGAGCAGTTTAATGAGAGGAGCCCAGGTGCATTTACATATATTTTCTCTACCCATGGTTTCTATCACATCGGTTTCCTCCGATAGGCCTTGTTGGTAGAGAAGATGTTTTGAACTAGGGAAGCTAGAGCTGCTGTGTTTGTTGATGTGGGACCAGAAGAAATCTGTGCAGGTCATTTGGCACCGCTGAGTCAGTACTCCAGTATACCTGGATTGCCAGACTGATGCCTTCAGGAAGATGAAGGTCAATATAGAAAAGGGGAATCGGAATCTAGGTCAAGGGCTTGCTTTGGCAAAAGCAGAGAAAGAAAACATAA
The DNA here is from genome assembly GCF_922984935.1 of Meles meles. NCBI lineage: Eukaryota > Metazoa > Chordata > Mammalia > Carnivora > Mustelidae > Meles > Meles meles. The sequence goes on from NC_060069.1 coordinate 146,084,452, forward strand.
AACTGGGTACTGTTTTCTTGGGAGGTGTTACTATTAACATGACCAGAACTCAGAAAAACAACCCAACTCTATTATTTTTCTATTGCTGCAGAAACAATCACCATAAATTTAATATAACACAGATTTATTATCTTAAAGTTCTAGAGGCTAGAAATCTGAAATAGGTCTCGCTGGGCTAAAATCAAAGTATGGGAAGAGCAGCTATCTTCTGGAGGTTCGAATGGAGAATCAGCTTCCAAGCTGTTTTCCCAGCTTCTAGAGGCCACTGACTGGTGGCCCCATTCCTCCAGCTTTGAAGCCAGCAATGCTAGGCTTCCATAAATCTTTTTTCTCTCCTATACCTTCCTCTTCCACTTATAAGGACCCTCACACTTTCACTGGACCCATTGGACCCAGCTAGGTAATCCAGATTAATCTATCCATCCCAAAGTTAGCTGGTTAGCAACTCTAATTCTACCTACAACCTTAATTCCCATTTACCATGTAAGGTAATGTGTTTTAGGCTCCTGGGATTAGGATGTGGACATCTCTGGGAAACAAACCATCACTCCAACCAATATTAGGATGTACACAGTAACAGTGTAATCAGCATTGTAGCCAAGAATATTCTAGATCCCATGGAGCAACCGTAACTTTTACCTTTATTTATTTATTTTTTATTTATTTTCTTTAAATATTTTATTTATTTATTTGACAGACAGAGATCACAAGTAGGCAGAGAGGCAGGCAGAGAGAGACAGGGGGAAGTAGACTCCCTGGTGAGCAGAGAGCCCGATGCAGGGCTCGATCCCAGGACACTGGGATCATGACCTGAGCTGAAAGCAGAGGCTTAACCCACTGAGCCACCCAGGCGCCCCAACTTTTACCTTTAAATTATAATTTATAGTGATGTAGAACTGTAGTTTTTGAGATCTATTTCAAATCATGTAGTGTAGCAGTAAAGAACATGTACTCTGATGCTGAATTCTGTGTTAATTTACTAGCTAACTGTATGATCTGATACAAGCTATTTGATTTCTGTGTGTCGGTTTACCAATCTGTAATGGTGATAATCCCAATAATAGACTTACTTCGTAGAGGTGTAGGGTGAATTAAATGTGTACACATCCATAGCATATATAGCACTTAGAAAACCGGTCTTGTTATTATTGATAATATTTGGGGTCAGTGGAGCTAAACATTCATATTATCATTTATAATGGATTTCCTACATTTCCAAGAGTCCTATGCAAACACAAGTAATAGGCTGTATCATAAGTATTATACTAATATAAACTGTTTGTTTTATTCACTTTTATTATTTAAAGAATTTATTTTAAAATGTGTTTTTTAAAGTTTTATTACAAAATACACAGATATATCTGTATTATTACAGAACACTCACACGTATATATAGACACCTGTCTATCTATCCACATGAAAAGAATATGCTAGCCAACTGAAGGAGAGGGCAGACCCTCCCAGATACAGAGGAACAGTGCTGTAGAGAGGTACTTGACCAAAAGCAATTAAGAAATAGAAGAAGCTCCTTATAGCCAGAGCATGGAGGACAGGGGAAGACAAAGGACAGCAGCCAGGTGGTAAGAGAACCTTGTGGGACATATTTAGGATTTTGGATTTATCCTAAAGGCTAGGAGAAGCCGTTGAGGGCTTTTAAACACTGAGTATCAGTTAGATTTGCCTTTCAAAGAGAACACATTGGATGGAGTGTGGAGAATGGGCAGGATGGGTGGGTGGGACATGGAAGTGGGGAGCCCCGATAGACGTTATTGGAGTGGGCCAGACTGTTACTTCCTAAGTATTTCTTTTATATGGCTTATAGAAAACATGTACATGTACATATATAAATAGACATTTGCATCCACCCACAGAAAGTTGTTTTAAATCTGACATGTAGTTAATTAAATTTTATCAGGATTTCTTTGGTTTTTATGGAATTTTTAAAAATGGTGTATGCTACACATTTTTCCAACTCTCTCTTTGGCTCTCAACATCTAAACATGAAACTAGCTTTTGGGGCTACTATTTATTGTCTTTCAATATTATTCTTTACCCCTCCAGGGTGGGGGTTGTCTTCCTTTAGCATTGTTTTACCTTATTCCCAATTTGCCATCCTTAGGAGGGTGACTGGAGTAGATTTGTTGGGGAGAAGAGTGGCCTTCTGTGTTACTAAGCATGTGAGGGTATGCCTGTGTGAGAGAGATGGAGACACAGAGAGAGAGAGAGAGAGAGGGGTAGAGGTGGAGAGAGGGAGCAGGAGAGAAAAAGAGAGAATGTGTGTGCTCAAAGGAATGCCTGCTAACAGGACCCACAGAATCCTACTCTTGGAATCCTCAGGCTGGTGAAGGGTTTGGAAATATTTACAGTTAAAATTATTCCCACATTTTTTGAGCAGAAAAGCGAAGAACTCCTGGACCAGTCCTATGAAGGCATTTCAAGAGCTATACTCTCCGCTCCCCACTGTCTTGGCTCAAACAGTCCTGAGCAAGAATTCTTGCGATCTTCTTCTTCTTCGTCTTCATCATCTTCTCCTTCTTCTTCTCCTTCTTCTTCTTCTTCTTCTTCTTCTTCTTCTTCTTCTTCTCCTTCTCCTTCTCCTTCTCCTTCTCCTTCTCCTTCTTCTTCTTCTTCTCCTTCTTCTTCTCCTTCTTCTTCTTCTTCTTCTTCTTCTTCTTCTTCTTCTTCTTCTTCTTCTTCTTCTTCTTCTTCTTCTTCTTCTTCTTCTTCTTCTTCCTTCTTCTTCTTCTTCCTTCTTCTTCTTCTTCCTTTGTCTTCTTTGTCTTCTCCTTCTTCTTCTTCTTCTTTCTTCTTCCCAGAGATCATGAGCTGAGCCAAAATCAAGAGTAGATGCTTAATTAACCATCTGAGCCTCCCAGGTGCCCCAAGAATGCTTATGATTTTAACAGATGGAAGTTTTAGTTCTTAACTGAAGAATTTTGCCTTTCTCTCTCTTCTTATGTCATTGGCAGTTTTTATTTATTTTTTTTTTTTGGCTAGATTTTCTGTTTTGTTTTAGTTTTCAAAATTTTTCACAGGGACAGTTTGGGACTGAGTTGTTTTTATACTGGTAAGGAGTGAAAAAGCCTAATCTGGTCTTTCTCCTTCATTCTAGGTGTTTCCGGATCACTCATTCTCCTTTTGTCAAAGCAGTCACCTGCTATTTTTAGTTTTAGCTTTGCTCACACTGTAAAAACTTGCTAAATACTTTATTTATGGGCATAATTAAAGAAAAAGAATAGATCATTGCTGAATGCATTTACTTACACATTTAACTAAAAAAAATGTATATGGTAAATTCAAACAGTATGAAATGAAAAATAATTCTCCTTTCTAGCTCCCCTGACTTCTATTCTGCTCCTTACAGAGAGCCTACTCTTAAACTTTTTGAATATAGTTCCAGAAAAAATGGGGGTAAAACATAGTTCCAGCATATATGAGCATACCTGTATAGCTTCTTTAAAAATAAAAATCAGGGGTGCCTTGGTGGCTCAGTCATTAAGCATCTGCCTTCGGCTCAGGTACGAATCCCAGGGTTCTGGGATCCAGCCCCACATCAGGCTCCTTGCTCGGTGGGAAGCCTGCTTCTCCCTCTTCCACTCCCCCTGCTTGTGTTCCCTCTCTTGCTGTGTGTCTCTCTTTCAAATAAAGAAATAATTTTTTTTAAAAAAATAAAAAATAAAATAAAAATTTACTATGCTGGGCGCCTGGGTGGCTCAGTGGGTTAAAGTCTCTGCCTTCGGCTCAGGTCATGATCCAGGGTCCTGGGATCGAGCCCCACATCGGACTCTCTGCTCCACAGGGAGCCTGCTTCCTCCTCTCTCTCTGCCTGCCTCTCTGCCTACTTGTGGTTTCTCTCTGTCAAATAAATAAAATAAAATAAAATAAAAAATTTACTATGCTTATTTCTTCACCTTCCAACAAATCAAATCATATATATATGATATTCTATGACTTTCTGCAAAACTTTATTTTTGATTTTTTAAAAGACTTATCTTAGAGGGAGGTAGAGTGTGCATGTAAGTGGGGAGAGGAGCAGAGGGAGAGAACCCCAAGCAGACTTGCAGACTCCCTGCTGAGCACAGAGGGTTAGGGGGTGGGGGGTTGATCCCACAACTCATGAGATCTTGACTTCAGCTAAACCAAGAGTTGGAAGCTTAACACACTGAGCCACCCAGGCACCCCATGCAAAAATTTATTTTTACTAGTAATTAAGCCACAACCCAAAGCTATGCCTCACAAATAGGACCATGATAACACCTTGCAGAGGCCTTTAAAATCCTTAAGCTGAAGTGCAGGAGGGGTTACCATCTAATTAAAACCAACAAAAAGTAAGTAGTGAAACAAAATTATAACAAAATATAAACAAAATATAACAAAACAGAGGGGAAATAAACTCTCAAACCAGTGATCAAATCTAAAAAGGGAAAAATTCCAACTCCGGTGCTATGAAAAAAGTCCGGAGTAGAGGATAAGGGCCAACGCCCAGAGAAGACCAACACCAGCACCAGCTAAGACTTACAGACAAGTGCAAACTGGTACTATTTTTAAAGGAGACCAAAGAAGTAATGACCGCAAATAAAAAGGGAACATGTTGAACTACTGGGAAAGTGCTAAATTTGAAAACGGAGGATTGTGCTAATGTCTTTAAAAATGCTCTAGAGGCACTTTAAAATAGGAATGGATTCTGATCAGAAGTTGAACGCCCTCCGTGGAATAAACCGTAACCCAAGGGTCTATTTGTTCAGTAATCTAAAGACAGCAGTAGGTTAGGTCACTAAAAAATAGGATTAAAAATTCCACATAAGGTGATTGGAGCTGTGGATCATTGGACTTTGGTGCCATACAGTGCTTTTGATCCTAGAACAAGTCAGGGGCTTTGTGCCCTGCCTGTGTGGGTGTGTGTAAAGTAGTGAACAACTCTGCCATTTTAGATACAATGTTTCTCCTTCCCAGCCATCTTCTCTTCTCTTGTGTTGCTATTGTCCCAGTTTTCTCCCTGTGGCAAATACAATCACTCCCTGAAGGTCTAAACCCCTTCTTTCTCTTGAACCCTCTCCAGCTCATCCATTCCTCAAAGCTGAAGTCGACCACATATATTACACTCCTGGTGTTCTTGGTATGTTCCTGGTTCTCTTTTGTACTTACTGGGCTATCCTGTCACCATGTTTTTTTGTTTGTTCGTTTGCTTTTGGCACCATGTTTGCATGTGTTTCTCTCTGGATTGTGAATTTGTCAAGGACAAAGACAATACATCTTTGTGTCTCTAGCACCTAGAATCCTGTCTGACACATGACGATTCTCTAATACTTAATCGAATAGGGAGGTAACTAACCTGGAGCTTACTGTTTATTTGCTTCTTAGCTTCATAAAATGACATTTTAATACTGAGGATCCAAGGACATGTGTAGGGTGATTATTCCGTAATGAATGCATAATTTGAGTGCTCCTAGAACTTCCTCCTTCCTCATGAACTATAGCGTCCCTAGAGAGTTGACTAACAAGGTAATATATTCCTCCTTCCTCATGAACTATAGCGTCCCTAGAGAGTTGACTAACAAGGTAATATAGAGACTGGTCTGCCTTAAAAACTTTTTAAGAAGTTTTGCTGATTGCTTGATGCCTTTTTGTATTGTAAACAAAACAAAACAAAACACACACACACAAAAACTAATGTAACCTCCTCTTGAATTAGTAAGCACTGATTAAAGTTTCAGGTGAATCAAATAATACCTCTTCGCAAGTTGCCTGAGATAAACTACAACACAGAATGGTAGGGTTGTACAAGTACTGCCTGGAGCAGGGGATTCCAGACTTGGCCCTCACGGTCAATCTCTTTGCCACTCAATTGATACCATAGCAATCCATGCCTCACTGTAGGTAAAAGTTTGCTAAAAGAGAGGGGAGGGCCTGATAATCTGATCTTTATTTCCAAACCAAAGATGGTTTTCCTAGGCATTCTTGTCCGGTAATCATATCTTCTTGTAGGATCTTGACACCTGCTCATTAGCAGTGAAACACTTTCTTCTGGATCCAGGTGACTCATCAGCTAGGTCCAATGCCAAGATTAGAGGCATCCTAAGATTTTCAGCTCTGCTGTGCCACTCTCCCAGAAAATCTGAATGAGGATGCTGAAATGTTCAAAAAACACCTGCCTGAGCGCTAGTTCTTCAGACTTTTTCTATTCCATGGCCTACTTCTCTTAAAAAGAGCATATGCCCCAACATACGTTTTTGGGATTGAATTATATGCTTGTATTTCTGCATCAATATATTATGTTAATTATAAGATATATATAAAATAAGTATCAGACAAATGAGGTAATGAAAAATAAATCAGCCATAGTGCTCTTGGGTGGAAATGAGGTGATGGTTGCCCTAGATTATAGCACTTGATAAAACCTCTATCATTAAAATACAGTGAGACTGGTGTATGAAAAAATGACAGACCAACGGAACAGAATTTAAAGTCCAGGAATTGGACCAAGTTCATTTGGAAATTTAATATAGATGTGAGATGTATCTTTCCATTTATCTCTGTATAAAATAGGAGCATCTTAAACCATAGAGAATGCTTAATAGATATGGTTACAATTGGGTAGCTATTTGAGGGAAAATGATAGGATCCTGACAGTGTACATGAGGATAAACTCCCAATGAGTCAAAGATCTAAATGTCAATAAGTAATAAATTCACCCTCCCCAAATAACAAAAGCATGGATGCATTCTTTTAAAAACTATATGTCAAGTACACCTGAGTGGCTCAGATGGTTAAGCATCTGCCTTTGGCTCAGGTCATGATCTCAGGGTCCTGGGATCGAGCCCCACATCGGGCTCTCTGCTCAGTGGGGAGTCTGCTTCCCTCTCTCTCTCTGCCTGCCTCTCTTCCTACTTGTGATCTCTCTCCATCAAATAAATAAATAAAATCTTAAAAAAAAAACTATATATCAAGGACATCTGGGTGGCTCAGATGGTTAAGCGTCTGTCTTTGGCTCTAGTCATGATCCCAGGATCCTGGGATCAAGTCCCACATCAGTCTCCCTGCACGGCAGGGAGTCTGCTTCTCCCTCTCCCTCTGCTGCTCCCCCTGCTTGTGCTCTTTCTCTCTCTCTCTCAAATAAATAAATAATAAAATCCTTTAAAAAATTAAAAATTAAAAATTAAAACTATATATCAAAAGAGCATCTGCTCAAAAAAAAAAATAATAAAATACCATAAATCAAAAGGCAAATGACTGATTGGGAAAAAGACATCTACATTCCAAATCACAACCAGAAGGTTCTCAGTCTCATAAGTCTCAGCCAAAGAGTATTGTCACTGACATGAAACAAGCCCCCCAAAATGGAAAGAAAATAAAAATATAAAGAACAAAATAGAAAAATGGCTCACATACAACACAAACCCGAGTTCCCAGAGAAAAATTTTAATAGTTCTTTTGGATATGACACTGCGCTCAACATCACTTAAATGCAAATCAAACTGTCACAAAGATAATATCTCTTCCCTGCCAGATTAGCAAAAACACGTAACTCATCTGCATCTTCTGTTATTGAAGCTGTGAGCAAACAGGCACTCTGACTGCTGAGGGGCTGTGTAGTGATCTGCTATGGGGAAGATTTCAGCAATATGTAGGAACATTGCATGTCTACTCTCACTCATCAACTTCACCATCGGGAGCCTATTCCAAAGCTGTATTTGCAAACCATAGGACATGATTGATGCATGGTATTATTTATTTCAAAATTATTTTTTATAAAGAAGATTGAAAACAATCAAATGCCCATCAAGCAGAGATTGGCAGAACAAAGAACAGAGTGGTATGCCATGTAGCCATAAAAGGGATCAAGGGTGATCTCTGTGTGTTAGTACAGCAAAGGAAAAAAGCAAGGTGCAGAACAGTATAATGTAGCATGCTGTATTTTGTGTAAGGAAGAAATACTGGAAGGTTAAATGAAAACCACTCACAATAGGTGGAAAGGTGCGGAAATGGAACTTGTTTCTCTTAATAACTTATTACATAGATTCGGTTGTGAAAACTTAAATGTTCTGTTTCAAAGAAAAATTCACTAACATGACCATCTTAAAAATTGAAAACAGGGGCACCTGGGTGGCTCAGTGGGTTGGGGCCTCTGCCTACGGCTTAGGTCGTGGTCCCAGGGTCCTGGGATTGAGCCCTGCATAAGGCTTTTCGCTTGGCGGGGAGCCTGCTTCCTCCTCTCTCTCTGCCTGCCTCTCTGCCTACTTTTGATCTCTGTCAAATAGATAAATAAAATCTTTTTTTTTAATTGAAAGCAAACAGAAATGAAACTACTGTGTACCAAACTAATGCTGTAACCGTGCAGAGGAAAGAATTTTTCCAGTCTGAGTTTAGAATATATTATGCCACTGAGTAGTAGAATTCATTTTAAGGATAAATAAAGCTGCAAATAAATAAATAAATAAAGCTGCAAATACATTTTCAATGAAAATAATTGAAAACAGTGGTGTTATATTGAAGTTATACTACAGGATAATGCAAATCAATAATTATAATAGTATAGGTATCAAGATTTTCAGTGCGGGAATAAAAAGAGATACAAGTATTATGTTTTTAAAACAGTTAAAGTCCTATGATGTATATTTGAATTGAAAATGTCAGCATGAATTCCTAATGCTTTCTTGTTCCTAAACTGTGAATTTCTTATCTCTGTCCACTAAAAAAGCCTAGATGAAATCACAACGTGTATCAGTTCATTTTAATCAAGTGACAGATAACCTAAGAAATCTCAGTAGTTTGCCACCATACACAGAACTTTTGCCTACTTACCCTTTTGGGGCCCCATGTCAGCTGCAGAATCTTGGCTCTGCATGTCTCGTTCTCATTCCAGGCCCCAGACTGAAGGAGCCGACCCTGTTTGGGACAGACAGTCCTTGTGGCCACGGGAAAAGCAAGAGACGGACTAAACTATGTGTTCGTTCTTAAAACTTCCACTTACCAAAGCGTATGTTTGTTGGTGAATACCATCCCATGGTCAAAACTGCAAGGGAGCTGGGGAAGTGCATCCTACCAGCCAGGACGCCCTGGGTATCACGTGATAATAAGTGGGAAGGGAAATAGAGTAGTTGGGAATAGGAATAAAACCTATCCTACAACACTATACAAGTCAGCATACACATTGTGATCTCTAAATACCATTCCTAGCAGTGACCAGGGAACCTTTGTAGGAACATCTGATTCCATATTTAGGGTTGGACATATATAACTCTAGAACATATATCTTGTTGTGCCAGAAAGCAAGAAAACTCTCAAAGTTAATGGGGTCGTGTCTAAAGGACACAGGATACAACATGAAAAGACTCACTGTGGCCAAATCAGAGGCAATTCGAGAACCAAAAGTGAAAAAAAAATTGAAGGCAATTGATTTAAAGATGCCAAACATATTTTTAAGTGTATTCATTATAGACATTAAAAAGAGAGTTGATAAAATTTTTAAAAATCATTACACTTTGGTCATCATTAGAGCCAAATACATCAATGGCTCCCTACCCTGATTTTTAACAATTAAAGAAGTAAGTCTTCATCTTCCTTTCCTTTAGTGTTTGTCTATATAACATATAGCCTTAACGGATAGGGAAAAATTCTTCTTTATGGAAGTCAAGCTAGTAAATGTGCGAAGATAGTAGGGAAAACAAAAGAATCTAATCATCATCATCTTGCAACATGTCAATGGTTCAGGATATGATTATTAAAAATTAGGCAAAATGTGATAGGGACCTTTAAAATGGAAGGAGCAGTCTGTTATCACCTAAAACCACGGATTAATCTTAGCATCCTTAAAAGTAGGACAATCATTGTGTGATACAGCAGGAAGCACATGACATTCCCTAGGTAGGGTTTGTGCTCATCTCTCAAGAAAATAATAATAATAATTTTAAAAGAAAATAATAACAATAATTTGAATAATAATTCAAATAATTTATTTGAATCAAGCCACTAGGCAAGCTACCTTCTCTTTACAGGAGAGTAGATGCACAGATTAAAGACACAGACAAACTTAGAAAGTGGGCTGTTCTACAGATTAAATAGCTAGATTTCCATAATAAGTCAATGGATGGGATAATAGGTCAGGTTAGCTCTGGATTAAAAACGAAACAAGACAAAAAAAATCCTAAGAAGCAAGTGTAATGCTAAAATGTGGATCCTGATTCAAAAAAGATATTACACGAATTTGACTAAGGCAGGGCATTAGATTATACAAAGAAATGAATTATAATTTGTTATTTTAATGTCATTATAGCCATATGTCTTTAATTTGCATTGATACCTCCTAAAATAATAAAATGATTGATATATATGATTGGCTCTAAAATTTCCCAACAACAAAAAGATAGATGAAGTAAACATGGCTGTCTCTATAACTGTCGAATACAAATAACGAGTATATGGAGTCTCTTGTTCTTTTCTCTCTGCTTTGGTGTGTATTTGAAAATTTGTCATAGGAGCACCTGGCGGGCTCAGTCAGTAGAGTATACCGTTCTTGATCTCGGTGTTGTGAGTTCAAGCCCCACGTTGGGTGTAGAGATTACATTAAATAAATAAATCTTTTTAAAAAAAGAAAAGGAAAATTTGTCATGATAAAAAAACAAAACCTATAAAAAAAGAATGTGATAAATATATAAAAATTCCAGTGTTTCTTTTCTTTGCCCTCTGGGTTTTATTGGACAAGCCGCTTTAGAGTCTCCTAGTTAAAGAGAAAATAATAGACCAAAGTGAGTCTACTTGAAATATCCACTCTCCTGTTTTCTACACCTTACTTAACCAATGTAAGAAACCTGAATTCTGTCGGAATGGCCCCTTTTTTAATCTAGCTAGTCTGTGTCACACTAATAGAAAAATAAAATGCCTGACAACAAGCCAGACACCCTGTTATTAACCAAACTCCAAGATCCTGGGTTATAGAGCAAAGTCTGTTAGTAAAGCTGCATGTAACAGGACGTTTTTCTTCGTAATGGCCTTTCAGTTCATTTCCTTTGAAAGGGACTTAAATATTTTATTCCCTCAAATCTAGAAGTACCCATTAGATAAGTGCATGGCAGAGTCATAGGCTGATGACAAGAAAAGGTGAACATAAGAAAGAGAATTGATTAAATTCCTAAAAAAGTCAAGTTTTCCTCTTACATTTATTAAGTGGTGGCCAGTCTGATCAAACCTCTTTCATCCACCCTCTGGCTCTTCCAAATAACAGAAGAGACCACCGCAGCTTTTTTTTTTTTTTTAATAGGGTAAGGGCATCTCCAGTGTTTAACATAGCAACTCAAGCACATTTCAAAATTGCTCACACTTCCTAAAATATTCATTTAATGCTCAAATCCATATCATTAAAGCTTAATATCAAGTTCCAAATGAGTTCTTTATATGGTTTAATTTCCCATAGTTCCTTTAACCTTGAAGACCCCGAAGTTCTGAGGAGTCTCTGGAGAAGACTCTGGTTGTGGGAGAAGAATGAAAGAATTAGGGTCATTTAGAAGCCGCCCAGAGCTGTGTGAGCAGCTTATGCACACTCTCATTGTAGCCCTTCATGTCAGAAGCGATTTCTATGTGGGATAACAGGTTCCCCAAATACACCATGAATTCATAAGCAAGAGAATGTAGGCATTAATAGAAGCCGGAGTTCACTTCAACTCCCGTCCCATTACCTCTTAGAGTGGAAACCAGACTGCATCATATTCTCTACATAGAATTTATATTTAGAGTCCTAACTATGCGAACAAGCAAGCCATGTCCCTCTTGCTTGCATCATTCCACACTTTCAACTATTTATCTTTGGGGGTGAGATACAGAAATCTGCTGAGTGATGATGAGCTCATTCAAGACAAGCCTCTTTCATTACATGGGCTGAAACATTTGAGGAAATTGATTTCTTATTATTAGAAAAATAAAAAGACACATAATTTTGGAAATCAGTTATAGAAATCTCTTTTTTTTTTAAAGATTTTATTTATTTATTTGACAGAAATCACAAGTAGGCAGAGAGGCAGGCAGAGAGAGAGGAGGAAGCAGGCTCCCTGTCGAGCAGAGAGCCTGGTGCAGGGCTTGATCCCAGGACCCTGGGATCATGACCTGAGCCGAAGGCAGAGGCTTAACCCACTGAGCCACCCAGGCACCCCTCAGTTACATTTTCCATGATGGAGTAACTCAGAGGCACGTTCACACTGACTGGAATGGTGGGCAGAATCATGTTCATTTTTCAAGTTGATTAATTTTTATAAATTAGAGTTCTCAGTCTATTTGGCAGGGATATGTTACTGGACTCATAAATTATACGTCCAGGTGAACCGTCTGTACTGGAGGGTCAAAAGACCTTATACCTCCAACCATAAATGTCGCTTGTTTACAAAGAAGCAAAAAGTATGGCATAAATAAAATGGAGCCTGGGATGCAAAGAACTAAGATTGTGTTAGTTCACTCTTAGTTTTTTGGAAGGCTTTAGAAAACTATTGTATTTGGATCTCATTTTCCTTATTTGTTAGAAGGGGTTTATTTAATGATGATTAGATTTCTTCATAATTTAACGTTTTGTTTTCAAATGGGGAAAAATGTACTATACTTAGATGCTAAAATTATTTTGTATGGTGTTGAGAACTTATTTTCATTCTAAACTGCCCCTTTCAGAGTTCTTATTGGTTAGGACACAGAGTTTGTTTTGAAAAGGAGCAAGAAATGGTTTGGTATTCATGGAATTGATTGTATATTATGTATAAAGTCTCTATTTGATGCAGTGGGCCATCAGGAAGTTGCTGGAAGTTTTGAAGAGTGAAGCAGTATACCAAAAGCTGGTATTTAGGGTAAACAATAATTTTGAGCCTTACATACTGAATAGACTTAGAAGGAAAGAGGTGACTATACCCTGAGTATTAGGTAAAAGGGTACAGGATTAAGATAACAGCTGCCAAAATTATTTAAGAACTGTTAAGTCCAAAAGACATTGTAAATAGAAAGTGGTAAGACTTAGTGGTTGATTAAATATGGGCCCCCATCAAAGACATCAAAACATCCAGCTAAAAATGTCTCTATAGAGCATTGAAAAGAGGATAAAGGTGTAAATCCTCTTGTACCTATCCCCTGTACTTACGTGGTAAACAAAAATAGGGAGATTCACTCTGGGAGAAGACATTCTTGGGGAAAATATAGAGGTTGATTAGTAGGGGCAAAGGACTGAAGTCTGGAGAATGTGCTCAGCTACAGAACATAAAAGATCAGAGACAATGAAGAAAAAGTGCCCAGGGAAATAATGCACAAAGCAGGGAGGAACTTTGCCAAGTCAGTTATCTGGAGGCCAGAAGAACCAAGGGAGATCAGAGCAAAGCTGTGGCTAACCTGAAGGGTTAAAAAGAAGACAGAATTGGCATTTGAATGGAGCTTTAGGATTGACAAAACACTTCACACAAATTATATTACTTAATTCTCCTGTTAACATACCTGTGAGGTACCCGGAACTATTTTTATCAAGCTTTCATAAATGAGAAGCAGAGGTTCGGAACATGTTTAGGGAGACACAGAAGCAAGTCTTAGAGAAGTTAGAACTGTTGACTCCAGATCCCATTTTTTTTTTCTATGTGGGAGATGAGGCTACTGGAAAGTGTAAGGAAAGGTAGAAGGCTGAGGAGATCTTTAGGGGAAATAGAAGGTACTCTATTCTGGTGTGCCCTCTGGCACTATAAAGGCACAGAGAGAAGAGAGGGGAGCCTCTGTCATACTATGTATGGATTTAGAATCGGCACACGATATCCTGCAGGGGCACTGAAGGATGACTAATTTTTTTTCTGGCATAACAAGAAAATAATTTGAGTATTCCATTTAGAGTGTGGGTAATGGCTTAAAGATCATAATATGTTATTAAAATGCTTTCTGACATTTAGTGTATTTGTAGTGCGGTTTTCTCTTAACATATACATGCCTTCTGTTCACAACTCAAATTGAATTCAAAGCAATATTAACCTGAGGGTTAAGCCATAAGCCCGAAATAAGTATTTCATGATCTGAAAATATTGTTTAACTAAATGGGAAAAATATCCAAACATGAGCTCATCAAATATTGTTGAGGGATTTATTATCAAATTTAGTCACACTCTAGCATCATAGATCATTTAAAAGGGAAATAGAAAAAGTCCCCATAATTTTCTGGCTTTTTTCCTAGAAGTTAATATCAAAAGAAAAACATGAATATTGTCATAAGCAAAAATAAATATTTTCATATATCACACACTTCCTAAATTTTTTATAGGTATTGACTTTTAAATTGCTAGGTGCTATCTGATAGTAGGACACGAGGATTTTTTTTCCCTCTATTTTGAAATGAAGAATAACTCTTTTAGCTAATTTCTGTGGTACCATTTTGTCATTTCTGCTGTCTTTTACTACTTCCCAAGTTTAGTTTCCATGGGAACAGGATCAGTCAGAAAATATTTGGGACTCTTTCAGAATGTTGAGTCCAAGATTCCTAATTGGGCTTCAGGCACTTGCGGCTTAATTGATATGAGTGTCTGTGTTATATCTTTGAAGGTAAAGCAGACTGGGTTAAGATTTCACGATATGTTTGCCTTTTCAAAGATTTTTATTAAAGATTTGGATCAGGGAGCTTTAAAATCATTTAAGTATGTGGCAGAACATGCCTGGGGAAAAAAAAAAGAAATATCTTTAGGCATACTATTCTTGACAGATAAGAAAACTTAAGAGACCAATTATCCCAGTTAGATCATCAAAATTGGTTAAATGTTTCTTAGCTGAACGTGTTATCCTTTGGAATACAGCATATTGTGAGTAGGCAGAATTATATTGGGCTTAGATTTGGAGCAGGGAGTAATTAAAAAATCAAGAGGTAAGAGAAAATTATGGAATTGAAAAGCCAGCAAACTATACCAAAACGGCCTCAATAAATCCTGTGTCCTCTCCAGTATCTCCTTCATAGTTTTATAGTGAGAACAATTACCACCAGTGGAACATGGGAGATCATAGGTTTACCCTTAAAAAATTAACTTGATAGGCCACGTGACATCAGCTGTATAAGTGGAGAATATCCAGTTTGTGATGGTTTCCACGAAAGCTTTCAGGTTTCTGTTAGCTGAGTGTGTGTTCAAGCAATTCGATGGCGAGCTACCAATGGGTGTTACTGCCCCAGGGAGTGTTACAGAGTTCTGGGGACCCATTTGATTGTCACAATGATGGTGGGTGCTATACACTTGCTGGGCAGGGACCAGAGCTGATCAATATCTGTGCCAGACAGGATTGTAAAATGAAGAACTTCCCTGTGTCCCTGACCCTTCCTCTTTCATTCTGCAATCAAGTCCCACAGCATGTTCAAATAAGTGAAATCTTTATAATTATCTGAGCCTATGACTTACACTAATCTAGCTGTAAACAATATTTTTTTTTTTTTTTTGCACAGCCTTAATGCATAAGTAAATATCCACAGTGAGCCTGTTTTTCATTGTCCTGTACCATTTGGAATGGCTTCAGGTCTTTTTCTCTTAAATCCAGTTTAACATTTTAAGTATAGACTAATCCTGAATTCTTCAATATTGTGTATTCTAGAGGACTCATGTATAAACATTTATAAATCAAAATATATAATATTTTACTATATATTGCTTTCTTTTCATTTCTCTTTAATATTAAAGGAACACTAAAGTTTTCCAAATTTTATACATGTTTATATATATTTATATGTATGCATATATACACATATACACGTAGAAAATGTTATATTACCCATAAACTTTGTTTCAGGATAGTAAAGGGGCATAAAAAATTTCTTAGAAAAAGAGGTCTGGGGTGGATGGGTGCCTCAGTTGGTGAAGTGTCTGCCTATGGCTCAGTCATGATCTGAGTGAGGATCGGGGGCTCCCTCCTCAGCAGGGAGTCTGCTTCTCCCTCTCCCTCTGCCCCTCCCCCATCCCTCCTGCTCATGCACGCGCCACACGGTCTCTCTCTTTCTCACGCTCTCTCACTCTCAAATAAATAAATAAAAGCTTTAAAGAAAGAAAGAAAAAGAGATTCTGGTAGTGCTGAAAACCAACCAATTAAAATAAATGGATGCAAATTACATGTATTTCGTTACTGCAGTAAATTCTTCAGTTTGTGGAGGACAGGAAACTTATATTCTATTTTTAGGGAAGCAGTTTTTCCCTTTCCAGGGTTCATTTTTAGCTGATATGAGAGAAACAATTAAATGGGAGAAAAATATTAAAATAATGACTCTGTAGAATGCACTGAAGAATAACTGTTCATATGCACCCATGTTTCACTCAAATATGTCGTTTTTTCCTCTTATATATAGTTAGAATGAGGGTAATTTAGAGTCATGAAATGTGAAAGTTACTTTTAGATTTTCATGCAAAGAGGCTATAAACTTTAATATTATCAAAGATTTATTAAAGTATCACTAATAAAGCTTAGTATTATATTTTACTTCACCTAGTATTTGTGGGTCTAGTGTGCTAAGCAGTGTGCTAAATTACAAAGATATGTAGTTTATACCATCTTTTTTTTCCATCTTTAAAATATATTTCATGCTTTATGTAAATATAGTTTATAGTATATATAAATTATACTAAAAAAGTTTATACATCCTATTTGAAGACAAGACCTGTTCAGGTTTTTTTTTTTTTAATATTTTATTTATTTTACAAGTAGGCAGAGAGGCAGGCAGAGAGAGAGAGGAGGAAGCAGGCTCCCTGCTGAGCAGAGAGCCCAATGCGGGACTCAATCCCTGGACCCTGAGATCATGACCTGAGCCGAAGGCAGAGGCTTTAACCCACTGAGCCACCCAGGCACCCCAAGACCTGTTCAGTTTTGTTTGGAACAGGCATTTAATTATCTCTAATGGTGTGTGAAGCATGATGTAGGTACAAATGTGTCACACAGTTCCTAACAGTGTCATGTTCCTAATGCTATTCAATGGAAGACACAGATATGTAAAAGACAGTTTGTAATAAAAAATAATAAAGGCTTATAAAAATTGCTGCATCAGATAGAGAAGGGCTATGTACAGAAGGATAGAAGGGACTGGGGAAGGCTTTGCCTTTCATGATATTTGAGTGGGGCACTGGATTATCTATGGAAGTTCCCCATTTGTCAGGCGAGGGTTGGAAGGAGGGGATTCCAGGGACAGTGGAGGATGGAAAGACCTGTGGTGTTCAAAGAGCAGTGGGAGCCCTCTGGGGGTGCGGGAGGACTTGAACACAGAGTCTGTGGGGTCAGCGATTGGGGGGGGGGGCTGGAAAGACAAGCCAGTTCTGAAAGGCTGAATGAAGGAATTTGGCATTCATCCTGAAGGCAAGGCGGAAATCTCTGAAAGAAGCTCAGTATGATCAGGTTGTGGAGTGCTTGGGTGGCTCATCGGTTAAGCGTCTGCCTTTGACTCAAGTCATGATCCCAGGGTCCTGGGATCGAGCCCCGCATTAGACTCCTTGCTCAGTGGGGAGTCTGTTTCTTCCTCTGCCTCTCTCTGCCTCTCTCAAATAAATAAATAAAATCTGAAAAATAAATAGATAACCAGATTATATTATGAGAAGGTACCTCATGAAGGAGAGAAGCAGATGAATTGATACCTGTGCACATTCGTGTCCATCTTTAGCAATTTCCCTCCTGCACCAAAGAGCCATCTCTGCCCCTGAAAGCTAGTTTCTTCCCCGTGCTCAGGATTATACTCCTCCAGTCTCCTTGGGTCCTTTGTTCCATCTTCGCTTATCTTCATTGCCAGCTCTCCAATCATGGGCTACAAACATGTTGAAGCCTTTACAATTGCCGTGGGAAAGAGCTCACCATGATCCTGTAATGAAGTTCTTGAATCAGTGATCTGTATTTATCTCCATTTTTGTAACGACCACTCAGCCCACTGCAGAGTGCTCCCTTCCCATGCCACTGAATTGCTATCATTGTATCACCAGTGATTTACTAGCCTTTAAATTCACAGCTTACTTTCAGTTAAAACCTTACTTGACCTCTCTGGAACATCCAATATTGTTGACGCTCCCTCCTTGAAAATCTGCCCACCCCTGACTTCCATGACATCATTCTGCCCTAGTTTTTCTTGTTTCTCTGATTACCTCTTCTCAGTCTTCTACAGAAGTTTCCCTTGGGCTTTATCCTCTCTTACTCTACTCCACTGTTCCTGCTCTAAGTTATAGTTCCCCTTGGAGAGTCACAGTGCTCCTTAGCATGCCAAAGGCTCTAATAACCCCTACACTAGAGAATTTTGTTTAACTCTTTTTTTTTCAAGGATTTTATTTTTAAGTAATATCTACATCCAACAGGGGGCTCGAACTTAAAACCTCGAGATCAAGAGTTGCCCGTTCTGGGGCACCTGGGTGGCTCAGTCGATTAAGCATCTGCCTTTGGTTCAGGTCATGATCTCGCTTTCTGGGGTGGAGCCCAGCATCAGGCTCCCTGCCTAAAGATGAAGTCTGCTTCTCCCTCTCTTTCTGCCTGCTACTTTCCCTGCTTGTACTCTTTCTCTCTCTCAGTCAATAAATAAATAAAATCTTTTTAAAAAAAAGTTACATATTCTACCGACTGAGCCAGCCAAGCACCCCTGCTTAACTTACTAACTGGATGTTTCCCAAACTTTTATGACCATGGAACCCTTGTCTTTCTCTAAGACACTAAAAGTCAGGGGCTAGTCTCAGGGAGAGGAGACAGGAAAGGAACATCAGAAAAGAGAACCAGGAGAGGATGTTGTTGCAAAAACTATCAAATGTGACAAGTCATAAAAGGCTATTTAATTTTATCAAACTGGATTTTGTCAAGATGTTACTTAGAGCTTTGACAGGAGAACTTTTTTTTTTTTTAAGTCGTTATCTATTTATTTACTTATTTATTTGACTGTGAGAGAGAAGAGAGAGCGAGGACAAACAGGAGGACAAGAGGAAGAGGGAGAAGCAGGCTCCCTGCTAAGCAAGGAGCCAGATGCCCTGGTGCCCTGACACGAGAACTTTCTAGAAGTGGTGAGACATAGGAGAGGCCTTAAAGATTGGATAGAATTTTAATGCAGAGGAGACAGAGCCTTCACTCCTGTGCACACCTCCCCTCCAAGTGAAGGCTATGTGAAAAGGATAAGGAAGACTATCCATTGTCCTTGAGGACATAGATGTGGCTCAGAGGGGGGTGTTTGTTAAGGCTTAAAGGGGAGTGACTGACTATATAAGGTTGTTCTAGGTCACTATTCTTGGGATATAAATGACTGAGCATTTTAAAGTATTTTTTTTTTAATTTATTTATTCGTTAGAGAGAGAGAGTGCACAGGCAGACAGAGTGGTAGGCAGAGACAGAGAGAGAAGCAGGCTCCCCGCCGAGCAAGGAGCTCGATGTGGGACTTGATCTCAGGGCGCTGGGATCATGCCCTGAGCCGAAGGCAGCCGCTTAACCAACTGAGCCACCCAGGCGTCCCGACTGTGAGCATTTTAAAAAATTACGGTGTATTGCTGAACCTCCAAAAAGAACTCCTAAGATACAAACCACCCTTGTATTAGACACCCCCAAATTAATTTATTACTGTATTTCGGTATGATGCCTGTGTTGGAGTTCTCCAGAGAAACAGAACCAATAGGGAGTGGCTTTAAATAAAAAGACTTATTTTGAGGACTTGGTTCATGGCATCAGAGAGGCAAGCAAGTCCAAAATCTGCAGTGTGGGCCAGCAGGTTGGAGACCCAGGAAGAGTCAGTGCTGCAGTTCAAGGTCAATGGCTGACCGAATTCCCTGTTGCTCAGCAGGTCATTCTCTTGTTCTGTTCAGGCCTTCGCCTTATGGGATGAAGCCCACCCACATTATGAAGGGCAATTTGCTTTACTCAAAGTCTAACCACTTAAATGTTAACTTCATCCAAAAACACTGTCACAGGAACGGCCAGAATAATGTTTGACCACATATCTGGACATTCTGGCCCATCCAAGAGGACACAAAATTAACCACAACGCTATTTTAAATTATATATTAAAACTTTTAAAACAAGTAGTTTTACTTTAAAAAACAAAACCTCTCACCGTGGGGTGCTGAGTTGCTCAGTTGTTAAGTGGCTGCCTTTGATTCAGATCATGATCCCAGGGTCCTGGGATGGAGCCCTTCATCGTGCTCCCTGCTCGGCCGGAAGCCTGCTTTCCGACCCCGCCTCCCACCCCGCCCCCCCCCACTTGTGTTCCCTCTCCTGCTGTGTCTCTGTCAGATAAATAAATAAAATCTTAAAAAAAAAAAACAACACTTCTCACCTTGTGTTATTAAATTTAGAATTTTTAAAATGGATATTTTTAAAAACAGGAACAGTGATTTATGGCTTTAAAACCACATTTTAGGTAACTTCCACATACTACATACCGCTACTACTATGTACTTTTTTGCTGCAGCACAATATGAAAATTAATTCTGCACAGTGATGTTGTGATAAAGTGTTTTTGACTTCAAAATTAGCCGCTTCAGAATCTTTCATTGATTAATTTTGTGCAACTCATCCCTTAATTCAAAAAATTAAGCATAGCTCTTTATATTCTGTTTCCATTTTCTCCATAATTAACTTTGTTTCCATTCATTTGGCAAATAGTTAGCTAGTATCTACTAGAAATCAAGTAATTCTTGGCCCTGGGGGTATAGATAAGAAAATAAAGCTCCCTGCCTTCAGTGCATAAGTACATCATATAGTGTGTTAGAAGGTGATGGGTACTATGGAAAAAAACAAGAATCAAATCAGGATTAAGGACATCAGGGAGTTTGGAAGGAAAAAGGTCAGATGGAGGTAGGGTTGCAATATGGAAGAGGGTGGCCAGAGTAGACTGCATTAAGGAGGTGTCTGTCCTCTGAGCAAAAACTTGAAGAAGTAAGAGAGTTCATAGACATCTGAAGGAAGAGCCTTTCAGGCAGAAGGAACAGTCAAGCTTGGCCTATTTTGAGGATAAGCAAGGAGGCCAGTGTCCCTGGAGCAGACAGAGGGAGGAATTGAGGAAAGGAGGTGGAAAGGAAGCAAGGCCAGATTGCATAGGACTTCCAGGCCAATGTAAGGGTGTCTACATTGGGGAAAATGGATAACTGATCCAAGGTTTTGAGCAAAAGTGCCATGATCCAATTTAACATTTTAATGGATCTCTCTAGGATGCATTGAAATTAGATTTTAGAGGAACAGGGTACAGCAGAAGGCGGGTCAGGAGTCTTTTGCAAGGAGCCAGGCAGAGATGATGGCGCTCAGAGTGGTGGCAATGGGCATAGTAAGAGATCGTTCTGGATGCATTTTAAAGGTAGAGCTAATAGGATTTGCTGATGAATTGGATACAGGCGGTGGTAACTGGAATCATTAAGGATAAGTGCAAACTTTTTGGCCGGAACAACTGAAAGAACAGAGTTGCCATCATCTGAGTTGGGGTAAGTGGGGCAGATACAGAAAGAAAGATGAGGTTTGGACATAGTGTTTGAAATGTCTGTTAAACCTTTAAGCGACAGAGTTAAATAGGCATTTGAATCTGAGTCCAGAGTTCAACAGAGACACCTCGACCGGAGATATACATTTGGGAATTGTTAGTATCTGGGGGTGTTCAATGCCGTGAGTCTGGATGACTGCATTAATGGAGGACACCTAGGCAGAGAAGAGGAGGTGACCAAGGTCAGACCTGTGGGAAGGTAAGCTAGGGAAGTGTGCGGTCCTGGATGCTAAGTGTAGAAGGTGCTCTCAGGATGAAGGTCGTGGTGAATCGTGTCAATGAAAGTAGTTAGGGAAGGTGTCTCCATCATTTATCGTGTTTTACAGATGACGAGGCAGAGCCCAAAGAGGCTGTAGCTGACCCAACTAGGTCACAGCAAAGATACAGCGGAGGTCGAATTTAAACCCAGGACTTGCCACTCTGAGCAGCCGCTGTAATGAAGACATCATGCTAATCATTTAAAGAAGGGAAAAAATACAGAACCCTGGCAACGCATTCTCTGTGTTTGCTATCCATCCGAATACATGATTATCGCGGAATTATTTGTAAAACGCTACGCTTGGGTCGTCCCATTGGATAAAAAGCGCTGTCGGGGTGCCTGGGTGGCTCAGTGGGTTAAAGCCTCTGCCTTCAGCTCAGGTCATGATCTCAGGGTCCTGGGATCAGGCTCTCTGCTCAGCAGGGAGCCTGCTTCCTCCTCTCTCTCTGCCTGCCTCTCTGCCTACTTGTGATCTCTGTCAAGTAAATAAATAAATCTTTTTAAAAAAGCACTGTCAGGTGAGAGGGGAGAGCTGAGAGGCGAGTATTTGTAGAGAATCTACTGCATGCCAGGAAGTAGGCCAAGCAATTACATGCTTTATTTAATCTTGTAACCCATTAGGGAAGGCACTGGTAGGTTTCATTTTACTTCAGTGGAAACTGAGGTTTGGAAGGTTAAGGCTGTAGCTTGCCCCAGGCGACGTGACCGGTAATTCATGGCACCGGCACAGGGCACAGGGTATTCAAAGCTAGGGGGTCTCCTTTCATCTCTATCAACTGTGACTTCCTGAAGACAAGGAAGGATTCTGTCCCCAGCTGTGATGAAGCCTTGGGCCACCTTTATAAGAGATAACCCTTTCTTCACCCATCTGGACTTTCAGGTTGCTTTTTGTTTGATTTCAGATATTTAATCAAAAAGCCAAGCTGTTGAAACGGTGCTGCTGCTGGTGGTGCAGTGCTGATGAGTGCTTTCTCCCATTGGGTGAGAAGCCAGGTCTCACACCCCCGCAGCAAAGTAGGACGTGCTAGCGTTGCCTCTACAGCATTTCAAAGTATCTGGTGGATTTTGTGACCAATGCAGTCCTCCTCGTGCTACCTGGGACGTCCAACAACAATTTCCTTTGGTTTTTTTTTTTGTGCCAGTTACACTTATAGACACCATATTTGGACACAATTATCTTTGTCCATTTTGTAAATGCTTCGTCTGAAAAAGTTTCAAAAATTGGATCTCTCCTGGCACGTGCTCATTTCCTGACCTGCTTAGGATGCGGCTCAGATTGGATGTAGGCAGATTGTCTTAGTTCGCTAGAGCGAAAATACCATAGGCCTGGTGGCTCAGAAACAAGTATCTATTTCTCGCAGTTCTGGAGGCTAGAGGCTAGAAATTCCAAGACAAGGTGCTGGCAGATTCCGTGTCTGGTGAGAGCCTGCTTCCTGCTTACGAGCCGCCGCTCTCTTGTTGTGTCCTCGGGTGGCTGAAATGGGGATCTCTGGAGTCTCTTTCATGAGGGCGATATTTCCATTCTTGAAGACTCCATCCATGATCTAATCATCTCCCAAAGGCCCCCACCTCCTAAGCTCAACATACTGGCCATTAGGATTTCAACACACGGATTTGGGGGGAGGGAACACAAACATTCAACCCATAACACAGATTTTCATTAAACCATTTCTTTTACTGGTCTAGGTGATTGACCCTGAAGAGTAGGTTTTGGTGTTGGAGTGTAGAGCCAGTTTTGAAATAAGAAGAGTGAGTCAAGGAACTGTCTTTATGGAAAGAGAGGGGGGAATTATAGTTCCTGCTTGTAAAGCACCTGAGAAATCAGGGTAATTAATTCTGAGGAGTCTTACCTGATAGTTGTAAAATATGACAGCTAAGCATTGCCAAACCATTGTTTCTATGGTCGGCATTTCAAAATAAATCGTTCTTTTTCCTTTGGCTTCCTCAAGACTAATCAAAGGAAACATGAAGCAACAATAAGTTGGGAGGGTTTCCCTTAGGTTTCAAATCTCTTCTGGAACCATTTACGGTAAGAGAATTTAATTAGTAACATATGTATGACCTGGAAGGGCGAAAGCTTTTATGAACCCTCCTCCAGCAGGAGAGTTGAAAAATTAAATTCATACAACCGCCAAATTTTAAAAGTGAAATTTAAGAGGGAGGGAAGAGCTAAGTTGTTGGTCATATAAAATCCTTAATATTTTGAAGGTTGAACTATTAGGCAGTGAACTCTGGAGATTTGGAGATCATTTTCTTTATTATGTGGTCAAGTCCAGAAAGCTAAATAAATTCATTAATAAGAAGAAGCCCATCATTGTATGCAAAGATAATTAGAGCCTTCACTAAGAAAAATTGTATCCTGGGGTGCCTGATTGACTCAGTGGGTTGGGCCTCTGCCTTGGGGTTGGGTCGTGATCCCCAGGTCCTGGGGATCGAGCCCCGAATCGAGCTCTCTGCTCAGCAGGGAGCCTGCTTCCCCCCTTCTCTCTCTGCCTACTTGTGATCTCTCTCTGTCTGTGTCAAATAAATAAATAATATCTTTAAAATAAAAATTTTCTTAGAAAGAAAAAGAAAAATCGTATCCCCAAAAATCTTATTCTTAAAAGGTTTTTTGTTTTGTTTTTTTTAGAGAGGGAGAGTGCATGTGCAGACATGCTGGGTTGTCGAGGGGCAGAGAGAGAGAGAGAGAGAGAGAGAATCTCAAGTATACTCATGCCAAATGCAGAGCTGGATGCGGGTATTGATCTCACAACACTGAGATCATGACCCGAGCCAAAATCAAGCACCGGATGCTTAACCCAATGAACCACCCAGGCGCCCCTTATTCTTGCAAGTTTTGGAAAATGTTCACCCATTGCTAGGCCCTCCCACTTCACCTCCAGGGCCCCTGGAGGTGCTCATGCAAGGGAGAGCCCCAAAGCTTATGCCTCATTAAATTCACGGTCAGTCCTCCTTCCTTTATGTGTTTATTCATTATATTTTATAAATCTTCTGATTCAAAAAAAGATTTAAGACATTAACAATGCTCTATCTTCCTCTGAGAAATGCAAAGATCGCTTCATTTGCAGATTATAAATTGACAGATTAGGAATATTGGAGAATATGTTTGACATCTTGTGCTGATCCCCGTAAAACTCAAATTGTATTCATTACTGCATGTTTGCACTTTCAAAGATGAAAACATGGGATCCATCAAAGTGATTCCCCAAATTCATTCAGTAAAGCAGAGAAATAAGAGCTACTGGAGCTACAAAGAGCTTAAAACAAACATCTGTGTAGGCTCAGGGTGAAAAGAGCTTGGTAGATGGTAGAGTTCAACTGACATATGTTACTTACGTGGATTTATACGTATCAAATGACTGCAAAATCACCATTTCACTACCCCTGAAACACACAGCCCTGAGTAATCTGTGTGTATCAGCTGTCAGGACGTTTTGCGCAGGGATTCCCAGACTCGTCTACCTTGGTGATTCAGAACCAGAGTTCAGAGTCCAGATTCAGAAATCCGCTTTGAACTCTTGGTCCAGAGCTGATCAAAACTGGAGAAATGATCTATAATACCTGCTCTCAAAAATTATTTATTTAACAATTATACTGGTATGTTCATTTCTACTGAGAAATATAATTGTCAAATACTGGTGATGGTTCTGGACTTTTTATCTTGAAAAACCATACTGAGATTTAGGAGTTAGTCACTGCTATGTCAGATTAAAGGGCAGGGAATTATCTTAAATTAAAATGTCATCAAACTATCAAAGCCTGATACACCATCTCTGGTAAAAGGATGCACCAGGGCACCTGGATGGCTCAGTGGGTTATACCTCTGCTTTTGGCTCAGGTCATGATCTCAGGGTCCTGGGATCGAGCCTTGCATTGGGCTCTGCTCAGCGGAGATCCTGCTTCCCCCTCTACCGGTCTCTCTGCCTGCTTGTGATCTCCCCCTCTCTGTCAAATAAATAAATAAAAATTCTTAAAAAAAAAAAAAAAAAGGATGTGCCAAGGCACAATCCAGACCACATGAGTCAATTAGTGAGGAGAGACACTCAGGTTTATTATCTTTACGTTTCCCATCTTAGTATTCTTTGCCTTAATACCATGTGTTTATTTTGATATCTGACTACTTTAGTACTGATTTCTTATTTTACAGTAATAAAGTTTTGGGGCCATTGCTTCCTGGCATCTTAATTTGAGGGAGAATCAGTCAGAACATCCAATGGTCACCATCCCTGTCTTCCATTGAGTGTGTGATTTTTGTTAGCATCAGTTTTGGAAGATGACATTCCTCTATTTGAGTTGACTATTGTCATCTATCTAAAATGTATAGTTAACGCCAGTGGTGAACAAATTGTGTGTGGCTGAGATTGTCACTTGGGGAATATTTTTTTTTTTAAGATTTTATTTATTTATTTGACAGAGAGAGAGATCACAAGTAGGCAGAGAGGCAGGCAGAGAGAGAGGAGGAAACAGGCTCCCTGAGAAGCAGAAAGCCCGATGCCGGGCTCGATCCCAGGACCCTGAGATCATGACCTGAGCCGAAGGCAGCGGCTTAATCCACTGAGCCACCCAGGTGCCCCTCACTTGGGGAATATTAAAGAAAGATCTCAGAATCCTAAAATTGCTTGTTTCATGTCCTTGTGGGGAGTACCTGGTGAGAAATGCAGCTGTTGATGGCTTTCTGATACACAGGACACTGTTAAATTTGAAGAGGTGCTTGAAGAACACTTTAAAATTTTTTTTGAGAATTTATTTTACTGTAAGAATTTAGTTCACTTATTTCATTTCTATCTAATATCATCTCCCAAATTGAATCATTCAGCTGTTTGGGTAACAGAATGCCTTGAAAGTTTTCCTAAATGTACTAAAGTGTATAACTTATATGAAAACAACTGTGGATGCAATTCTGAAATACTGTTCTTTTAGAACTCAAATGACTAAAAAATAAATAAATAAAACCCCCAAAAAACAGAAAAGAGGAAGAGACATACCATTTTTGTTCAGTATTTAATAAATATACAAGTTTTATTCAAGTTACTTGTCCAGTGTCCATAAATATTTGCCCCTTAACATTTTTCTGTTAAAATGACAATCCATTATGTACTTTCTGTGTAATATCTTTACCCTAAAGATTGAAAATGGGTGTGAAGCCATCTTCAGAGCGTCTGACAGACTCGTGTTTGGTATGTCTTTCTCCGCAATGCCTTGTGCCAGTCTGAGAATGGGGGGAGGGGGAAGGTGTGTGGAAGCAAAGTACTAGATGTAAATGTGCATTTTGCTTCTCTGCAGTCTAGAGCTGTGACCCTGAGCAAGGACCTCTCCCGGCCCGCCACACCTGTCCAGTGAGGATTTTAACCCAGAGGAGTCACATCTTACTTAGATGCTAGATTCTTAAGGGGAAAATTTATTCATAGTCAAAATCACTCTTTAATTCTTTAGGTCATCATTAACTCACCAGAACACCAGCAACGGGTAGCTCTAAAGCCAAGCACATCTTTTATTTTTCCTTGCATTTCGGTATGGTTTCCCTTTCTCTTATTAAAAGGGCCCGAAGGATTGCCTGGGTGGCTCAGTTGGTTTGGCAACTGACTCTTGGTTTTGACCCAGATCACGATCCCAGGTTTGTGGGATCTAGCTCTGCTGCGCTCTCAGCGGGAAGTCTGCTTCTCTCCCTCTCCCCCTGCTCACATGCTCTCTCTCTCAAATAAAGAAATAAATCTTAAAAAAATAAAAGAAGGGCCAGAATGTCCAGTGTGAGAGGCTAGAAGGACAGGTCTCTGTTTCTTTCTCTGTCTTCCTCTCCCTCTCCTTCCCCCTCCTTTCCTCCTATCCCCTTCCCTCTCCTTCCCCCTATCCTCTCCCATCTCCCTACCCTCTAGACCTACTATGGTCGAATCATAGTGAGACAGATGAGTCTATTAAACTAACTCCTGATTCGTACTTCATTGGGATACATTTTACCCTATAAATATTTATCCATAATAAATACTGAAAGTACTCTACATCGGAAACTAATACTACATAGTAGGTTAATTAATTGAATTTAAATTTAAAAAATGCAAATATAAAAAAGCGTCCTTTTAAAAGAATGTAAAAGTAAATAAAGATAAAAAGTGTCCGGGTACGCCTGGGTGGCTCAGTCGGTTAAGCCGCTGCCTTTGGCTCACTCAGGTCATGATCCCGGGATCCTGGGATCGAGTCCCACATCGGGCTCCTTGTCCAGTGGGGAGCCTGCTTCTCTCTCTGCCTCTGCCTGCCACTCTACCTGCTTGTGCTCTCTCTATGACAAATAAATAAATAAAATCTTTAAAAAATAAAAAAAATAAATAAGAAGTCTCCTTTTAAAAATAAATAAATACTGGGTAATATTATTTTATCTGTTACTACTAGCACTGTGCATCTTTTCTATATTTGTTAATACAATAATTATTTATTAGTGATGGTCAAAACCACATGGCTATTAATTTCATTTTTGAAAACTTACAAAATAACTCATATCCACAGTTTTTATAACTTGCTTTGTTCATGGTTCTTTGTAATGTGCTCCTAGAACAAAAAACCTCCGTAACACATCAATTTTCCCTCATCGTGTTTCCAATTAAAAGTGTTACTTTAAATACTACTCTTATAGTAGGTTTAAAAATTGTGGTATAAATATAAATATTTATTCTTAGTCATACTAAATGATCCTTTGTCACATGAGAATATTTTAGATGATTGATAGACAACATAAGAAATTTTATTCTTAGAGTTGAGGGTAAAGAAACACAAAAGATTTTGTTTGGTTAGGGATTACTTGACTTGGAGTTGTTAGCAGTTATGGAAATAATCATCTCTTAACCTCATTTTATGAACTTCTGCCCATGATTTTGGAACACATCCAAAACTATTAAAGATGTTTTGAGGCTAACTTTAAAACAATTGTTGACCTCAACCAGCAGACCTCCATGACAATTTTTTGTTTTCTTTTTTAACTCACTCTGGAAAGGTGAAGAAAAAATAAAAATCAGTCAAGAAAGCAGCCAGCGGAGACTCTTCCCAACATCTGTTAGTGAAATGTTGGTACAAAATCCAACATTTTGTTTTCATAAAGTCATTGGGTTCAAGTTAAAAAAAAAAATACACATACAACTGAATTCCAAGACAAGAAAGGCTAAAAACAAGAAAGAAATCTTATAATGTACAATTGTTTTTTTAAGATTCAGAACTTTCTGTTTAAATACGTTCATCATAGGTGACCGCACATTTTAAGTGTTTTACTTAATTAAAAAACAAACCTTGAAATAAATAGAACCAGAGGAAGCAGCATAGCTAGAAAACACTTAAAATCACAGAAATAAATATCCAGGTACCAAGAAATAGTATCTATTTATTAATTTACTAAAACCAATTCTCTTTATAATTGTTTTGCGTTCATAGTTTTGTCAATTCAGTGAAACCTCTCTTTTTTGGTGTTTGGGACTTTTTTTTTTTTCTATCCAAACATATACATATAAAAAAGTTCTGAAGAAATTAATAAAATTCCTGAGTTAACAGCCATTTTTTACATAGAACTTTTAAAGTGATTTTTGAAAATTTAAGAAATCTTTCTTTAAGGGTGTTTTAGCAAGTCAGAAACTGGAATTGAGAAAAGGGGAAAATATTTGGATGCAGTCCTAAATCCTCCAGTTTCAGATTGGACTAACATTCACCTCAAATGAAAGACATCCAAGCCCGCCGAAGAAAATAAACACTCTCAATAGGCAGTGCAGGGTTTGAAAAGTTCAAAGATATGATGATGTGGAAGGAACAAAGATTATCATTTTCTATTTTGCCCAGATTTTCCCCTCAACTGATTTCTAGGGAATATGAGTCTTCATTGTTTTGTCTAAAAAATCCACGAAAATAGTTCAAAAATCAGAAGAAATGCCTGTCACAATCAGAACTTCTCTGAGGGCACTAATTTACACATTGCTAAAGGAGAAAAGGGGCTTTTTCAGAGTGAGCTTTGAAAGTTTCACAGAATAATGATTTGGAATCGGAATCATCGGATAAACGTTCCGCAGTCGTGTCATTTAAATGTAGGTGTAGGGCACCTGGGTGGCTCAGTGGGTTAAAGTCTCTGCCTTCAGCCCAGGTCATGATCCCGGGGTCCTAGGATCAAACCCTGCATCGGGCTCTCTGCTCAGCGGGAAGTCTGCTTCCTTCTCTCTCTCTCTCTTTGCCTGCCTCTCTACCTACTTGTGATCTGTCTGTCAAATAAATAAATAAATCTTTTTAAAAAAAATAAATAAAAATAAATGTAGGTGTAACACACAATGAACGTAGGAGGTCTGGCTTTCCTGGCTTGCCAGCTTAGAGCCTCTGCTCTCTGAAGATCTGGACCCTCTTTACACTCTACAGAATAAAATTTGGGAAGGAGAGGAGGAACTGGAAAAGAAAGGCATATGGGGTGAGGGTGGGGTTCAGAGGATTATGGGACATAGTCTGGTATGCGGCAGAGTAAATGGAAAAGGGAAAAGGGGGATACTTAAAAAGTTGGCTTGGACCCCTTCATAATTTTTTTTTTTTAATACACAAGCAAAAGCTGTATTTTGAAATCACTCTTCGGTGACCTGACATCTCTCTAAGGCTGGGCCTTGTAGGTCACTTCTTTATATGCACAGATTTACAGTTGTCAATAAAAGCAATCAGCTCAGTTCTACATTCTTCCCAATAGACACCAGCTTTGCCGATTTGTCTAGTGAAGAGGTTTGCAGTTTATAGATACAGAACCTGAATAGCTGAATAATGTTAGATGGGAGAACTAGACACTTGAGGCCTTTAGGTTTCTAAGAGTTTTCATTTCACTCACAATTATATTTGCTGTCCAGGCTTCTAAGGGAGAGCAGAAGAAAAAAAGAAAAAAAAAATCCCAAATAGCATGTATTTCTTAGGAGCAATGAAGTCTTAGCACAGGGTCATAATTTACATGTCAGTGTCCCTACAGATGAATAAACCAAAGATGGCGTGCTGTGGGAAACACTTTTCTCTCCTTCCCAGAAATGTAATATATTTCATACCCAAGAAATTCTGATCTCGTAGGAACTTTTTTTGAAGTCCTTGAACTCATGGTTGTTTGGTCCTTCTTTAGTCTCTTTATTTCTATTCCTGGTTCTTCAAAGCAGCCTTACTGTTAAGTATAAAGCACTGGTTTTCCACCAAGTGTTATTTCCCCACCCCCACCCCCTGGGGGCGTTTGGGAAGGTCTGGAAGCAAGGGATAAGTTTGTAAAGCAACTTAAACCCTTAAATAATTAGCCTTTATCCTAAAGGGGCAATACCTTAAGCGCTAGGGCATATTGGGCTAAATTAAGGACAAAGCCACTTGTTTAATAATCAGGCTCGGGGCTCCTGAGGGGCTCAGTCCATTGCTCATCGTTGGACTCTTGGTTTCAGCTCAGGTCATGATCTCCGGGTCCTGGTGTCTAGCCCAGACTCAGGCTCTGCACTCAGCGGGGAGTCTGCTTCTCTGTCTCTCCCTCTGCCCCTCCCTCTGCTCATACTTCCTCTAAAATAAATAAATATATCTTTAAAATAAAAAGCCTTTCATAGTCAAGCTTGTCAGATTGTGTTGTCTGTCCTTGGGCCCTGACAGGTCCATGGGTTTTGCTTTGGGAAAGGAGGGCAGAAAACCACAATACAGAAAATGGAAAAGACATAGACGGTTTGGCTTGGTTTTTCTTATTTTGATACTTTAAAACTTATGGGTTATGCATGTGTGAAACAATCAGCAAACTTTAGGCCAGTTTTCCTTAATGTTGCATTCCATTCAGACATTTGCAAGTGGTCTTTGGCGCTACTTTAATTATCCTATCTGTTTTAATCTTTCAGATCATAAGGCCTATGGATTCTCTGCCCCAAAAGACCATCAAGTGGTCACAGCAATAGAATATCAAGGTAGAGTAACTTATGCTTCTCACGGGCTGTGTTGTTCAAATGACTCACAAGTATGACGTGTGTGATGTTATCTATTTGTTGGACTATCTGCCTTCCCTCACACTAATTCTTCCTTCCGAAATGCTGCTCTGTGCTGTTTCCACTTGAGAACTTTCTCCACCGCCTCAGTGGAAATTTTGGACATTCGATGAAAGACCCGATGTACAAAGAAGGCCTCTAATTGCGTACATTATCTGCAGCAAAGCAGATCTAATTTGTGAAACTGGTAAATGGAGGTCCTACAAAGTTTCCAGCCAGCTGGATATGGTAAATGGAAATTAATGCTGCAAACCCCACTCTATTTCATGTTTTTTGTTTTTGTTTTTTTTTGGGGGGGGGAGGGTAAAGAGTCTGTTTCTTTTTTTTTTTTTAAGATTTTATTTATTTATTTGACAGAGATAAAGAGAGAGAGAGGGAACACAAGCAGGGGAATGGGAGAGGGAGAAGCAGGCTCCCTGCTGAGAAAGGAGCCTGCTGCTGGTCTCAATCCCACGACCCTGGGATCATGCCCTGAGCTGAAGGCAGACGCTTAACTGACTGAGCCACCCAGGCACCCCTCTACTTCATGTTTTTAAGATGACATTAATATAGCCTATTTTGGGGTGCCATCTTGTTATGTATTTAACTTCTTAAATATATTTACAGTAGGGAGTTGGTGTTTAATGGGTATAACATTTCACTTCTACAAGGTGAAAAAGTTCTAGAGATTCGTTGCCTGACAATGTGAATATACGTAACACTACTGATTTATTAAAAATCATGAAGATGGTAAAAAGTTAAAAAGTGTTAAGATGGTAAATGTTAAGATACATGTATTTAACCACAATTAAAAAAATTTTTAAGACCTCTAATACCCAAGGAAAATTTTATAAGGGCTTTTATAAGTTTGCCTCAAATATTGACCACCTACTACTGTTACGAAATTTTTTTACCTAGAACACGGTAATACTAGGCAACCAGAAGATTTACCATATCCTAAGTGTGATGCTTGTTTGAGCCGGAGATTGTAAACACTTAAGAAACAAGTTTCAAAATGTGTCTGAGCTCTTGTCTTCAGGCACGTCTTAGGTTCCTGGAGTTGGAAGAGATAGGTCTGAAGAAAAGAGACAAAGATTAAAGAAGAGAACTGTGGGTAGGAAGGAGCGAAGTAAATTAGTATTTAGCTAGTACTTATAATAGTGCCCAGCCCACAGCGTTACGTATGCTTCGTCGGTAAGAATACGCTACAGTAAGAACCAGCCCGCCATTCACAAGTAACACATCACTTGATAACAAATTACTGAAATAACTATTTCAGTTAATGAAGTCCTAATTTATTACATGATAAAGCTCAAAAACAATCACTCTTTATCATGAATTAGTTTTTAGTGGAGAGACGTGGGAAGAGCAAATTGGTGATTGGGAGTGATATAGGGCTATGAAGCACTTGTAGAGAGGATAGACAGGGCCGGACATGGTGTTGAAAAGGAGACCAGGAAGGCCAAGAGAAGAACCACACAGTGAGAGGCAAAGATGGGCCAGGAGTCTGTAAGGACAAAAGAAGTGAATTGCCCTACTCTGTACTTCCCTGAAGGTTCTCACTGTTGGGCCCATGATGGTACCATGAATATACATCCCTACCACCCCCACCACCACCACCACCCAGGTCCTATGGCATGTTATCTCAGTTAGGATGCCAAAGTTATACTCTACCGTCTTACATTACTTAAAAAAAAAAAAAAGTAGTGAGGTGGAATTCACATAACATAAAACCCACACATTCAAGTGAATGGTTCAGTGGCATTTAGTATGTTCACAGTGTTGTGTAACTACCACTTCTGTCTAGTTGAAAAATTTCCATCACTCCAAACTAAAATCGTGTGCCATTTACATTACTTTTTTTCTTTATTTTTTTAAGATTTTATTTATTTAATTGACAGACGGAAATCACAAGTATGCAGAGAGGCAGGCAGAGAGAGAGAGGAGGAAGCAGGCTGCCTGCTGAGCAGAGAGCCCGATGCAGGGCTCGATCCTAGGACCCTGAGATCATGACCTGAGCCGAAGGCAGAGGCTTAACCCACTGAGCCATCCAGGTGCCCTATTTTTTATTTTTTGTTTGTTTGTTTCCCCTCTGCTCTTTTTAATTAAGAATAATAGGGGCACCTGGGTGGCTCAGTCGTTGAGCATCTGACTCTTGGTTTCAGCTCAGGTCAGGATTTTAAGTTCCTGAGATAGAGCCCCACATTGTTGGGGCACTGGTGGGGGGAGGGGTCCTGCCCTCAGCTAGAGTCTGCTTCTCTCTGTCTGTCCCTTCCCCCACTCACATGCTCTCTTTCTCTCTCTCAAATAGAATAAAAAAAGTTTTAAAGAAAAAGATGGATATTCTGATTCTATTTTATATGTGCCCCAGTTGTTCCAACTTGGCTCTCCTTACAGCAAAAATAAATTTCTATCTTCTTCCACATTTTTAGTCGTAGCATATTTCATGCAGTGGCTTGATTTTAGTCTAAAATAACTTGTGATTTGTGTATATGTGTAGGTATGTTCCACATCATTCATTTCATTTTTTTTTTTTTTTGTCTCTTGTCTCTCTGATGTCAACAAATCGTGAAATAATTCCTTCTTTGCAGCACTGCTGTTTTGTATCACTTCCCATAGTGGTGCCAAGAACAGAACGAGACTGAAGTGAGAGCAGCTTTGCTAGGCTTATAAATTATATGAGTAGCCTCTATGCAGAATGTCCAACACTGTGAGCTATGAATCAGTTTAATAGCATGCTTTTCTTCACTGAAGTAATTTCTTGGTAATTTTTCAGAGCTGTGTTGGTTGTAGCAATTCTATTTTTGCATTACATAAGATTTTGATGATTTTTAACTTGAGCACAGAGAATAAAATCAGAAGATAATTAACAGTACAGAATCCTAGAAAAATTAAAATCCACAGTGATTTCTAGCGATGTGATTCCTAAAATGACTGTTTTGCTACATGAAAATATTACTGCTTATATGCTTTTTCTAAACAAAAGAATCAGCGTTCCTCGGCCCGAAGGAAACATATTTTTTGGGAATGAAATGATCATCTTAACAAAAGAACTTGAAGCATTTTTATGCTTTAGTATGCCTTGTTTTGAGAAAATAGGAGTTATGTCTGTATCCTATCCTGCTGTCTCAAAGGTTTTAGCTCAAATTTGAGTGATTCTTAGGTAAATTTGGGTTGTAGAAAGCAAGGATTTCTATCACGTCAAGGTGTAGTTACAACTACAACTAAAAGAAGTTTCTCAGGGGTGAAAAAAATAATAACCATTGATGGAACACGCTATGTACAAAGTACCACAGACACCTAAGTGTATCAGTAATGTACTCCCTCACTTAACTTCAAGATGGCTTCATGAGATGAGTACTGTTATTTTCTTTCTTTTTACAAATGTGAGGGTAGGGATGCCTGGGTGGCTCAGTCGGTTAAGCATTTGACTTCGGCTCAGGTCATGATCCCGGCGTCCTGGGATTGAGCCCCCCTCATCGGGCTCCTTG
Source organism: Meles meles (assembly GCF_922984935.1). Lineage (NCBI taxonomy): Eukaryota > Metazoa > Chordata > Mammalia > Carnivora > Mustelidae > Meles > Meles meles. Next base: position 146,119,606 of record NC_060069.1, read on the forward strand.
CTCAGTGGAGAGCCTGCTTCTCCACTGCCCCTCACCCTGTTCGTGTTCTCTCTCTTTCCCTCTGTCTCTATCAAAATAAATAAAATCTTTAAAAACAAACAAACAAACAAATGTTGAGTATAATGTTCAAAAACAGTAATTTCCCCAACAGCACACACACAGTGTATGGAGGAGGTCTGACTCCAAAAGGCCGTGCCTTAAACTACTACCTTACGGTATAACAATCCTAAGGGCTGCATACAAGATTATACTGGTCGCACATTTTCACTGCAAATAGAGAGGAGAGTCCATGGTAGTTAGCTTCTCAGTTCACCTGGTTCTTTATCCTCAGATGTTGACCCCATGATTCCAGCTGACTTACTGACCCCCAGTTACCGGGGGGTCACGGTGTTGACACCTTCAGATTGAGGCACTGACTATGGTCTTGCTTGGAGTGTCCCAAAGAAACACATAGTGAATTCTAACTTCGAATTCTAGGAAATTTGTTCTTACATCCTAAGGAATCCTAATTATTTTTTTCAGTCTTTAGTCAGATGGGTCACTCTCTAAATGAGCTGAACTCTAACCTCTCAGGTGTTTTGTAATTGCACACTAACACTCCTGTTCTACTAAGCAGGGTAGAGTAGAGCACTCATTACCTCCCAGTGTAGCATTTAATTCACTTTATGATATTTCTTGTAAACAGATTTTTTTAAAGATTTTATTTATTTGACACACACACAGAGATCACCAGTAGGCAGAGAGGCAGGCAGAGAGAGAGGGGGAAGCAGGCTCCCCGCTGAGCAGAGAGCCCCATGCGGGACTCGATCCCAGAACCCTGAGATCATGACCTGAGCCGAAGGTAGAGGCTTAATAACCACTGAGCCACGCAGGTGCCCCTATGGTATTTCTTGTGTGCCTGACTCCCCCTGCAAAGTGTGAGAGCTCAAAGAACAGGGATCTTTGTTTTGCTCACTGATATAGCTCAGCAACAATGCTGGACACACGGTAAGTACTCAACATCTGAGGATGACCTATACCATCGCTTCACATTTCCATGGTCATTGTGAGTAAGGCGGGAGCGGCGTCATTGCATTTGGGAAAACCATCGGTTTTGTTTTTGAATATAATTTGTGCAGAGGTTTTCCAGAGAGCAATGAGGACAAAAGTCAAATCTTCCTGGTGAAAAAGGCGGTGCATGTGTGTGTCTGTGTGTGTGTGTGTGTGTGTGTGTGTGTGTGTAGTTAAATATATGAAACAATGTGACTGAATACAAATTTATTCCTAAGACTTGAGCGTTGTGGGCTAAAAATGAATGTGGGTGTGTGTTTAATTGTTGGAAACTCAACAAAATACGGGAAGGAAACCTATCTCAAACTCAAGACTCCGGAAAGTCACCACCCATTCTCCTTAATCAACAGAACAGAACCGTGTTTCCTCAGACAAGTCCCTCAGCACACATTTGTCTTTGTAGCATAATTGTAAACATGTCTGTAAAATGATGTCTCTTTGTCATGTAAAACCTGCTCTAAAAACTTTAGGCACCCTTGAAAACAATTTTGTGGGTTTTTTTCTTTCCCTTGCCTTTCTTTTCTCTGTCCTATTTTCTGTTTTCCATTACCTTGTATTCTATTTCTCTATTTCTAGCAATATGTGTGGAGCTAAAAGGAAAATTAGAAACTACATATAACAAAAGGAGCACCATAATTTTATCATATAGAAATCATCACTGGGTTCATATTTTTGTACACATTTCTATAAGCTTTTTGTCCATATCTATGCATATATTAATAAAACCTGGGATAATAAAAGTATTGCTCTCTGATCTACCATATCATGTAATATCCTGAATTGTTTTTTAATAGCATTAAATCTGCTACATCAAAACCAGAGGTATGGAAAGTATTTGAACTTAATTTCTCCTCTAGTCAAAGATGTGTGCTTTTGGGGTCAAACTGTATGCATTGTGAGGAAAAAAAAGTCTCAGAACTCTGAAGGTGACACTCTAGGGAGCGTGACTGAAAAGTACTTTAAAAATATTTACAACCAGAGGTTTCCTTTTGTCAACTCAAAGCAGCTGGTAGGTAAGTGCTGGCCCCCCCGACCCCCACCCCTACCATGGCTAGTCATCTTGTTTGGACAGTTAAAAGAGGGGTTCCTTCAGAGGTTCCGGGAGTTTTTAATGGCATAAGAATAGTAAATTTCCTGTAATAAAGTGACTTAAATGAGTTACAGTGAGGCAGTTAAATGTGATGCCAAGATTAAATCTTCTCAAAATTTATCTATATAGAGATACGACGTAGAAATTCATGATTTAATAGAAGATCATATCAGGTTTGTATCAATATATCCACAGAAAGGATTATCAAAGAATGGCTCTGAGTGAGGACACAGCATGTTGATGGAAAGTTTGTGGATCCCACAGGCTGCAGCAAGTGCCTTTCTCTGTTTACCTCCATGGCACTCATGGCACTTATCACAATGGAATAAAATTACATTATCTTGTTTGTCTCTTCTCGTAGGCTGTAAACTCCCTGACGACTGAGGCTGGGAATAGTAAGATAAATGATAAATAATTGATCATAACTGCCATTTTTCAATGACTTACCATGTCCAAGCATGTGCACTCTGCATGTATTACTGTATTTGAAGACTCACTACAACTCTGTGACATACTGTCTTATTTCACAGGGGGTAACTGAGGCTCACGAACTACGGTCAGTGGCCTAGAGTCGTGCAGTTGTTATGGAGAAGAGCTCTAATGCTTTGTTTCATCTTTGGGCTAAGCCATCATGTTGCCCATTGAAGTAATTTATGAATGAATGAATGAATGAATGAATGAATGAAATTATAAAGGAATACCTTAACTGTTTAAAATTTCACTTGAGTAAAATATAAATTCATAGGGACAGTTAGAAAACAAGTATTTTTGTTGTTGTTCCTAGAGGTTATTTTAGCCTGTAAATCCCCGAAGAAGACCATTTCCTCCAGATTAGAGTGGAAGAAACTGGGCCGGAGTGTCTCCTTTGTCTACTACCAACAGGATCTTCAAGGTAAGAAGCTATAGACTTGATGAGGTGAGAACAGGAGAACACCAAGTATAGCCCGAGTTCTTTAGTTTACAGATGAGAACAGGACAGGACTAATTATTGAGAATATTGGGTGTTTAAATCATTTTGTTTTGTTTTGTTTTGTTTTATTTTCATCATGATAAGTGTACTCTTAATCCCCATCCCCTATATCCCCCATTCCCCTACCCATCTTCCCTCTGGTAACCATCAGTTTGTTCTCTGTATTAAGAGTCTACTTCCCAGTTTCTCTTTCTCTCTCTCTCTCTCATTCTTTTCCCCTTTGCTCACTTGCTTTTTTTTCTTATATTCCACATATGAGTGAGATCATATGGTATTTTTCTTTCTCTGACTTATTTTGCATAGTATAATACCCCCTAGCTCTATCCATGTTGTTGCAAATGGCAAAGTTTCATATTTTTTATAGCTGAGTTAACATTCCATTATATATAGATCTACCACATCTTCTTTAGCCATTCATCTACCAATGGACACTGGGCTGCTCTCATAATTTAGCTATTGTAAATAATGCTGCAATAAACACAGGGGTGCATATATCTCTTTGAATTAGTGTTTTTATATCTTTTGGGTAAGTACCCAGTTGTGCAATTCCTGGATTATAGATAGTTCTGTTTTTTAATTTTTTGAGGAAATGCCATACAGTTTTCCACAGTAGCTGCACCAGTTTGCTTTCCCACAGTGCACAAGGGTTCTTTTTTCTCTTAATCCTCACTAGTACCTGTTGTTTCTTGTGTTTTTGATGTTAGCCATTTTGACAGGTGTGAGATAATATCTCACTGTAGTTTTGATTTGTATTTTCCTGATGATGAGTGACGTTGAACATCTTTTCATGTGTCTGTTGGACGTTTGTCTGTCTTCCTTGGAGAAATGTCTGTTCATGTCTTCTGCCCATTTTTTAATTGGACTACTTATTTTTTGGGTTTTGAGTTGATTCAGTTCTTTATATATTTTGAATACTAACCGTTTATCAGATGTATCATTTGCAAATATCTTCTTGCATTCCATAGGTTGCCTTTTAGTTTTGATTGTTTCCTTCACTGCGCAGAAACTTTTTATTTTGGTATAGTCCCAGTAGTTTATTTTTGCGTTTATTTCCCTTGCCTCAGAAGACCTATCTATTCAAGACATGTCTCCAAAGGCAAAAACAATGAATCTTGGATCATTGGGGAAAAAAATACTTATCTTGAAAACTTGTTACAACAAATGTCAGAGAGAACCTCTGCTCTCTTCAAGGATTTTTATGGTTTCAGGTCTCATATTTAGACCTTTAATCCATTTTGAGTTTATTTTTGTGTATGGTGAAAGAGAATGTGTTTTTAAGTGTGAGATGAAACCAACAACATGGAAACAAAAGTGAAAATGAACCTTTGGGACTTCATCAAGATCAAAAGCTTCTGCACAGCAAAGGAAACAGTCAAGAAAACAAAGAAGCAATGCACAGAATGGGAGAAGATATTCACAAATGACACTACAGACAAAGAGCTGATATCCAAGATCTATAAAGAACTCCTCAAATTCAACACACACAAAACAGATAATCATATCAAAAAATGGGCAGAAGACCTGAACAGACACTTCTCCAATGAAGACATACAAATGGCCAACAGACACATGAAAAAATGTTCATCTTCTTTAGCCATCAGGGAAATTCAAATCAAAACCACATTGAGATACCACCTTACATCAGTTAGAATGGCAAAGATTAACAAGACAGGAAAAAACAAATGTTGGAGAGGATGTGGAGAAAGGGGAACCCTCTTACACAATTGGTGGGAATGCAAGTTGGTGCAGCCACTTTGGAAAACAGTGTGACGATTCCTCAAAAAATTAAAAATAGAGCTTCCCTATGACCTTGGAATTGCACTGTATCCCAAAGATACAGATATAGTGAAAAGAAGGGACATATGTACCCCAGTGTTCATAGCAGCAATGACCACAATCACAAGCTGTGGGAAGAGCCAAGGTGCCCTTCAACAGACAAATGGATAAAGAAGATGTGGTCCATATATACTATGGAGTATTATGCCTCCATCAGAAAAGATGAATACCCAACTTTTATATCAACATGAATGGGACTGGAAGAGATTATGTTGAGTGAAATAAGTCAAGCAGAGAGAGTCAATTATCATATGGTTTCACTTACTTGTGGAGCATAAGGAATAACATGGAGGACATTATGAGAAGGAAAAGAAAAGTGAATTGGGGGAAATCGAAGGGGAAGTTGAACCATGAGAGACTGTGGACTTTGAGAAACAAACAGGGTTTTAGAGGGGAGGGGGACGGGGCCATGGGTGAGACTGGTGGCAGGTAGTAAGGAGGACACATATTGTATGGAGCACTGGGTGTGGTGCAAAAACAATGAATCTTGGATCATTGGGGAAAAAAATACTTATCTTGAAAACTTGTTACAACAAATGTCAGAGAGAACCCCTGCTCTCTTCAAGGATTTTTATGGTTTCAGGTCTCATATTTAGACCTTTAATCCATTTTGAGTTTATTTTTGTGTATGGTGAAAGAGAATGTGTTTTTAAGTGTGAGATGAAACCAACAATGACTGAGACCTAGTATACAATCACCATGAAAACAGAACAGGGAACAGAAGAACGTGAACTCCATGGAGACCCTGGACCCTGCATATCTCAGCTCAGCCCCAAAAGATGTAAAATGGACTGCTTTTTGCTGGTCCAGTAGATTAGACTTTTGAGAGTCTTGAGATAAGAGCTGATGTGGAAGTGAGATGGAGGGTCACTGCTCGGTGGTAATAATTTTACCCTATTTCCACATCACCATCTAGAAAGCTAGGCCATCACTAAGAAGCCTATGGAGTTAAGACTTAGACTTATGGTGGGGAAGGTAAATACAACTACTGTTAACAATGCTTTATTTTAATTCTTTGTTATACATTTCTTTCCACTTGCTGTTTTTCTTATTGGATATATAATGAGCTTTTAAAGTATTTATAATAATGGATAAAATGCTATGATGTCTGGGATTTGCCTCAAATAATTCAGTGTTTAGAGGTGCAGACAGAATAGGAAGGCTGTGTATGGATTACTGTTGTTACTGGGTGATGAGATTTATTTTAGAATATTACGTAATTTTTTGTGCACTTGAAATTTTCCATTATAAACATTTTAAAAGTTGGGAATATACTTCAGCAAGTGTAAGAAGTGTGTTATTATTTTAGAATGCTATGCATTACCTTAATTTTAAAGAATTAAACACGTGAACAAATGTTCAAAGTCCATAAAGAATTTAAAATACCCACCTTGTTCTCATCTGTCAAGATAGGACTGCTGCGGTCCCCAGGGATTTTTGCTTGAATTTTCTACTATTTTTTTGCTTTGAATTTTCCACTATTCTTTGCTTGAATTTTCTACTATTGCCAGTCTAGCACCTGAATGTTATACAAAATGCTCTCTTCATTCTGTACCAAAAAAACTAATCAAAAGAGTGTTTTTAAGACCTCTTCACCTTGTCTTTTGTGGCAGTCTGATGTGGGCCACTGCACGTAATTTATTGTTCTAGGTAATTGAACTAGAGTCTGCAGTGTCTTCTGAAGGTGGGAATGTTTGCGTAAGCATATTAGAAAGGGCCTGAGGCAGGAATGACAATTGAATCCTCTAAAATATGAGAATACTGAACCGCATATTCTTTTGCGAACTGTATGTCATTCTAAAAAAAAGGAAATTTGAAAATAGTCACATTTGCTTACAATGTTTTGAGTTTTTATTTTTTTATTTAAATTCAATTAGCCAACGTATAGCACATTATTAGTTTCAGATGTAGAGGTCAATAATTCATCAGTCTTATATAACACCCAGTGCTCATCACATCACGTTCCCTCCTTAATGCCCGTCACCCAGTTATCCCATCCCCCCACGCACCTCCCCTCCAGCAACCCTCTGTTTGTTTCCTATACTTAAGAGTCCTTTTTGAGTTTTTAAACTGAGTTTACTAATAGGAAAATAAATCCTTTGGTCACTGAATGAAGTGACTCAAGGAAGGTAGTGTGTAGAAAATTATTTACATTCTTATTAACATCATTGTCTTCTTTTTCTAAAAGGTGATTTTAAAGATCGAGCCGAGATGATAGATTTCAGTATACGGATCAAAAATGTTACAAGAACCGATGCTGGGAAATATCGCTGTGAAGTTAGCGCCCCATCTGAGCAAGGCCAGAACCTGGAAGAAGATACGGTCACTCTAGAAGTCCTAGGTGTGATGTGCTTGTATCTGTGGGATTACTGTTTCCCACCCTCTTTCCCATCCGGAAGGTTCTAGAAATCAGCAGCACCACCTTCCCTGTAAAATCTTGGCTATAGCCCCCTTTCACCTCATTAGCTGCTGAAATTTTACTCTTACAAATTTGTTCTAACAAAATCTCTTTTCATATCAGATTAAGGTAAATCTTAATGGGCCTATCTTGTACATAGGAGCATTTCCCTGAAGAACTTATTTTTCAATACCTTTCAGTATATGTGGTCTATCTCTTACCATATAAAATCCTAACACATGAGATGACAGAAAAGCAACAAAACAAAAAAGTAGGGCAGATAAAGTATTAGAAGTTATTTAGGAGAAGAGAAGAGAAGAGAAAGGAAGGGGAGAAGACAAGACATAGGGGAGAAGAGAGGAAGAAGTTATTTAGTAAAGAAGGGAAAATTAGCATTTATTATGCAACTAGTGTATGTTAGGCTCTTTAACATATGTAATTTGACTTAATTTTTCACTGAAAACTTCATTTTTATAGATGAGAAAATAGAAGCTAAATGATTTTCCCAAGTCTACACAGCTAATAAGTGTCTGGACCAGGATCTGGATCCTGGTGGGACTAACTCTGAGGCCAATATATTTAGCTACTATGAGAAACACTGATAGATATTAACAGCTCATGATGACAATTGGTGGAGGAACATCTTCTTTTCTTCTCCATAGATGTTGGTATAAACTGCTGATCATAGAGACTAAAATGGCTCCTCTTTCTTTTTCTATATAACCCAGGGTCTTTCTAAAATACTGGTGATGCACTAATAGAGAAGAAATTTAACTCAAAACCCTGCAGGAGATTCCACTGGTGTATTTGTCTTCTCTTGCCACATGACAGATGATCAAAACCTGGCAAATTAAAACACCACCCATGTATTGGCTCACAGTTCTGTAGATCAGAAGTCCAGCTCGGTAAGGCAGGGCTTGCTGCTGCCCAGGGTATTTTAAGATTGAAATCAGGGAGTCACTGGGCTGAGTTCTGTCTGGAGGTTCTGGGGAAAAGTAGCTCTCATTGTTGGCAGATTTCAGTTCCGTTGGCTGTCTATACAGCTGAAGATTCAATTCCATCCTGGCTGTGAGCTGGGGGCCACACTCAGCTCCTGGGGGCACCATATTCCCCACCACACGGCCCTCTCCATCTACAGCCCAACAGAAGCATGTTGAGTCCTTCCTGTGCTCTGAATCTCTGACTTTCCCGTCTGTGACCACCCAGAGAAAACAACTTTTCAAGAGGCCATGGGATTAGGTCAGACCCTACCTTAAAAGACAATGGATTTGGGACCTTAGTTACATCTCCAAAATCTCTTCAAAGTAGTACCTCGATTCGTGTTTATAGGTAAGGCCTGGGGCGCCTGGGTGGCTCAGTGGTTTAGGCCACTGCCTTCGGCTCAGGTCATGATCTCAGGGTCCTGGGATCGAGTCCCGCATCGGGCTCTCTGCTCGGCAGGGAGCCTGCTTCCCTCTCACTCTCTCTGCTTGCCTCTCTGCCTACTTGTGATCTCTCTCTGTCAAATAAATAAATAAAATCTTAAAAAAAAAATAAAATATTATAGGTAAGGCCTGGAAATGGCATATATGACTTTTCCCACATACCATTGGCCAGAACTCATGCTGACAAATGTGGTCTGGCTGTGTGCCCATGAAGAAAGGAAATGGATCTCTTGAGCAAGTAGCCAGTCTCTCTCACAGGTGTCTAAGAAGCCCATCCTGACCTGGCTGTTAAAATCCTGTTTAACTTATAAATAACCAGTGCCATCTGACTTCCCTCCTTTAGTGGCTCCAGCAGTTCCAAACTGTGAAGTACCCAGGTCTGCTCTGAGTGGGACCGTGGTAGAACTTCGATGTCAAGACAAAGAAGGGAATCCCGCGCCTGAGTACACGTGGTTTAAAGATGGCATCCCTCTGTCAGAGAATCCAAAACTTGGCTCCCAAAGCACCAACAGCTCCTATACAGTGAATACAAAATCTGGAACTCTGGTAAGGTCATTTCAAGCATTGGCCTCATAGCTGTCTTGTGTTTGGAGAGGAAAAATTATTAGAACTAAACTGATGGAGAACAGAGGGCTAATACCATTGCTTAAGGGGCAGCGGGAAAGATGGTGGTTCACGCCCAGGGAAGTGATAGAAAAGGCACTACCAGACATGAGCAGACTAGATAGAGAACTAATAATAATAATTTTAACAAATTTTGAAAGTTTCATTCTTTCCCTCTACTAGGACACAATAACATTACAAAACTAGATCCTCTGATTAAATAATAAAGCATATTTGATAAAGTCGCTAAATAGTGAAGCATATCAATGGACATGGTTCCTTGAGGAAGACCATGGTCCCACCCTCATAGCACCAGCAGGCTCAGTCAGCAGCTCCAACAGATTTTACACTGAGAACTTGGGCAGAAAAACTGCCGTCACACATTGCTATATTTACTTTTCAAATTTATTTTTTCTCAGAGCAGGTGATAAAAGCCCCAAGGCAAGTTTGGTACGGGTTCACTTTCCCCACTTAGCCTCAACCCCTGAAATATCTTATGATATCAAAGGGATGCACCAGGTCAGAACAAGGGTGGGTTCTTTCCCGAGAAATAGGCAACAAAGACTCCAGGGTATGAATGACAATGACCTCCTTTTAATTACCAGTTATGTGCTAGTAGGTCATTTGCGGTTTTAGTCTAACTTATCGTTAATGACTTACCCTTGCCCTTGCATTGCTGGTGAGTATTTTTATAGTCTGGCTTTTGGCACAACGAGAGAGGATTTCATAAAGTGAAATACACAAGGGGAAACTTTCTGTCCCATCACGTGGAAGTATACGAAAAGAACGAGGATGTAAGTAGTGGGGAATGACAAGTAAGAGAGAAAAGGGGATTAGCAGATCAAAAACCTGGCTGCTTTTAGGAGCATGTATTGCGGGAGGATCCAAGCCAATGAGAAGGTGCTCCTTAGAGACTCATGGCTATCATGGCTGTGGTCAATGGTGACCACGGTGGTATTGAGCGTGTGACAGGAGGACACCAAAAGCATGCTTCTGGGCATCCTTCTCACCCTCTGTGCTGGTCCTGGAAGGATCCTTTAAGGTGTTCAGGACCTACTGTGTTTCCTCCCTCCCTGACTCTCTCCTAACTTCCTCCCTCCCTTCCTTCTCTTCCTTTTTGTCATCCATCCATCCATCTTCACTTCCTTCCTTCCTCTCTTCCTTCCTCCCTTTTTCCCTTCATTTCTCCCTTCTGTTTTCCCTTGCCTTCCTTTTCCTTCCCTCCCTCCACTACCCATCCATATATCCATCCATTTTTTTCTTCCTTTCTTCCTTCCTCTTCCCTTCCCTCCCCTCCCCTCCAGTAATTCACCAAGGGGATCAATCCACTAAGAACAGTTATAAAGCCTATTATACCAAAGTCTTACCTTTCAGTTGTTTTGGCAGAGAGTAGAAGGGGCAAAGGTTAGGGCATTATCCTTTCAGAATTTTCAAAGATTCCACAACTGATAGAATTTGTAATCCTATAAACCAAACTGATTAAGAGTTTCCTCGACGATATGCTCCTTCCTGGGAGTAGTGCTGGCCCTTTAGGGGAAGTGTTCATTATTTGCTGCTGTAGTGAACTCACTTGTGGCTGAGGAAACTGCCTTAGCCCTTTCAGGCTGAGGAGGCCTTCCTTTACAAGTGGTGTTTCCTGGGAATTAGAAATACCACCAAACTTTAAACTACTGTGTGCTGTAAACTTTAAAAAATGCCCATTGCCTTCCTAACCATATCACTTCCACGGTATCACGAAACAAAGACACTTCCCCATATATATTTAAGACTTTCTCTGTCAAAATAAACAGGAGGCCCAGCTACTTAACCCCTTGAAGGCATCAAGTCCTAACTCATGACAAAGGAAAGACCAACATCATGCTAAAATTCAAGAGACATGGTTACTTGAGGAGTCTTCTTATGGATTCATGGCTTAAAATATATATTTATTTTCCTTCCACAAATAGCAATTTAACACTGTTTCAAAACTAGACAGTGGAGAGTATTCCTGTGAAGCCCGTAATTCTGTTGGACATCGCAGGTGTCCGGGGAAACGAATGCAAGTAGGTAAGCATGTGGTACTGGGAGGAACAATGGTGTGCAGTCGGAGCACACGTGAGCTTGGGGATGGGAAGGAGCCAGGGGTGGGACTGTGCCTGACTGGCTAGAAGAATAACCAGAGGGAGTGTTTAAAATTAGCTTGACATAATGTGTTGCAAAAAGCAAACATGCTGTTCTTAGTCCATCTCCCAAACAAGCCAAGAATATTTAGCACCTTACTCTTCAAGTTTTGGGATTTTTTAAAAAATATTCTTGTCCGGGTGTTCTTCTTTCAAACAAAAGCTGAGAGTCTTGTAAATTGCTCAGGGTGAAGGATTGGGGAGTTCAGTTTCCAGCTCTGTCACTTACTAGCTACGTATTCTTGGGTGAATTATTTAACCGCAGTCTCCCCAAAGTAGAGGTAATAATACGCCGTCTCCATTGGGTTATGGTTCAATCGGTAGAGCATGTGACTGTTGATCTCGGAGTTGTGAGTTCAAGTCCCACATTGGGAGTAGATCTTATCTGACAAAAAGAAAAAAATAATCGAATTTGAAAGGGTTAGACTAGCACTGGCATATTGCGAGCACTGTCAGGAGTTGGCCATCTTAGTGGTGGATAATTTTTTCAATCCCCTAAAATACAGTGCTTTACTTATCCCAGAGCGGGCTCTCAAAAAAGGCATGTTGAATGTAGTTATGAACCTCTATTTGCTATAAAACATAGCCGCCATGTATTTCACAAAATAAGCTTCTTAGAAGTCAATAAAATTAGTACAGTAAAATTAGTACTCGGGAATCTTTTCAGATTATATGAGTTTCAGAGCAAACTTTTTTTTTTCATTTTATTTCTAATAATTTGGTTCAGTTCTCCCTTTGTGAAAGTCCTGTATTTTGAAAAAGATTATTATGTCATAGGGCCAGCTGGAGATTGCACTTCCGAGGTTAAAGGTCATTCAGGAGGGCTCCACCCCGAAACAGAATGCCCACAGTTCCCCTTGGTTCAGGAGTTTGTCCTCATCTCTGTGAGGTCAGAAATTCATGTTTTCAGTGTGCTCAGAGATATACAGATCTATGCACACTAATTCGTGGTGTTTAAGTACGATTAAACTCTTGAGATTGTTTTTTAAAGAAAATATAATCTTACTAGACCTTAGCATGCCATAAAGGATGAGATACTGAGGAGTGTATTCTAGTTTCCACAAGTGTCTTTTTAAAATTCAGGGATACATATTATCCATCCAATTCACTCAAGTGTTGACAGTTAGAGTCAAACATAAGCATTTGCTTCAAATATCAGAAGTATCCGTCTTAGTGCTGGAGTTACCATTCGAAAAATCATCAGAACATATTTAAAGTTAATGCATGAATACGGTGTTTTCCTAACTGCATTTATTCACATATTACCCTGTTGTTGTTTTTTACTGTAACCTTATACCACCTGCACTATTTATTCTTTCTTTAAATGGTCCTGTTTAATTTCAATGCCTAATTTAGCCTCATCTCAAGAAATAATACCTTTGATGTCATGGCCTTAACATACTAATTACATTTTCCAAGCATGCAGTTTTATTTGGAATACGTTATTCCAAGCATGCATGTTTATTTAAAACATGAAACAGCTGAAATTTAATAGTTCGTGTTGTGCTAGTCTTACCACTTTAATTTGCCCACGATTTTCACATACCTACTCTTTTGGGTAAGTTAGCTTAGAAGTTAAAATTCGTTCATTTAGTGCTCATCCATTGATCCTAGGTGTTTCATGACCTTGGGTTGAAATTGAGTATCTTTTGATACATAAGAATTTGTGAAATCACACGTCAAGTTTCCTTCATGAGTTATCACTAATAACTTATGGTCCAAACCAGAACCCATTCTAAGGAAGCTCTTTTTGAAGTATAAAAAGAAAGTAAATCATGGATCTGATGATTATGCCCAAGCTGCCCCCTGTAAAACTCCCAGGAGACCCCGCTCACACTTAGCATTTTAACAGTTTGGTTCCTTTTGTTTTAAAGGTTAGAATGATGATGCCTTCCTTTTATAGTGGACTTTTTTTTTTTTTCAAAGAAAAAACAAAATATTTTTGTACATGTTGTTACTAACTTCTCTCTAATTTACAAGGCTTCTTCCATTTCATTGAAAAAAGTAAAATAAAATTTATTTTATTTTAAAATAAATTTATAAAAAATAAATTTATTTTAAAATTTTATTTTATTTATTTGGGGGGCTTTTTTGTTGTTTTGTTGTTGTTGTTGTTGTTAGAATCTGCCTTTAGGTTGAATCCTTCATAGACATCAAGTTCATTGACAAACTGTGGAACAGATTTTTGTCTGATAATAGCCCTGACATTTAAACCTTTGCAGATGTCACATTCGTTGACTACTACAAAGAAAATAGTAGGTACAGTTTGGTTCTGTAGTAATTAACTTAATTTTGCCTTATTATGATTATTGTCGATTTTTTCCCTATTGATTTCATTTTGCCTTAAATTGTTAATATTGTGGATTTTTTTCCCTGTCCCTTTTTTTTTTTTTTAAAAGATTTTATTTATTTATTTGACAGAGAGAGATCACAAGTAGATAGAGAGGCAGGCAGAGAGAGAGAGAGGGAAGCAGGCTCCCTGCTGAGCAGAGAGCCCGATGCGGGACTCGATCCCAGGACCCTGAGATCATGACCTGAGCCGAAGGCAGCGGCTTAACCCACTGAGCCACCCAGGCACCCCCTTGTCCCTTATTTTTTTAAGTAAATAAATAGTTGGATCTTATTGAGCTCTCAATGCTCAAACAAAAATGAACTGAATTTTCTGTTTGTTTGTTTGTTTGCTTTTAAGATTTTACTTTAAAGTAAAATCTGTACCCAATGTGGGGCCTAATCTGTACCCAATGTGGGGCCTGAACTTACAACCTTGAGATCAAGTGTCACATACCCTACTGATTGAGCCAGTCAGGTGCCCCTAAAAATGAACTGCCTTTACACCAAGCAGTAGTTAATGTTTTCTACTCTGGTCAAATTGCTCAGCCTTCCCAAAAATGTATTCAGTTTTTTTCTTAAAAATTCAGTTAATATTTCAGATATATGAGAAAATTAATAGCCCTTGACATTAGAAAAAATTTTTGAGACCAAAAAATTTTATGATAAGGATACTCACTTAAATAATATTTCTTAAAAAAATCTTTCCCAAAATGTGCAGTGCTTTTAAATATCTACAATTACTGTTGAGAAAATGCCATCTATATTTTCTCCAAATTACTTAATCACATATTAATACTTGCTTTTAAAAACAAGAACCCTTTGAGGAATTGTTCCTTTAAAAGTATAGGTAATTTATATATTAATCAATACTTAGGAAGTATCCAAATGACGGAAAGGTGTGGCTCGTGAAATCCAGATGGACAAGCTGGAGAAATGTGACCCAGGTTAAATATTTAGATGTATTCACACAGTTGGAGCCCATACCCAGAGGGTATAATAAATTCCATTATATGAAGGGAGGTGTGTAATAGCCTGTTCCATCATTCTTTGCCTAACAAAGTCATAGTCATCATTTTATTAGTGATCTGAATGGGGATGTTTTTGGTGCTGTTCCCAACTGCATAAATATTAATCTTGGAAGGTTCATAATCTAACCCTTGGACAACAGAATCAGTATCTGAAAAGAACCTCGCAGGTTAGTAACATGGTAGTGATTTCAAACTTGGGTCCAAAAAATCCAGTTGTATTAGGTTAGAGGAAAGATCACTTAATAGCAACAGGAAAAAGTCTTGGGGAGTGTAGTTCATTTTAAACTTAATGGGATGATAATTTAATGGCATATATGTTGTGGGTGTGTATATGTCTATATGTACCCATAGTCAAGCCCAATTAAATTCAAGAAACGTGTTTCCAACTCTTATTTTATAGAACAACAGTCACATGGCTTTCTTTGGGGTTGAATGAGTTTTCCATTGTTGATAATATTGACCCGGATGATGGTGTAGAAGAATTCTGAGTAGAATTGGGGTTGTGTGGTGGTTTAATACTTGACCTCGCTGAACTGTGAAGATCACTTCCAATCTGATATTTAATCCTTTGAAGCACTATTTCCCCAAATGAAAGCAAGAGAATACCATACATGTTATTTCTGAATCATGGAACTTCTTTCAATTTAAGATTCTTGCAAAACTGAATTCTGTTAATATTTTCAGTCAGTTTTGAACCTTGTCCTGGAAGGGAATCAACGGAACAGGCTTCAGCAGCATGGAACCACCCATGTTTATAGTATAGTGGCAAATGGGGAGCTTACTTGAATTTTTTCAGTTTAATAACTGCATCTGTCCATCTATTTGACCCGAATTCATGCATGGCTTGTTTTGCATTCCAGATGATCTCAACATAAGTGGCATCATAGCAGCTGTAGTAGTCGTGGCCTTAGTGGTTTCTGTTTGTGGCCTTGGCGTGTGCTATGCTCAGAGGAAAGGCTACTTTTCAAGTAAGTGAATCTTACCCTTCCTTGCTAGATAACTTCCTATGGATATAGAGTTTTCTTACAAGACCTTGTTTCTCTCAATTAGTTCTAACAAATTCTAGTGGGTATTTTTCCTTGGTTTTTTTGCAGCAGAAAATGTCCCAGGTGACAGGTAGGTGAGTTATGAAGGACCTTGGCAAACAGGGAGAAAAGACAGAGCTTCCTCATCACAACATTCAGGAAACACCACAGACTATGTGAGAGGCACGGTGGGGTGGCTTAATGGGGTGATGCTGACAGATAGTCAACGCACATGGATATTTACAGTATATTGACATGTATTTAAGAGCCCCTTAAATTAGGAATTATGTATCTCAAGATGTAAATGGATTTCCAGTTTTATCATAAGAAGCTTCACTGAAATAAATCAGTGAAATATTTTATCAGTGTTGAATACCAGAATGTTGAATGTCAACTTTGAACAACTATATATATATATATATATATATATATATATATATAGCCTTGTTCAGTAAAAACTAGAAATCTATAGTATTACAGTTGCTTCTGGACGAAGTTTTTAATTCTTAGGTTTAGACCTCTTATAACTCCAAACACCTATTTTATGATAAAATGGGTTTAATATGAATGAGATTTTAAAATAATGTATTATTCTTTTAAAGTATTTCTTTACTCCCCATCTTTAAAATTAGGGGATTTTAAAAATTATCTGAGAGCTCAAAACTGCAGAATTCCATCAAGTCTGTTGAGAAGAGTGTGCAAAGCAGGATTTTTTTTTCATAGAAAAGTAAATTAATTTATAGCATAAGCAAGTTTTAGACCCACTGTTTTATAGTGAACATTAATTTTAGAACTTAGGTTTAAAAAACATATTAACATAAAACTTAACCTATAAATAAATATTCAGTGTCGTAAAATGTTTCCATGGCATTGTTTCAAGAATATTCACCATAATTAAGAATAGCTGCTTTGTGAATTAATAGCTCTTTTCCTTGGTGCTCCAATCTTAGTCTAGTGTAAATGTAATTTTATGAATGGAATCCTGCTGAGGCCCCCTGCTGGTCACCAGTGAAAGTACAGACAGATAAGATGACTCGGGCAAAATTCTTGTCATCTTTATCCATAGTTGCAAAATAAAGTATATTTTTATTGGAGACTTGGTAAATACATTTTTCTTAAAATACTGAATTAATCAGAGATTTGAATTGGGTGTTAGTAATTCATTAGTGAAGAATATTACTCCCATTCTCAGCTGGTAGAAAATCTATCCAAGAGGATCGTTTCCTTGAACTTGATTTCAGACAGGAGTTGGCAGGCTATGACTGGTGGACCAAATCCAGCCTGCCACCTGGTTTTCTGTGGCTCACAAGCTAAGAATAGTTTTTAAAAATGAATACTTACAATCTGTTTGATAAGAAGGAATACTAACTTTGAATCCCAGTTAGCAGAAATGTTATCCCTGTCAACAAAAGAATTCTATTTTTCCAATTAATAGACCTATACAAAAGACTTTGATTATTATTATTGTATTTTGAATTTTATTAATAAAAATTTTTGGAAACTTGATCTTTTTTATGTAAATGCCTATTAATATCCTCAATTCTACCTCTTGACCCACAAAACCTAAAGATTTGCCTTGTGGTCCTTGACAGAAAAAAGTTTGCCAACCCTTGATTTAGAAAGTACAGATGTCACCAAGAGAGAATCAAGATTGGGAAAAAGAAATTAAGCCTAAACTTGCTTTTATATGAATATGTATCATACCATATTACTCTTGCATTAATGATATATCCTTATTCTTTTGTAGAAGAGACCTCGTTCCAGTAAGTATACTTTCTTAAATGCATGCCTTTCTGCCCACACCAGCTAATTTTCAGCTAATCATCTGTTTTAAGTCAAACATGGAAAGTTGGGTTATTTGTGAAGGTTTTATCCTAAGGGAAGTGACTCAAATTCATCAAGAAATACATCCCACCTCATGCCTACCTGTCAATGCTGTTTAATTAGCTAGAGAAGACATGTAGTCACTAATTCAACTCTGTAGGCATTTCCATAGTACTTTTAAAAAAATATATTTTCTGTATTTTGATAACTTTAAAATTTTCAAATAAAATTTTACTAAACAGCCATTTTCACATTGAATTGGATACTTATTTGGTGCCCAGCTCTGTCCCAGGGAGTGGCCACACAGCAGTGAACAAAACAGGCTACACCACTCCCTGCCTCATGGAGCTTACTTAGAGAAAGGTAGAAAGTAAACACACATGTAAACTCTACAGTGTGTCAGACTGTGATAAGTGTTACAGAGTCAACTAAAGTGGACAAGCGAATAGAGAATGCGCGGTTAGGAGTGGAGATTGTCTTTTATGGGGGTTAGGTGGTTCATTCACTGATGAAGTGATGTTTGAGAAGGTCCTGAAGGAGCAGAAAGAGCAAATTATGCAGATACCCCTGAGAAGAGCGTTCAAGCAGAGGAGAAAGTGTAGATGGAAAAGGTCTAGAGGCCGGGCCCACCTGGAGTATCTGAGGCACATGGAGGGGATCGGTGTGGCTGAAACTGAGTGAGGACCGTAGAGGGAAGGGATGAGTGTGCAAAGGTAGTGGAGGCCAGATTACCCGGAGTCCCTTCAGGGCACTTGTGAGGAGTCTGACCTTGGTTCTGAGTAAGATGGGAAGTCATTGGAAGGCTTTGAGTCAGGGAGTAGTATCCTGTTACTTAATTTTTAGAAGCTCACATTCACTGCTCTGTTAAGAATCAACTATAAGGGGGTCCTGGGATTGAGTCCTGCATCGGGCTCTCTGCTCGGCAGGGAGCCTGCTTCCTCCACTCTCTCTCTGCCTGCCTCTCTGCCTGCCTGTGATCTCTGTCTGTCAAATAATAAATAAGATCTTAAAAAAAAAAAAGAATCAACTATAAGGTAGTGAAGAGTGGAGGAAGTTAGGAAACTACTGAGTAATTATCCAGCCAAAAGAAAATGGTGGCTGGTTATGTGAAGTGATAGGATTCTGGATACATTTGAACAATTTACTGACTGGTTGGATGTCGATGTGGGAGAAACAGAGAAAAATCAAAGATAGTTCCATCGCTATGAGCAGAATGATGTTACCATTTACCGAAATGTGCAAGACTTCAGGAGGAGCAGGTTTGGGGGCGTTAGGTGGGAAGGTCTGGATTGTTCGGGAATTTAATATTTGAGATGCCAATCAGGCTTCCTAATAGAGATAATTAGTAAATAACAGGATGTATAAACCTGAAGTTTGTGGAAATAACTAGGATTAGCAATTTAAAAATCATTGGTGTGGGGTGCCTGGGTGGCTCAGTGGGTTAAAGCCTCTGCCTTCGGCTCAGGTCATGATCTTAGGGTCCTGGGATCGAGCCTCGCATCAGGCTCTCTGCTCAGCAGGGAGCCTGCTTCCCTTCCTCTCTCTCTGCCTGCCTCCCTGCCTACTTGTGATCTCTCTCTATCAAATGAATGGATAGAATCTTTAAAAAAAAAAATTAAAAATAAATAAAAAAATAAAAATCATTGGTGTATGAGATGACAAAGGGGTTTTTTTTGATATTTTTTATTTATTTACTTGAGAGAGAGAGAGAAGAGAGCAAGCACAGGCAGGTAGAAGAGCAGAGGGAGAGGGAGAAGCAGACTCCCCCCTGAGCAGGGAGCCCGACGCGGGGGCCCAATCCTAGGATCCTGGGATCATGTCCTGAGCTGAAGGCAGACACTTAACCCACTGAGCCACCCCGGCGCCCCGAGATGACAAAGTTTATGTGAGCTTGATTTGTGACCGTCCTCTGGGTGTACATGGAAATGGCAGACCCAACGCGGGGCAATGGGCATTCCCATCTACTCTCAGCTGCCATGGCTCCAAGATATGTCATAATCTTTAAGTCTTTTTGAAGATTGAGCTGCCGTTGATCTCCTGTTTCCAGACTTCTTGCTCAACCTGGTTGCTCAGTCTAATCCTATCCCAATACAAGTCAGGATGAGTTCCAAGTTATCAGGACTAGCAGTAGTAAAGGGGGAGATTTCAGAGAACAGAGTTGCCAGATGTCATAGCCTCCCACAACCCACCCCAGGCAATTGTGAGGACTGCCACTTTTATTGAGGAAGATGGAAAGTAATTAGAGGCTTTGGAGCAGAAGAGAGAATCATCTTACATAAGGAGAAAGGTCGGCATTGCTACTGTGAAGAAGTGTATTCTTCTCTTCAATCACAATGTCTCTTAACAACGCAGGGAGGAATCTGGGAGGCAGTATCTTTACTCCTAGACATATCTCCTGTCATTTGTCAAATCCATGACCCTTAAGATTTGTTGGGTAATGAATTGGATATTATATTAATTTGCTAGGACTGCTGTCACAAAGTGCCACAGATAAGTAGCTTAAACAGAAATTCCTTTTCTTACGCTTCTGGAGGCTACAAGTCCAGATCAAGGTGACAACAGGGTTGGTTCCTTCCGAGGGAGGCGAGGGAAGATCTGTTCCAAGCCCCTCTCTCTCCTTGGCTTGTACATGGTCTTCGGTCTTCACATTGTCTTCCTTCTGCCTGTGTTTGTCTCCACATTCACTCTTCCTGTAAGTCCAGTGGTCATTTTGGATGCGGTCCACCCTAATGACCTCATTTTATTTTAATTACCTTTGTAAAGCCCCTATCTCCAAATATGGTCACATTTTGAGGTATTGGTGGTTGGAGCTTTAGCATGAATTTTTGAGGAAGGCAGTTCAGCCTATAACAGATGACTAGAACCCTAGTTACCTTGTAAAACTTTCTTTCCATACAGGGGGGAAAATAAATTTTGATTATAATGTTCAAGATATCAAAGTGCTAAATGTTAAAAAGTTGCTAAGTTAAAAGTGAGTAAGTCTCCCCACATTCCAGAGAAATCTTTAGCCCTAGGCTACAATGATACATAGGGCTTCACAGTCTGATACTTTGTTATATGGCTTTCTCTGCGAATATTGCCTATAAATATAAGCAATTCAGTTAAGAATGCTGGCATTTTTTAATATTGTCTGTTATATTCCACCAACAGGAAGAGTAGTTCTGCATCTAAAGCCACCACAATGAGTGAAAATGTGAGTATTTTAAAAACACATTATTTATAGATCAGATGTGTTTAGGAAATAGGGCAGGGAAATGAAATAATTGTACAGAAGTGATGGATTGTCACTTTTAATATACGTTTGTCTTCTCGGGTCTATGACTGGTCTTTAGAAGGAGCTGAGTGAATGTTAGCTTCCATTCTCTGTCTGGGATGGGAGGATGAATTTACCCCGCATTTGTAGATCAGTGGGGCTTTGTCATACCGTTCATCCTTTTTCTCATGTTTGCTATCAGTAGCCTCCTTAGCATCATTTGGTCTGATATTATCAGCTCCATTTCACAGATGAGAAAATTAAGACCCAAGTTCTCACAGGTCCCAGTGGTGGGACTGGATCCAGGTACCTCGATTCTTGTCAGCTTACCCAAGCAGATGGCTTCCCCTAGATCTGTGACTGTAAGACTCTCCTTCCATTATTCAGACAACCCGGAAATTTTAGGAATATGGAATATCCTCTGCTATTGCCGAAAGGAATATTTCAGAAATCCCTGAAGGATACAATAATTATCTAATTCAGGTGGTTTAGGCAACATGATTTGGACCCTTGTGTACTTATGCTTCTGTGAACACTGTAGTGAAGCAGTAAATAACATCGTTGCTCACATCTTATAGCTCTTTGGATGGATATTCAACCATCTGGATTTTTTTTTTTTTCAGGAATATGAGAGGTAAGGGAGGAAGGTTTCCAGTGTTTTTAGAGGTCTAACCCCTTTCTTGAGAAATGGAACACTGGTTCTCTGAATTCCTTGGCACTCAGTGGCAGGGATTCTCTTAGATTTTCTACACATAAAGCTAGTACGGGTAGGCAGTGGAAACCAGTATTTTTTTTTAATTTTTTTATTAACACATAATGTATTATTAGTCCCAGGGGTACAGGTCTGTGAATCGCCAGGTTTACACACTTCATAGCACTCACCAAAGCACATACCCTGCCCAATGTCCATAACCCCACCACCCTCTCCCTACTCCCCTCCCCCTGGGCAACCCTCAGTTTGTTTTGTGAGACTGAGTCTCTTATGTTTTGTGGATACCAGTATTTTAAACACTTGAGTGATTCTAAGTGACACGAATTTACAATCCACTTATTATTCCATAGATTTTTTTTCTGTCAAAATTTGATTCTTTAAAAATTGTCTACTCTAGAATCTCTCACAGAAGTCACTTTATTTTATGCTTTACCATGCCACAATCGTATTATTCTTTCATTAGCAGATAAGCAATACGGAACTCCATCATATTTGTTCCTAGAATTTTTTTTTAAATACTTTATTTATTTACTTATTTGACAGAAAGAGATCACAAGTAGGCAGAGAGGCAGGCAGAGAGAGAAGATGAAGCAGGCTCCCTGCTGAACAGAGAGCCCGATGAGGGGCTCGATCCCAGGACCCTGGGATCATGACCCGAGCTGAAGGCGGAAGCTTTAACCCACTGACCCACCCAGGTGCCCCTGTTCCTAGAATTTATAGAAAGCCCTCCTTAAGTGTGGAATAAAGTAATCTTATCCTTCCAAACAGTAGGAGACACTTTGTGGCTGTCAGAAGAGCAACAACCTTTTTTTTTGGTCATTGTCTTCTTCCTGGTTGCCCTCATTCCACTGAGAGGTTGAGCTCCCCCATTCTGGTTTTGCCATAAAGCACGATTTCTCAGTCTTGGCATTATTGACAATTTTTCATCATTCTTATATTGTAATTTCTTATGTAAATTCTGATATAATGAGTTCTTACAATTTTCCATATTCTCCGGGGCGGGGGGGGGGGGGCAGGCACTGTGATAAGATGCGTGATAAGATGCTTAGCAGCACCCCAGCCTCTACCCTCTAGATGTTAGGAACATACCCCAAGCAGATAAGATTTCTCCTGCTCTAACTCCCATTCTGACTTCTTTACTCTTTAGGCAAAGACTCAAAGACCTTGTTTCCTAGTATTTCTTTAATTCCCCATAAAACAGGTTTAGTTCACTCTATGCTGGTTTGTACCTATGAGAGTCTCATAGTGCATGTAGCCTTATACTAATAAAATTTATATATTTCTTTAATTATGAATTAATACATTGTACTTAAACTTGTTTTTCCCCCTTTTCTTAGGATTTCAAGCATACAAAATCCTTTATAATTTAAAAGAAGTCCACCTCTGAAATACGCCAAAACCACAGTTGTTACACAAGTTATTAAAAGATTGTAAAACTCTGCTTTGTCTTACATTTGCAAAGAGGTACATGAGGAGATGAAGTTGGTATTTCATGATAATTTTTATGATCGTTAAATTACTTGAAATTGTTATTTTAAACAAATAGTTCTGTCAGCACCTAAATAAAATCCAGTCTGACTTCTTGTGTCTGGACTAAGTTAAAAGAATCACAAAAGTTTGTAATATTCTGGGGTTTACGAAATGTTAAATGTCCTAACTTCTAGAGGAACTTACTAAAATATATGATACTGATTGTGAAATTAATCCACAGAGCATGAAAATACATACTGTGCTCTCACCCTCTGTGCAGCAGTCTGATTTAGAAGGTTAAGAAAATACTGACAGATACAAAAGGAACCTCTGGTCTCATTTCTACCAGAATCCTCTTTTCTCCCTTAATACAATCCTTATTCCGCTGCTCATTTATCACTAATCTATTCACAGAAGGGAGGTAGGAGTACTGGGATTTATTTCCAAGGATTTGTGCTTTGTGTTAATTTTTATTTCTGGGAACCAAAAGCAACACGAAAAAAAATACCTAATGACCAGAGCCCACTCCCCCAGTGTGTGTCATTGATTTCTTCATTAAACATAATTTTGAGTCAAACACAAACCCAAGTGTGTTATTTCACTTGAGTTGTTTGTTGGTCTTTCCTTCCTCTAAGACTATTTTGAAGAGGATGGGCGGCCTTGACCTCAGAACTCAGCGCTGCACCTACACGCATAGCCTTGCAGACACCTTTCTCTGCGTGATGGTGACTTCATACTGATTTTCATATGATTTTCTCTGAAAACCACGCAGTGAAATTCTGAGCTGGGCCGAGTCCCTTGCTGGCCAATCCTGCTTATTGCGGAGCCGGGGATGAAAAGAGAAGGGGCTATCTGACAAGCGAAACAAAAGAGCTCACTGCGGCTCTCCACACTTGCTGCCCTGCTTGATACATAGAAGACACAGGAGAAACGGTGGCCAAAATGAAAAATCAGTCTCATCATCTGGTTTCTCCCCTGATTAATTTTAAGAAGTCTAAGTAATAGAACAATTAGACTATGCCAAAAAAGCATAATCTTCTATAACTTATTGTGATTATTCAATTCATATAAAATACGAGTAATAAAAGATGGGTAGGGCATTTCTCGTTCTGGGAAAATCTGGATGAAACTTTGTCAACTTTGAACATGGCTAAGCTGCTTTTAAAGGAATCCATTCTTTTTTCCCATTAGACAAAGCAAATCCCAGGATTATCTGGACAAATGGTTTAAGGACTAGCACGTACCTGGACACCACACCAGGCCACTGGGAAGATGCCTATTGTCAGACCATACCTTGCCTGCCACTTGTCTGTGGCGTGCTTCTCACCAGACTCCTTCCAACATTTTCTATATAAAGGGCCAGACAATAAATATTTTAAACTATACTGGCCTGTTACAATTACTCAACTCTGCCTTTGTAGCACAAAAGCGGCCATAGACAATAATAAACAAATAGCATGTTTGTGTTCCAATAAAACTTTATTTATAAAAATGGCAGGCACAGACAGGATTTGGCTCCTTATACATGGTTTCCCAACTCCTGGTGGTGAAGCATGAGAAAAATACCTGTCTAAAAACTTTTGCAGCAATTAAGCCAAATGTTGCCCATGCTTTGATTTGCTTTGGTATAAGGAATGCTTTCTTCTTGCATTGCCAAGTGTCAAGAGTATATGTGAGTCTCCAAGGTGGCCCTTCAGGGGGCGTCTGGGTGGCTCAGTTGGTTAAGTGTCCGACTCTTGATCTCAGCTCAGGATTATGAATTCTTGATCTCAGGATTATGAATTCAAGTCCTGCATTGGGTTCCACACTGGGATAAAGGCTACTTAAAAAAAAAAAAAAAAAAAAAGATGGCTCCCTAGGCAAACCTACCATCTGTCACATAAGATCAATTTCTTCTACTTAAATGACACAATCCATGTTGTGGAGGAAAATATGTAGTGCCTTAGCTTTACTGACAGATGAAAGCTGCTGAGCCATTTGGCTAGAGGATTCATCTTATAAAATATTAGCATACAACACTTTCTTTGAGTCAAATATATATTATACATTATCGTACTGTATTATATGTAGCTAAGTATTAGTCATTGTGTGGAGAATGTTTTCTCCCACACAAAGGATATACTATTGAGCACTCATTTTCCATTTATTGAAAGTACATCCACTTGTGTCTGGACTTGGGCTTCCATTTGCTTTTGAGAGACTTGAATATTAACAATTGGTAAAACCCCATTTCATAGAGCATTTTATTTTTCTGCAGTGAAATTGTATTGTATAAGGATTAGGGCTCTGAAATCTCTAATAGAAAGTTTTGCTTTGTTTTAATTGTCATTGTTGCTCCTGTAACTAGATTTATTTTTAGTTGTAGGTTTAACCTTACTAAATCTGGAACAATTGATTGTTTTTTAGTACAACTTTGCAAAGACCTTCTCTCATCTCACGAGTGGCTTTAAGTCTACACTAATAAAAATAGCTGAACTTGTTCAACTTTTTTAAGCCCATTTAACTGGAGCAGGGCAAGAGTCATCCACCTATTGTTCAGTAAAGCCCGGGAAACTACATCCTCTCACCATCTGTGGCTACAAGGCGAGTTCTTTAGCTGCTTAAGATTAGAACCTCATCATCTTTCATCTGGCTGCATGCCAACCTCTCAAATGCTGACAAAAATGCTCTGCAAATAAAAAGTCAAAACTATGGAACATTTTATATATGTCAGGCAGGGGGAGGGGGGTGGTGGTGAGTGGAGGTCAGTCCTCACCTCCATCCCCTGTATACAATCTCGTTTATCTTAACAGTGTTGGGTCCCCCAATAATGGGTCCATGGTCAAAGGAGCGAGCCTGATACAAATCGAAGGTCAAGCAAAGCTTTATTTTGTGCCAAGCATCAAGAATCAAACTGTCAAATAGACCGGTTGGGGCTGCCCCTTACAGAAAGGATGACCCCTCCCTGCCTCACAGACTAACTTTTGTAGAGCAAAGGCCATGTGGTTGAGCCTGGCCACACACAGGTGGCCAATGAGAGTGCAATACACAAGGGAAAGCTGCACAGTCATACTAGGTCATATGTGGGTGGCCAATTGAACTACAATTCACCCCATAGTAGACATTTGCACTAGCCTATCACCTTGGCGAGAATTGGCCCCCCAAAAGGCGGGGCCCACACTCCTTGGTAGCTAGGGAGACAGTATGCACGCTTTACTCTGATTGGATGTCTCCACCTGACCTGACTCATCCCTGCATTCCGGCTGTTATCGCCACCTGACCTGACCCACCCTTGTATTTGGGCTTTGTTACCTGAGACTGGTTTCCCAGACTTGCTTTTAAGTAAGTTGGGGGGGGGGGGCAGGGTCAATTTAAGTTTTACTGCATAAACAACAAAATGGCTGTTCAACCGAGGTGGGGCCGCTCTGGCTAAATAGGCCCTTACAACTGTATTACCTATCAGGAGGCGCCTGGGTGGCTCGGTCAGTTAAGGTTCGGACTCTTGATTTCGGCTCAGGTTGTGATCTCAGGGTCATGAGATGTAGCCCCGTGGAGCCTGCTTGAGATTCTCTCTCTCCCTATGCCCCTCTCCTAAATAAATAAATATATTTTTTAAAAAAACAAAGTTGGTCATGTCATCATTGGCGGACAAGGAATCTGAGACTCAGAGTCAGTCCACCAAGTTCGCAGAAGTGAGGACTCATGGTTTACAAGACCCAGGTCCATCTGCTCCTGGATGTTAAACGCAAGGTGGTTTCTTACTCCCTACAAACATTCCCTTCAAATTCTTAAGTTTTCCTCTGGTGCCACACCCTCCCTTCACCCTTAGTAACCTCTGGCAAGTTGACCCCTCCCTAGGCTCACAGCTTGGAACATCATTCTGTTTGCCCTGTCCCCACAACCCAGTCTCAGCGCTGTGGTGGGGCCTTCTGTTCTCATCCACTCTTTCCTTACCACAGATGCCCAAATCTCTAATCTTGCTTTGTTTTGTTGTTGTTGTTTTTTAATCTTGAAGCTAACCAGGATGAATACATTTAAATTCCAGCAGTCTTACCCTTCCTATCTCTACATCTGCCCATCCTCCACCTCCCCTTACTCATCCACTCCACCCTGCACTGGCTCATTCCAGATTGTCACTGCTTTCATCCTTTTCACCTCAGGCCTTTGTTCCTATCTTGGTCTTTTTGTTTTTTGTTTTTCTGCTTTCAAGTTTTGTCTTCCGGGACCTTCCTCCATCAAATATCTCTCTCTTAGTCAGGACTTCTATCTCAACAACTACATTACACCCTTAAGCAATGCCAGTCCACTTTTCCCTTTTCTCCCTTCCCCTTGCTAAAAATCTTCCACTCTTCCTTTACGCAGCTCATTACCAAGGGCTAAATTCCTTACCCAGGGGTTCAAGGCTTCCCCCCTTGCCCTCACATACACGTTTTGTCATACTGTCACAACCTACCTATTTGGCCAAATGTTCCACTGTTCTACTTTGGTTGCCTTCTGCACCCATCAAACTGAACTAGGGTCATTTTATTTCAAGAACGCAGTTTTCCCCCTGGAATGCTGATTCTCCCCATCAACAGAATAGGTAAATTCTATTTACTCTTTAAGGGACAGCTCAAATTTCACCTTCTCCATGAGGCTTTCCCTCATTCCCCCTGCTGGAAGAAGTTTCTTTCTTCTCTGAGTCTCCATAGCACTTGGTTGATTTTTTTAATGGCAGTTTTTGGCTTTTATTTCATAATACACTTACACACGTATTAAACAGTATCTCATGTGTAGCTGATATCTAATAAATGCTGGATGAATTTTTAAAAACAGAGTACTTGTCAAAGGGCAACTAAAAAAATTGGTAAAATTTCTCCACAGATTTAGATTACTAATAAAGTATTGTATTCTGCAATGTTATTATCATCTAGTTCATTTATTATGCAAAGTGATACAAATTATTACTCCATGAATTAAAGCTGGACAGAAATTGTTTTCCTTTTTTCCCACTCCTTTGTTATTAGGCTTTCATTTCCAGACACTTCTTGAAAAGATCTTAAGGTATTTTTCCAACTTTCAAGTTTTAAAATTTGATTTTCCATCCTTTGTTTCTTATTTCCAATTTTCCATCCTTAATTTTCCGTACTTTGTTCTATAAGGGTTTGGGACACTTTTAGTATTAATAACTGGTCAGGAAATTCAAGGTAAACTATACATTTTTATTTGTCAATACTGTTAAAAAAGAGACAACATACTTAAAATGGAGACATTTGTACTAAGTCCAAATCATCAAACCAAAACTTTAATACCAAACTTAACTACAGTTTCAACCTCTCCCAGGAGTGGAATCTAAAACCTTTCAATCTGGAATTGCCTGGTCAAGCTAGTGACATAATCTGCCCCATAGACCCCTTCAGTCCCCTGAAGGAAGGTGTCCTTGCCACAGCCAATCCACTCTGCTTGTAACTTCCCTGTCCCACCCCTGCCTATAAACGCCATTTCGTATAGCTCTTTAGGGCACTTTTCTAGTGTTAGACTGGCTGCTCCCTGATTCATAAGATTTCCTCAGTTGAATTTCATTTAACACTTTCTAGTTACTCTTATGATTTTTTTTTTTTAAAGATTTTATTTTGACAGAGAGAGATCACAAGTAGGCAGAGAGGCAGGCAGAGAGAGAGAGAGGGGGAAGCAAGCTCCCGGCCAAGCAGAGAGCCCTATGCGGGGCTTGATCCCAGGACCCCAGGATCATGACCATGACCTGAGCCGAAGGCAGAGGCTTTAACCCACTGAGCCACCCAGGCGCCCCTCTTGTTTATTTTTAAAAATAAGCTGTATTTTTATTTGCCCAACTTTTTAAAAAAAGTACTAAGACATAAAAAAGTATAAAACGTCTTTATGCTTTCTACTAAGAAAATGCTCTCAAAATAAGTGAATAGTTGTGTCAACAAAGGACCTGTGTAAGTTCTCTAAGGCTGAGGGCAGATTGATTTAAAGGTCCACTTCATCCTGGAATGTGCTACTTACAAGTGCTTCCTAAAGATGGTGTAAAAACTGAAGCTTCCTAAGATATGTGGTTGGATTTCTAACCTTGCCAGGTGCCTTTCAATCCTCAAATTCAATTTCTTTACAAATATTTAACTAGCTAAAATTATACTGAAGTTACTATATGTCAAGAAAATTGTTTTTCTTAAATTTTAGGATAACATATAGCAAAGAACATGACAAAAGGCATTATACATAAAGATAGGATACATTTGTGTTAACAGAATGTTGATTAGGCCATCTTCTGTTGCCCCAAGGCTGAAGATAAGTACTCCTACAGAAAACCATAAACAATATGGGTACAAATACCCCCTTGGATGTTCACAAAGATAATGGTGCTACCCTGAAATCATTACCCCTGTCCTCTTCCTTTTACCCTACCACACAAGCTCGAATGGATGGATTGAAGGTGGGGATGAACTGAGAGAGAGACTGAATTGTCCAAACTGTGAGACAAAATGAATTTGTCCAAGTTGTGCATTCTATTAGCCAACTCATCCCCAAGTACGGGGAATTTTAAAGAGAATCGCTTAGAAAAACTGAAGGCAGTTGCCAAGAAGGAAATAGCTATTTGAGCAGGGAGAAAGAGTTAGAAAGACATTAAGATAGGGGAACGGTGAAGCACCTATTTCCCCATGATTTCTTAGAGCAAAGATACACGAAATTTCCCATGGTCATCTGGGCAGCATTGAAAGTAGCAGGCCTTGAGCCTCTTGCCAGTGTCTTACTGAGATAAAACATCTGAAACAGGGGCACCTGGGTGGCTCAGTGGGTTAAGCCTTTGCCTTCAGCTCAGGTCATGATCTCAGGGTCCTGGGATCGAGCCCCACATCAGGCTCTCTGCTCAGCGGGGAGCCTGCTTCCTCCTCTCTCTCTGCCTGCCTCTCTGCTTACTCGTGATCTCTCTCTGTCAAATAAATCAATCTTTAAAAAAAAAAAACCACAAACATCTGAAACAAATTGGACTGGGATGGGAACAGAGAGGAGTTTGGAAGAGATGGAGTAGTTCCAGTAGTTGGCGTAGACCTCCCACTTAGGGTAATCTGTGCAATGGGAAGACCTCCAAGCACACAGAGTCTCCCAAGAACTTATACACACAGCACCTAACATTTATAGGCCTACAACAGCAAGGGCAGCAAAGGAGAACTAGTAATCGCCAAAACATCCTACACTAAATGATTTAAATAAAAATTGCCTGAAACAGAAGCCCTCTTTGGTTATTATTATTGAATGTAACAGACATTATGACCCTTTCCAGCTCTCTGTACCTTTCTTCAACTCAATTTCCTCCTCTTATAAGGAAGGATACTGGCCAGACTGGATTCAGGCCCACCCTAAAGACCCAATTTTAACTTATTCCCTGTTAAAAGCCCTGTCCCCAAATACAACCACATTGTAAAGTTCTGGGGGTTAGGATTTCCACAAATGAATTTTAGGGAAACACAGTTCAACCTGTACCACCAGGCATAGGAAAAAAAACCATTTTCAATATGAAAACGTAGAAGGTGGAGGTCGTTTTTAACAAACATCTAAGGTGTAAGTTCAGGATAAAAAGTGCACTGGCAGACTGAAAAGGCAGAGAAAGGCTGGAGTTGCACAGTTGGGACAGCCTCATCAGAAAGAGGAAGGGGATCTGAAGATGAGGGCTTTAACATCCAGCTGAGAAAAAGATCACTTCCCTGGTCAAAAGTTAGTAATAAATGCCAAAAGATGTAGAACATGGGAGTAAGATACTTAACACAATGTTCTTGTAGTCAGTCATAAATACAATCCTTTTTACAGAATGAATGAAGAGATTGGGATGTTCCAGCAAACTCCAAATAGTTGCAAGACAGATTATTTAAAGTGTTATGAGACAGCAGATGTGAAATTATAAAAGGTCCAATTCAACTAAACTGAGTGGGGGAAATAAGGGAATAAGAAGGGAGGGGAAGGGTGTGCTGACAAGGGTCAGGCCCTTCTCTGGACCAGCACTGTGGACCCCAAGGCAGCTAGCCCGCCACAGGTGGATGGAGTTGCTTCAGGGGAGGTTAGAGAAAGGACCTGAGCAACTAGACTTCCTCAGTTACTTTTAAATAATACCATAACCAAACACTTTTCAATGTCTACAACTGGCGCCTGGGTGGCTCAGTGGGTTGAGCCGCTGCCTTCGGCTCGGGTCATGATCTCAGGGTCCTGGGATCGAGTCCCGCCTCGGGCTCTCTGCTCAGCGGGGAGCCTGCTTCCCTCTCTCTCTCTCTGCCTGCCTCTCTGCCTACTTGTGATCTCTCTCTGTCAAATAAACAAATAAAAAAATCTTAAAAAAAAAAAAAAGGTAGTTCAAGGGAACAGTCACTACTTAGCATCATTCGAAGAAACTTGGCCATTTCTTCCTACTGCTTTATCCTTCCCAATCCCAACTCTGCACATCTTACTCATATAATCGCAGTCACATCATTAGGAAATGGTTATAAGTCTTTTAGGAGGGCGCCTGGGTGGCTCAGTCGGTTAAGCGGCTGCCTTCGGCTCAGGTCATGATCTCAGGGTCCTGGGATCGAGCCCCGCATCGGGCTCCCTGCTCAGCGGGGAATCTGCTTCTCCCGCTCCCTCTGCCTGCTGCTCTGCCTACTTGTATTCTCTACCTGTCAAATAAATAAATAAAATCTTAAAAAAAAAAAAAAAAAAAAGTCTTTTAGGAAAGGTATTTCTAAGTGGGTCTGATTTCAGCTAGAATGGCACACCACAGTAAAAATCTATTCCTCTTTTTGAAGTGAGCTAAAATGCATTAAGAAGGCTGTTTTAAGACGTCATTTAAAAACAAAAATCTGCGGGGGCACCTGGGTGGCTCAGTGGGTTAAGCATCTGCCTTCGGCTCAGGTCATGATCCCAGGGTCCTGGGATCGAGCCCCGCATCGGGCTCTCTGCTCCACGGGAAGCCTGCTTTCTCCTCTCTCTCTGCCTGCTTGTGATTCTGTCTGTCAAATAAACAAATAAAATCTTTAAAAAAAAAAAAAATCTGCAAAGGTTTATTAACACCCATACTTATTGACAGAAGTCAGTTTGCCAGATATGAAAAGGCACAGCGGTTTCCTTCTTAAGAAGAATAATCTCCTCAAGAGCTATCTCCAGTAACCAAAATTCTGATGTGCCTGCTATGGCACCTATCTGGTACGTTATTTGCTGGCTCTTCCATCGCCTGGGTAAAATCACACCATATGGCTTCATCTTTCAAAGGAGGTTCCTTTGTAGAACGCCCACCCCACTCTCAACTTTCCTTCCTCTGTCGGGAAAGCATAGTAGTAGCCTCTGATCATAAACTGCAAGGGAAGAGGAGGGACCTGGGCTATTAGGATAAAAGCAGTTAACATTTGATGAGATGGCAGTTAAAACACAATGGATGTTCCTGTGTATATTCAAACTTAACTTGAGTTTCCTGGAAAAACTACGGTAAAAGATTTATAAGCCATTTCTTTATATTCTGGGAGCGGATATAACATTCTTTTGCAGCACACATTCCTTAGCTCAGTGTGTCTCCTCTCAAGCAGTTAGGTTTCCACGACTAAAAAGGTAGCCCTGCATACTGAGAAGAGTCTGGTGGGTTATGGGCAAGTTGTAGCCGGTTTATCCAAGGTCTCCATCCGATTCATTATAACCAATGGGAGGATTTAACAATGATGCCGAGACACAGAATTCAATATACTCAACTGCACACCCAACATCACCAAATAATTTATTTGGAATCAGAATTAAAAGAACATTTGACAGTTGAGAAATGTATCTTTATTCTGATCCAGTTGTACAACTAATCTAGGAACAAATTACCGAATAAATTTTACATTATTTCTTCAGGACTGGGGTTTTTCAATGACTTCAAATTTAGGATCTAAGAAAAGAAAAAAAAAAAAGGAAGGTTCAAGCTTAGCCATATTGTAATAAAATGCATTATCTAGAAATCTTTAATTCATCAATCTTATTTTTCTTTTTTTTTTTAGTGAATACTGTTTTTAAACACCTACATGGAAACATAACAATTACTAAAGGTTTATTCAGCACTTAATATAAACCAGACTCTCTATTAACTGATTTCACATACATTATGTCATTTAATTACAACTACAAAGAAGATATAATTCTCCCCAAGTATCAGGTGAGAATAGTCACCAGTTAACGATCCAAGATCACACACTTCATATATGATCTTGTTAAGACTCAAGATCAGGGAGTTTGATTTCAGATCCCCACCACTACCCTGTTATATTATCTCCTATGCCAATGGCAAACATTTACACCAGAGCTTCTCATGCAAATATCACTGTCCCGATAAATTTATGTGTGATTGTCATTTAATCATCTGAACAATCCAAGTAAGTATAAAATAGAAATATGCTCAACTTAAAATAATCTCTCACAAGACTGAATTCATGATTAAAGACACTTACCTTCAAATTTGAAGTTGGGGAATGTATTCATGTCTGCTTTACCATACATCTGCTTAAGCTTAAAAAGTTCCCTCTCTAGGTCTTGCTGGTACTCTGGGCCAGTATCAACCGGTCCTCCAGATGCCCTGTTGTGTAAATGAGCAGGTAAAAACTCATGCACTAGTTTACAAAAACAAAATTACTTTTCACCATCAAGTTTCAATATATCTTTTCAAAAGTACTCACATGGGAAAAATACTCTTTCTGAAAAAAAGTATATATATTTGAATTTTAACTCAAACTTTTTTAATAACGTTTCACATAAACGAGGCAATTTCAAACTTCTAACATGCAAGGTCTGGAGTATCAAGAATGTTTATTAAGTCAGAATCTCTTGAAGTCTAAGCTGCAGGAAGATATAAAGACTAAAGCATGGGCTCTTGGAGTCAATGACTACCTCTGCTTGAATGTCAGCTCTACAATGTATTAAAACTGCATAAACCAGAGCAAGGCAAGAAGCATTCTAAATTTTAGTTTCCACATCTAAAACTAAAGATCCTACCTAATGGTGGTTATGAGAATTATAGAGATAATGCACATGGACCACTTAACACAGTACCTGGCACGCAGACAGGTGACATAGTGGTCAGTAAGTGTTATCTATTTTTATAACCTGATTTAAATCAGCCACCACTAAATGGCTTCTAAAAGGTCTTAGTAATTTTAAGTCTCTATACCATGCGCCTAACAAAGAAGCAGAAATTTCCTACCCTCAGAGACTTTGCTATTTAGGAAAAAAAATAACATGTTTATACAAACACTTGTGCTACAACAGTTATTGATAAGCTTTAAAGACACAGTTTATCAGACAGCTACTCAAGTTGAGGACAGCACACTTGTGCTGAGCTAATTGGGAAACATTTCATTTTAAAAAGGTGGTATTTGTGACAAATCATGCATTTGAGTCAGATTTTAATTTCATACATTCTAAGACTGAAAAAGCAAAGATACGGAGGTAATAAAGAACTAGCTGTATATGGAGAATATAAGCCATCTAAACGAAAAAGCCAGCAGGACCCAGGTCACGAGAGGCCTGGAATGTTAAGTCTGGGACTTTGTACTTTATTTACTAGGCAATAAAATTATATTAGAGCTGTGCTTTGGGAAGATAAATATAGCATCACGGACCAGCAGTGGGGCTAATCAGATGTAATAATTCTTCGCATAATTCTGTGTCATGTTACTGCCACCTACCAATGAACAATAAACAAAACTTTACAAGTGAAATTATTAAGGGTAATATTTTCACATGACTATGATAAAAGTATAGGGCCTTACCTATGTTGCAGAATTTCCACAAAAACAGAGACACAGCTCTAATTTAAGAACTTGTTAATAATATTGGTTGTCATGGACCCCATTTTCTTCTAGAACAGCAGATGCAACAGAACTTTCTATAATCTCTGTATCTATGCTGTCTCATAAGGTAGCTACTAACAAAATCTGGCTAGGGAGCACTAGAAATGTGACTAAAGTGATTGAGGAGCTGAATTTTTATTTATACTTAATTAGATTTCAATAGTCACATGTGAATCATGGCTAATGAAATAGATAGTACAGGTCTCGATAGAGCCTTCAACCAGATACTTTTAATGACTATCTTCTAGCTCTGGGAGCTACAAGTTTAGAAACTGCTTAAAGAAAAAAAAATACACTGTTTTAAGAGAATCCAGCCAGTCTCATCAATATACTGGTTACTGACAGATGATGGCTGTTTTAACTTTACTATGCACTCCTATGATAAGGAAGACAGGTATCACCCAGATATCACCTACCTCCTCCACTGAGTATGTCTCCTACCCCACTTTATTACATCCCCAGGACCTAGCCTAGTGACCAGGACAAAGTAGACACTCAAAGGATACTTGTTTATTTCACTTAAAATATACTAGGCTAATTTACTGAGTCACTTAATTTTTATAACACTTACGAAACAGAGCTGTTATCATCATCCCCATTTTACATACGAATAAAGTATAAAGGTTAAATAAACCTGCCAAATATCACAGAGCTAGGAAGTGTTACAGCTGCATTCCAGGCGAGACTCCATAAGCAGAACATTTCTCCACACCATATGCACAAATGAATGAATTATAGGCTCCTTAGATTAAGAGTACACCTCAGGGGTACCTGGCTGACTCAGTGGCTAGAGCATGAAACTCTTGAGGGCACTGAGTTCGAGTCCCATGGTGGACATAAAGCTTACTTTGAAAAAAATAAAATAAAAAGAGTCCACCTCAGGACTGACTGACTGGATAGCTTAAGTACAAACAGCACCAATACTAAGACACTACAATGCCTCTGGACAGGAGACACATTCCCCAGCCAGCCCTGCACATCTGCTTACTGAACACTGTGATTTTAGACAAATTCTAGACTTTTCGCCTTGTTTTTCTCAAATATAAAATGGGATAAGATCTGTAAGATTGTTGTCAGAATTTCATTTTAATCCCTTTGCTCTCTCCCTCCTTAGTTCTGAGAAGAACAAAACCTTTTTGTTAGCTGCCCTGTCTCAAAATCTCAGAGTTCTTTAACTGATCCCTCTTCTCTGTCTCTCCACCAGGTAATACAGACCAGTTCTCAGTCTCTCAATGTCTTGACTCTCACTTTTATATTTCCACTGCTATGAAAATAAAATTCTCATCAACTAATGCTTGAATTATTACATTTTCCTACCATGCCTGTCTTCCTTTTCTATTCAATTGTTCTAACACTGTGATTGAAATTGCCATCCTGATAGAGTAATCTTAATCTTGTTCTACCCCACCATCCCACTCAAAAACCTTTCATTCCTCGTAAATGCCTATCATATACTACCTTAATTGCCCATCTATTATCAAGGCCTCTCATAATCCCCTCATTTGATCCCATTCCTCTTCTTACTGCTCCCTACACTCCTCATATACTCTACAGTCCTGGGAAATAGCAGGATATAATGTTCCAAACATACTTCGTGATTTCAAGTTTTCATGCCTTAGCTCACCATTCTTTCCTCCTAAAAGATCCTCCTCCCACTCCCATTTATCTGTCCAACCTTCCCATCAATTGTTCATAAGGTGGATGAGACCCTTGGTTATGGATTATTTACCAATGGTCTTCCATGGGTTTGAGAACACTTTCAAGCTATAAGCAGAATCATGTGAGTAAATTCTTCACTTTTTTTAAACTGAGAAGATGATCCATAGTTATCCATATTCTCAAAAAGGAAAAAGGACCCCAAACAGTGCTATCAAAGCTAAGATAAAACAATCACTCTTGCAACCTACTTTGCAGAATGCCTCTAGCTAGACTAGTGAGCATTACTTCTTGTGAACTCCCCAAACACAGACTGTGTCACTACCTTAGATATAATCCATTTTACCTTATATATTAATTTATATATTCCTATAAGCTTTCTACACCTATCAAATTTTTTTAAAAGATTTTATTTATTTATTTGACAAGAGATCACAAGTAGGCAGAGAGGCAGGCAGAGAGAGAGGAGGAAGCAGGCTCCCTGCTGAGCAGAGAGCCTGATGCGGGGCTCGATCCCAGGACCCTGAGATCATGACCTGAGCTGAAGGCAGAGGCTTAACCCACTGAGCCACCCAGGTGCCCCTACACCTATCAAATTTCAAGAAAATTATGAAAATGCAATATGGCTTCTTTCTGTGCTCCGCCCCCTGCCCTGGCCGTTAATAGCTCACTGCTTTGCACATGCTAGACAACTAAGTAAAACGGAATACTGAACTGATGTATGTCATTTTTCCTAACACTTGGGGGTTGAATTTGATGGCTAAAGTCATGTTCGTCTCAAAAACTGTGTGATATAATTGTGTTTATCCTGGATTTGCTTTAAGCCATTTCAGAGTCTTTTGTCCTTTGACCTTCCCAGAGATACAGTACTACGGAAATAGCATTAAAGAGAAAAATGCTGTTCATACATTACCCCCAAATCATGATGTCACAGAAAGACCACTAAATTGAGAGTTAGAATATTTTGATAATATGTTTTTCTTCCTATAAGTTTTTATGACTTTAGGCTAATTAATGTCTAAGGGACTTAGTTTTCTGAAATATGGTTCCTAAATGATTTCCAAGATCTCATGAACTTCCAAACATTGACTCCAGTTTATAATAAATGACATTATAATAACGATATGTTTAAAATGACAATAATAAAATAAAACTGTATAATTAAAATAAAATTTGAGACTTAAAAATTAAGATTTTTATCTTCTTTTAGAGCACCTAGTAAACTTCTATGTCACAGATCAACTCAGTGAAGATTTTAGACACTTTCAAACACCAAGTAATTTTTTTCCCCATCTCAAAACTTACACACTTCGAATATTTATATTTACACCATGGGTGATTATCTACCCACTTACTGTCGTTTAGTTCTGTATTCTCTAATCTTGTCCACGAAGAGTTTCTGTACAGGATCAAGTTCCTTATTAAACGCCACTGCTGTAACACCAATGTTCCTCCTCAAATGAACTGAGACCGCAGACCGAATGAGAGAGGAGAACCTGAAGAGCCTTTGAAGAATCATGGTGATTCTGTTATTGAAAACAAGCACCAAAATGTTAATATGGTTTAAAATACATATACTTTATATATATATATATGTGTGTGCATATATATAATAAAAACACCTCTAAATATATCATATAGTGGGACTCTAACTCCATTAACTGCTACAGAACTCAATCACAAATCATACCAGAACCCACTGAATGCTAAGTGCTCAAATCATAGTCAGTGGACCAGCAGTGTATAAGAATTATTATGGAAACTTACATAGCAACTTGACATAGTAACATATGTTTGCTGAATAATAAATCGGTTTGTATTCTGTGTGTCTTCGCCCTACTGTCTTTCACCTCATTTTTTCAGTAACTCATGTTTACTTTATTCTTCCAAAGTAGCTGCAAGGGTTAGGGGAAAAAATGATCCTCTACCACTAAGAGTTTGAGAAGCCTTAAGAAGACTGTACAGTAACACAATTGTTCTGAGTAGGGGTAGCAGTATCCCAACAGGAGATATTGGAGTTTTGGTCGTCCTGACTTGGGTGTTACTGGCCCCTAGTGGGTAAAGGAGAGAACAAACTGAGGGTTGATGAAGGTTGTTGGGTGGGGGGGAACAGGCCAGATGTGCGATGGGTAATGTGGAGCGCACATGTTATAATGAGTACTAGGTTGTATGCAAGTGATAAATCACTGAAACCACTATTGAACTGTATGTTAACCAGAATTTAAATAAAAATTTGGGGGGAAAAAGACTACCAAAAGGACTCCCATAGTAAACAAAATATTCTTCCCCACCAGGATGAAAGCAAAGTATCTGAAGAAATTAAAGAATTCACTATATATCACTTACACCTCATCAAAGAAAAATACTTAAGACTCCAAGCAAACAACAAATAACCTTAAAGTGCTACTTATTATCATTTCCATTTTACACAGAAACTAAGGCTTAGAGATTAAGTATGTGGCACAAGGTTACACAGCAGAATTTGACTGGACACAGACCTATTTTTAAAATTGTGCTTCAAGGTATATTTTCCCCTCTGGAAATTTAAGGACATACTAACAAGTCATCGGTAAGGTCACTTCAGTCCAAAATACTTTGTGGAGTACTTCCATATATAGATTCTCTCCTTGTAACGTTGGGTGATACTGTTAAGAACTAGAGGAAAGTGGTCTAATCTCCTTTACAGATAATAAAACTATGTCTAAGAAAAATGATTACATTGCCCATTTTCCCACAGTTAATTTGCTCTGACTCTTGCAAAAATTGTGTCATTCCCACTAGGTAAAATCCATTTTCATTTTTTCAATTTCTATCACCTCTTTTTTTTTTTTTTTTTTAAAGAAGTTCTGTAACCAACATGTGGCCTGAACTCCACAGCAGGAGATGAAGAGTTGCATGCTCCACGGACTGAACTAGCCAGGTACCCCTCTATAGAGGTACTTCCTCTATAACCACCTAAGTAGTAATGGTTCCCAAATCACATCACTAATCTTGGCCTTTTTCCTGAACCCCAAATCCATACACCCAACAGGTCTCTTCCCTTCATAAATCCTCAAATTCAACTTGCCTAAAAAATTAATAAATAATCTATCAAACCTTGTTACTTTTTTATTCCCTTTTTTTTTCACTGATTAACGTAGGAGTGTCCACTATCAGTCCACTGTCACGCAGAAGACAGATGTTATTACACAACTAGGTGTAAAATACAAACTGGGGTTAAGTTCTCTATTCAAGTACTATGGGATGCCACGAGAACCGGTGACACGGATTTGACACAGAAAGACTGGAGAAGGCAACAGCAAAAAAGGGTACACATGCGCAGAGAACCTGTGGTTAAAGTGCACGGTTCCCCAGTTCACAGAGATGACTGACTAGCCAACCTGTAGGTTAGTGCTTTCACCAACTCTTCCGTGCATAATCCTAAAGTCAATCCACAACCCGCCTAATCCGACCCGTTCTCTTCCTCCTTGCTGGAAACCCTATTTTGTCCCGCCTGCGAACTTCGGCCTCACCCCTAGTTCAAGCACCCCCTTGATCCCCAGTCAGCATCTTGTTTCTTGGCGTTGAGGTGTAGGATTGTGCTGGAAAGCGAGAGTGGAAAACAAAGCTGCACTATCAGTATTTTCAGGCAGGATGCAAACTTTTAAAAACGTAACCATCACCCATTTCCCTCTTACGGTGCACGTTCCGCTTTACATAGTGGGGCAAAATTTCCCACACTCCCCAGTAGGGCAGGCCCGGCTGCAGACCGGCCCTGAGGGAATGACCTTGGGCTGCCCCAGCTGGGCCGGGTGCCCAGGAATCCCTGGCCTCCCTGCCTCCCGCACCACCCAGGGTTGCCTCAGAGCAAGTATTACCAGGCCTGAATACCGAATCTACCCCCAACTTCAAGGCCTGAAAGCGGCGAGATCAAAAGTGACTCTGGGCCAGGCGGTGAAGGTGCCCGGGACAAAGGGCTGCTTTATACTCCTGAAGACCAGAAGTAACAGGCAGCCCAGGCCTCATAAGAAACCCGGAATCCGAGTCCCAACAAGCCAAGCTAGTCTAGCTACCTTCCAAGTCACCTTGCACTTAGTCCGGAGCAGCCAGAGTCTCCGCGACCGCCACAGTTCTACTTCCGGCCCTGGCTCCGCCCCCACCCGCCTACCCGCCATTGCAATGCATTATGGGCCGCCGTTTCAGACGGTCGACACTCACCGGACAGGAAACGTCTCGGAGGCGGTCTGCGACCGGACGGCTCTAGGTGAGACAGAAGCCAAACAGGAGGAGGAAGTGGAGGGTAAGTGCTTCCGGGTCTCTTGGCGAGACCTCCGCCATCTTTCCTTCGCCCAACTTGACCTGCTGTCTTTTTGCCTCCTGGAATCCTGCTTGTGTACGCATGCGCACTTTGACTGGCCTTTTACCTAGTTCAATCCTCCCGGACCCAAGTCAGCATCCTGTTCTTTGGGGTTGTTGAGGTGTATTATTAAGCCCGGAAAGTGAGAGTGTAAAACAAAGCTGGACTGGGGCGTTGGGCTCCAGTGTGCCTCGCGAGCCTCCGTTGCCTCGGGCGTTCGTTTCGCGCAACCTGCTGGGAGTTGTAGTCCCGGACCCGGGGGTGCCTGGGAGGAGGGGGGTTGGAGTTTCTCAGCGCCGATTCCGCGGGAAAGGCCCAGGGGCCTCACACTTGGAGTCGCCGGAGCTGCGGGTCTTACTGGGAGAGACGCTGCACGTGGAGCCCGCGCCTCTACTGTTCTCAGCCGGCTCTGGAGCGCGGGTGGGGGCGACGGGGCCGATTCCGGAGCGGGTGAGTGCGGCCGCAGGGGAGGAAGGGAGCGCGGGCCCGCGCGGGCCGGCCTCGTTCCGGGGCCTTCTCACCCACAGCGGCCCCCCCGCGGCCGCCTCTGTGTTTTGTTTCCGCTGGTCCCCGGCGCTGTGACTCCCATTTCCGTTCGTGGAGACTTGAGGGAGCCGGGTGGGGAGGGGCGGGTGAGGCACTGCGGGGAGCGGAGGGGAGGGGCGCGCGGCGCGGGTCCCTGGGAAGCCGCGCGCCCCCGGGCCTCCCGCGTCACCTTTCGCTGCTCCCTTTCCTTGCTGTCCTCTCCTCGCCTGTGCGCCGTCCGCGGAGGTCCGCGGTCGGGATGAGATCCTGACGCCCCCGGTATTTCAGAGGAAGGTGCAGAACCAGTCTTCTCGCCAACTCAGCGTTGCTCGCTCACTTCACTGCCAGCTGTCTTTTAGAACTGCCCCACAGTTGCATCAAAGCCATTTATTAATGTATGGGGTGCCCACAGGGGTTTATTTTAGAAACGAGGAAGTAAGAGAAGGGGAAAATGATGGGTTAATGTAGCTTGCCAACATCTTTAGTATTTTGTGTCCTGGAAGATAAGCCGTTTGTGCGTGTTTGCCGTGTTATTTAGGGATCCTAGTTTGACTAGATTAATAGCACTGTTAATAACAGTGCCTAATATTGTCTTGCAAGATGATGAGTAATGATGTAGAAATAGTGTCCACTTCATAAATAGTTTTCCACTAACGAATTCCACTAGCAGGAATTCCAGGTCTGGCGCGTGGGTGGAGCAAAGATTCCCGGTTCGCGGGAGCAAAGAGCTGGGCAGTGATAACATTCCTAGATACTGTGTTATCTTAAGCTCAAGAAGAAATTGGCCCCCTCTTTAGAAGCAACTTTAGGGGATTGACCTGTCTCAGGGTTTAGAACCAGGTTTTCCAAGGTTTTTCTTGTTTTTTTTTTTGTTGTTGTTGTTTGTTTTGTTTTGTTTTGTTTTAAAGACATATTCTGACATAAGCTGGATGTAAGGCAGTTTTACCTGAATTGCATATATGCATGTCAGGAGGGATCTATAGTGTTGAAGTATCGAAATAAGGAGCTAGATGTTAAATTGAGGTGAGTTATGAGGCCATGGGGAGGCTGGATACTAAATTAAAACCGTTGAGTTAAATCTCTCCAACCTTTATTTATAAAACTTCAAATCTGCATTCCTGGAAAACAAATTATACAGTGAAAACCTCCCTGGGCGGGGGTGGAGGAGGTGGTCACCAAGTGTTAACCTTTCTTCACACTTTCATTCTCACTCTCTCTACGCACACAGATGTTTGTGCTTTACTTTTTCTAAATTGTTGATTTTATTTTTTTTTAAGTCTTTT
This sequence comes from Meles meles, assembly GCF_922984935.1. Lineage (NCBI taxonomy): Eukaryota > Metazoa > Chordata > Mammalia > Carnivora > Mustelidae > Meles > Meles meles. The sequence goes on from NC_060069.1 coordinate 146,162,398, forward strand.
ATTTTTTTATGATATTTAAAAGTATCTGTTAGCTTGCGAAAATGTGCTGTCAATCCTGCGGGTACTCCCATACTAATATTTAGGAATCCTTTATTTTCCTTCATTGGGCAAAGTTGTCCTAAATTCTGTAAACTAATAATGCATCCCAATGAGGAAATACAATCCTTAAATTTGTGGCTCCAAAAAGAATGTTATAAACATAACTATTTTAAGAAAACTAGCCTTTCTAAGAATTTTTACTTAATTTGTATGGTTTTTGTGAAGTGTTTTGAACCCCAGGTTAGATTTAATCTAAGAAAAACCAGGGCATCAAGGGGCAGCTCTTAGGTGAAGAGGTTCCACATAATGTTCTTGTCTCTATTTTCATAAGTATTGACATAGAATTCTGGAAAATTCGTTCCAGAAAAAAAGCTAAGACCCACTCAAGCACTGATACCAGAGATTTGGATAACTTCCCAAACCTCTTCCACTGCTTCTCCCACTAGATTTAGAATGAGAAAAAGATCAATTCAGAGACCACGAGTAGTGTGATTTTTTTTTTCCCAAAAGTGTGTAAGGCTCATTTTTTGCTTCATTTGGCACCTTCATTTGGTAATGTTTGGTTTTTTGGAAGATCGTAGGATAAATTTCTTTTAAATAGCTCCCTGTTTTAGTGCTTGTATTAAGTCCAACTACAGTTATTCCTGCTGAGAAGTCTATGAGCCCATTTCTCAGCTTCCGGTTACTTCCTCTTTCTATTTTTTCATAGTTCCCAGAAATTTCACTTGTTTTCTAATTTTTGTTTTTTTAAATTGGCTATGGAGGGGCACCTAGCTGGCTCAGTAGGTAGTGTATGACTCTTGACCTGAGGGTCATGAGTTCAAGCCCCAGGTTGGGCATGGAGCCTACTTAATTAAATAATAATAAATAAATAAAGGTAAGAGTGGATGATGAGTGTAAGCCCTGAAAATAAAACATAAGTGTTTTTTTTTTCCCCCTTAAGATTTATTTGTTCATTTGAGAGAGAGAGATGGTGGAGGGGAAGTGGTCAGGCACAGCGGGGGAGAGAATCCACAAATAGACTTTTTACTGAGCCAGGGCCTGCTGTGGGGCTCCATCCCAGGACCCTGAGATCATGATCTGAGTGGAAACCAGTAGTTGGCCACCCAACCGAGCCATCCAGATTCCCCATAAGTAATCTTTTTAAGTGTTTTTCTGCTATAAACCTTACTCTGTTTCTCCCTTTTCCTATGGGGAACAATTTTTATGATGTGTGTGTAGAAATTATTTTCTTGTTTCTACTTAATAAAGTTTCCTAGCATGTGCTCCTTTCTTAAAAGCTGTGAATACTGGTAGTGGCTTCAGCTTCCAGCTATCACCAACAAAGCTGTCCTGAACATCCTGTTATCAATCAGTGTGAGAATATCTGTAATGCTTATCTAAGGGCAGTATTGCTGGGTCATAAATACAGGCATACTTGACTTAAGCAAGTACTGCTAGATTTTTTTTCCCAAAATTGTACACTCGTCTGTACCCCATCACTAGCGGCAGAGGATTTTTACAAACTCACCTTACATCCTCACTTCCCTACTAACTCTTCTGTATTTAGATTTCTACCTTTTGCCATATACACACCAATACACACAGTAGAGAGTTCTTTGTTTTAAATTGCTTTTTAGGGGATGATTTGAATTCGTGCCTTTCTTCATATCCGTGGCTGTTTTGCTTTTCTTTCCTGTGAATTTTCTTTTCCTATGCCTTACTTTTCTAATTTGTCCTGACTTTTTTAATGTTGTTATCAACTTGTAGGAATTTGTTCTCTAATACTTGAATTATTAGTCCCTTGTCACTTTTGAATATTGGAAATAGGTTTTTTCACTCTGTGGCCTATTGAACATAAATCTTAATTTTTATGTAATGAAATCCACCAGTTTTTGTCCTTAAGGGTTTATATATTTGGAATTTTATTCAAGAAAGCCTTTTCTAGGGATGCCTGGGTGGCTTATTCGGTTAAGCCGCTGCCTTCTGCTTGGGTCACAATCCCAGGGTCCTGAGATCAAGTCCTGCATGGGGCTCCTTGTTTGGCAGGGAGCCTGCTTCTCTCTCTGCCTCTGCCTGCATGTGCATGCTCTCTCTCTCGGACAAATTAATTAATTAACTTTAAAAAAAGAAATCCTTTTCTATCCTTAAGCTGCAAAAATATCCCCACCATTTTCTTGTATTAGTTTATAGTTTTACCTTTCATGCTTAAGCCTTAAAGGCATCTGGAGCCAATTTACCTGACGTGTACTAGCACTTAGAGCTTTTATTTTTTCATTACATATTAATGGAATTTCAACCAAGGGTAAAGTACCATTCCAAGTACTTTGTATACATCTATAAACAAATATCCTTAAGTTGTCCTGTAGGGTGGGTCCCTACTGGGTCATCATTTGTTTTGCTGTGGTGCTCAGTGTGAATTCCACAATTTTATACATGGCATCAGTTAAGGGATAGGCTTTACTGGGGAAAGGGAAGATTTAATTAGTCCGGAGTCACCAAGAAAAGTCCTTAAATCCTTTCATCATCCAAAACAAAAGTCTAGGGGTCTAGGCAGTCTGTTGGGTGTGCATGTTGTATATCCACATGGAGAACCCTATGGCCTTATTGTTTTTTCTTTTTATACAGCAGCTGTGAGAGCAGCCTTGATAATGTGGGGGAAAATCAGACCAGTTTATACCAGACAGTCTAGATTTAAGTGCCAGCTATTTAGAGACTAACTTGTAAGAAAACCCACTCCTCAGCTGCTGGAGATGGTGTGACCTAAGAAGAGTTACAGCCCTCCTAACATGGGAAAGAAGATAGTTTTCCAGTACTACTGTATAACAAATTACTGTACATTTAGTGGCTTCAATTAATTACATACAATTCTGGAAATTAAGTCTGAACTAGGTCTTTCTGGGCTAAAATCAGATATTAATAGAACTGGGTTTCTTCTCGAGATTCTAGGAGAGAATTTCTTTTTTTCAGCTTCTAGGGGCTGCCTGTGTTCTTGGCTTGTGGCTCCTTCTCTCCATCTTCAAAGCCAGTCACAGCCAGTTGAGTCTTTCTAGCTTTGAATCACTCTGGATCTCTTCAGATTCCCTCTTCCATTTTTAAGGACTTTTGTGATTTTGGTGGGTCCAACTAGATAATCCTGCATAATCTCTATTTTAATATCGGCTGTTTAGTAACCCTAATTCCCTTCTGCCATGTAACTTCATATATTCACAAGTTTGGGTTTATTGTGCCTCCCAGAGACTTTGGTCCCTTGAGAAATTGAGACCTGGCAGAACTTATTTCAGGAAACTGGCAAAATCCCTAATTTGACAAGCCAATTTAAGTTCCTAAAGTCACTCTTGGACAATTTGGGTCTTGTGCTTTGATGATGGTAGACCAGAGGAAGAAAGATAATGAATGCAGAAATTAATGATTGAGTATGTTAGAGGGACAGTTGCTGTGGACAAGAATAAAGGGGTAAAGAGGAGGCCGGTTACAGAATTAAATGGGGGTGGTCAGGGTATACCTCACTGGGAAAAGGAGATTTGAGCAGACATCAAAGAGGTGAGAGATCTAGCCAAGAGGACAGCTGAGGGAAGTAGGTGCCAGGCAGATGATCAGTAGAAGCAAAGGCTGCAGGGTAGGAAGGTGCAAGGACTAGCAAGGAGGCTGGTGTAGAGTGGGAGTCAGAGCAGTAATGCAGTGGGGGTAGATCTTACAGGGCCTTAATGGCCACTGTGAAGTCTTGAGATTTCACCGTGACTGATAGAAATCAAAGCAGCACTATGCTGTAACTTCAGTTTTAAAAAGGGTCGATTGCACTGGCTGTTGTGTTGACTGAGAATGGACTGTAGTGGAGATGAGGGCACAGAAATAGGAAAACCTGTTAGCAGAGGCTGCGCAGTACCGTATTGCAGGTTAGAGATGGTGGTGGTTCTTGCACTAGTGTACGTTGGCAAAATAGAGCCTGTCTTTGAAGAAACCACGGTTCGGCCTCACCTAGGATGATGTGTAGTTCTGTTGTTGCACCTGAGGTGTGACATGAAACCACATGCAGCTGAGCCTCACTAGCCTCTGGATAGTTGTCATGTGAGGGTGGACTCAAAATAAGATTGTTCTGTTTTAAAGATCATAAAACATTTAAATGCTTGTGCCTGGTGCTAGGTAAATAGTGATTATTATTATTATCAGGTATGAATATTGGAAGTCTTCATTTTGTCAGATCTTGTAAGTGGGAGACTCCTTTGCAAATAATAGAATACCAAGTATGAGTCAAAGAGTCAGAGGCGCTTAGGAAACTCTCCTCTGGTCTGAGACTATGTATGGAGTCCAAAGACAAATTCATCGACCAACAGTGAGAAAGAGTAGCCCAGAACTCAACAGCATTAATACCTCAGAAATGGCCACAAAGAAATACCAATATACATAACTATTTTTTACATTACTTAGCATTTTTTAAATTATGATTTTGTATCAGTGGTAGTTTAAAGCAGCAGGTAATTTCACATGAGAGAAGCAAAAACGGAAATTAATGGTTTAAAATATATAAAACCACATCTAAAAAATAAAAAAAAATTCTGATGTGTAATCAGGGCAATAATAGGTGTATCTGTAATGATTTGTTACTTTATTTTGCTGTTTTAGAATATTGTAATGGCCTTTTTAAGATGTAATTTGTAACACAAATACTAGCCCTGATTAACTATATGTCACTCTGTCATTACAATGCTTTGCAGTATATTTTGCTACTAAAGTACAGCTTTTAGCTGAACAACTATAATTCATCACCATGTTAATACTTAATTTGAATCCATTATTAAGATTGTAATGCTGTAATAGAATTGACGTACCTTTTGCTTGATTTTGAAGTAACTTGAATTAATATATTGACTCAGAGTTTGGGCAAAAATGTCCCAGTAAATACAATGAAATGATGAAAAAGTCATATTAGGTTAATAAAAATATTGTTTGTGGGTTTTCTTTCATATATGAAGATTACTTCCTCTTCTGCTTACCCTCTCCTTTTTTTAAAATTGGATTTCTGCTTTTTGGATAGCATTTCTGTTTATGCGGATAATTTCAAAATGTCCTAAGTTTTAACTCTTGCAGGACTGAGCTTTTGAAATACTCCAACCATGACTAAAAGAGAAGCAGAGGAGCTGATAGAAATTGAGATCGATGGGACAGAGAAACCAGAGTGCACAGAAGAAAGGTTGGTTTTTTCCTGCATTTACCACTTTTTATAATTATCAGCATAGCTACTTAAAATTAAAATCAAGCCATAGTTTTGGGGATTTTGTTTTGTTTTTTGTTTTTTTTTAAACTGACCTCAGCATTTTGCGGAATAATGTATTGGTTTTTTTACCTTTGACTTAATTGCTTTGTGTCTGGGAGGGAAAGACAGTTTTAAACTAAAGGTAGTAGTAATAAATATAGCTGTTATGATGAAGCAGTTGATTGCAGTAGTTCTGCCCCTAGTAGTTCCTTCCTCTGTGCTGGTTACTTTTATTTCAGAAAGAGTTTAATTCACAACCTGAAATAATTTAACAAATATCGGTAAGTAACTGCTATAAACTGGTAACTCTGAGGAATATGTGAATAAGTGAGACAGTAACCTGCTCTTATAGAGGCCACATTGTGTTTGAGGAGGCATACAGGTATAGGGGTAGTTATGTGCACAGTACCAAGTATGTAGTGCAGTGAAAGGTGTTAGTTTTGGGAATAGTAATGGAAGATTATTCCATTAAAAAGGGAGAGCAGTGGTAATGAGTTCAGAATCCAGGGACTCAGTCTGGGTAAAAATAGAGATTTGAGAATCAAGAAGTTTGAGGAAGATCATGGCTAATGGTCCCTATGTTTCTCTGTAAAGCAGAAGATGAGATAATATGTTGAAAGTAAAAGGAACTAAAGAGTAATAGAGGACTTCTGTGGAATAAATGAAGGTTTAGAATAACTGTTGAATGGACAAAATCACCAAGGTTGGCAGGGATGCTGAGTACTGAGAGGCACACTGAGATTTAAAACCTTAAATTTTTAATAGAGCTTTTCGGTGTGTTTGAGTGTGCTGAATTCTCCTCTTGGTCATCAGATACATATATGTATGTGTGCTTCAGTGTTTATACATACGTAGGTGGTTACATTTATTTTTATGTATACACACAAATGGCACACATATCCTAAAGTGTTTATTATTTGGCCCTTTACAGAAAATCTTTGCAGATGTCTCGTGTAAGAAATTGATAATTACTGTGTTAACCTGGGGAGTAGCCATTAAGGAGCAGTTGCTGCTATGAAGCTATAGTACACAGTAGTTGTGCAGGAATTTAGATCCAGTGATGTGAGATCATCCAGTTTTTCAGGAGAAATTCAGATTTTTGCATGAAGTTTCCCAAGGTTTAAATGGTGGCAACAAAATATTTAAACATTTTTTAAATGTTGAGCTCAAATAAAATAGGTTCTAAATCTTTTTTTTTCTCTAAATCTATCTTAAAGTGGCATTTCTTCTAAAGAATGATTGTTAAAAAGAAAATTATAGCCTGTTGTGCTATCACTAAAGAATTTGGTAGAAATACTTAGCCAGAAGACCCAATTAATTTACCTTAACAAAAATAATAGTAATAATAGTTTACTATAATTTAAAAATAATTTTCGTTTTTAATCATGAGTGATCTACTATAAACTTCTGAAGTATTAGAAAAATTTAGGCTGTGTACATTTATTGAATATGATACATATATAGCATTACACTTGGAATTTATGTGAAAATGGAACTTGACAAATTTTTTATTTCTTTTAATTTTTATTTTTTAATTATTTTTATTAACATATAATGTATTATTTGCCCCAGGGGTACAGGTCTGTGAATCATCAGGCTTACACATTTCACAGCACTAAACCATAGCACATGGACAAATTTTTAAATACATGGTGCTATCTTTGACAATTACAGTGAGAATTAAATCATATTAAAAGTAAACATGCTATGAAACTTCATTGACTTCCAGCTCTCCAATCTAGTAGATATTATTTGATGTCTGTTTTCTCTTTGAGTCCATATAAGGATTTTGAAAAAAGTATGTAAAATTATTTGCCAAAGATTTTACCCCCGAGGCACTTAAGATTTCATAGAATTCAAAGTATGAAATAACAATATAGAAGAGCTTCAGAGTTTTAAAGCAGGAGTATATATTTTTTTAATGTGGAATTGCACTGATTATAACCAGTAGTTCTCAGATTAAATTAAATGGAAAGTATTTTATATCATTTATATTTTCATACCTTATTATGTACATTTATGTTAGGAAAGGAAATTGAGTAGTAGAAATGGCATACAAATTTTGACAGGACTCTATATTTTCCATTTTGGGCCTAAAATTTTCCAAAATAAGTTGAAAATGTAGTGTTTATATTTCCCTATAAATATGGTATATGCAGTATTTATATTTATTTATACAAACACATACACATACCCCTAAGGAGATACATTTGCAAGGCTGCTTTAAATTTCATGCTAGCATTTCTCTGCAATTTAGTATCCAGTTTGGCAGTGCTAGTTGGTGATAGGCCTACCACTATGAATAGTATCTATGCAGAAATGAGTTTCAAAAACCAGACTTTAGAAATAATTGCTAACCATTATATCCTTTAATATTTAGTATTGTGGAACAAACCTACACCCCAGCTGAATGTGTAAGCCAGGCTATAGACATCAATGAGCCAATAGGCAATTTAAAGAAATTGCTAGAACCAAGACTACAGTGTTCTTTGGATGCTCATGAAATTTGCCTACAAGATATCCAGGTAATTTTTTTCTTTTGAGATTTATATTTTAGCATTTAAGTCTGTATTAGAAATTTTTTTTAAGATTTTATTTTTAAGTAATTTCTACACCTAACGTGGGACTTGAACTTACACCCCCAGGGCAAGAGTCACATGCTCTACCTACTGAGCCAGCCAGGCACCCAGAAATATTTTTTTGTTAGCCTTTTATCTCTATAGCTATAGTCTTTATAACTAAATTTGGCCAATATTGCAAAATTTACACATTTAAAATAAAAGTTCTTCCAGCAAAATTCCCTTCATTTAAAATTGTATCTAAAAGATTGAGTACTAGCAGCAGCTGGATAGCTCAGTGGGTTAAGTGTACGACTCTTAATCTCAGCTCAGGTCTTAATTTCAGGGTCACAAGTTCATGCCCTCCATCAGGCTGCACACTGGGTGTGTAGCCTACTTAGGAAAAAAAAATCTTGAGTACTGAATCAAATATTAGCTTTTTACTTTCACAAATATGAAATGAGTTTAAATAAATGTGAGTCAGAGCCTAAACATACAATGAGAAGCACATTGACCTTGGAACTTGAAGTGTGTCCTAACACTTTGTAACTAGGTTTTAGCTTCTTTGTGCATTAGTTTCCCATCTTTAAAAATAGAAAATTGGACTAAGTGATTTTTACCTTCCCTTCCATTTTTATTTGCTCCAGCAGTGAATTTTGGATAAGAACTTAAACACCAGTGCATATATTTTTGGAGTTTATTGCAATAGGATTTTACCTGCGGTAGTATTTTAATAATATGTTTACAGCATATTCATAGTCATGTTTTATAGTATTCGTTCCAGAAAGGTAGTATATTCATGTACAAAAAGTAGCTTAGATAGAATTGCTCAAAGAGTTTCTCTAGACCTTCCTTGAATATATGAGTAAGTACTAGAGTTTATATTGGTTTTCATAGTAATTTATACAAATACGTATTGTGTCTTCTTTTGGGTTGTTTGGTTTGTCTTGCTCTCTCCTTCTCTCCTTTACCTGCATTGTGTTATAGCTATTCCATGTTACAGGAATTTTGCCTTAGTTTTTTAAAAATTCAAATCATCATATATGTATTATTAAAATAAGATTTTGGTGTAGAATAACTTGAAATGTTTTAATGAAATTTGTGCCTTTCAGTTTCCACTCAACCATACTTTTATCTTTTCGTTTCAGTAAGTCTAGTAAATGTTGTGGGGGGCAGAGAGGCAAGGATATTGTTCTTCCAGAATTAGAGAATATATGTGGGTCTGATATTAATAATATTAGGATTTAAAGTTTTTCTTCTCTCAGGGAGAGAATAAACTAGAACAATCTTTTTGGAAGGTAATCTGGTATTTAGTGTCTGTTAATGTTAAATGTGAAATACCTAGTAGTTCACCTCAATAAATTACTCTTACAGAAATCTTCACCTAAGTGAGCAAAGTTGTTCATATAAGCTGTTCATTGCATGGTTGTGCAGGAAGGGAGAAATAACTTCTATAGATTGGTATCTAAGGCAGCCATGACAGATTGGTGAACTAGAGCTATATGGGCAGTTTACCTTGACTGAAAAAATACTTGCTGAACACTGCTGCATTATCTCATTTTAAATTCACATTAGTCTTCGAAATCAGCATATTCTTAATTACATTCTGCAGATGTAGAAACTGAAATTTAAAGATGAACAATTTGCCAATGCATAGCTACAAAGAGGTACAGTGGAATTTGAACCCAGGCCTGTGTGACTCCAAAACTCTTTCTTCAGTTATTTGAGCCAGACTTTTCTTTTTTTTTTTTAAGATTTTATTTATTTATTTGACAGAGATCACAAGTAGGGAGAGAGGCAGGCAGAGAGAGAGAGAGAGAGGAGGAAGCAGGCTCCCTGCCAAGCAGAGAGCCCGATGCGGGGCTCGATCCCAGGACCCTGGGATCATGACCTGAGCGAAAGGCAGAGGCTTTAACCCACTGAGCCACCCAGGCGCCCCTTGAGCCAGACTTTTAAGAAAGTCAGCTCAGCATCACTGGACTTCACCTGATTTTCTCATATGTAAAGTAAAGAGAAATCTGAACTTGATCTCTTACTTGCCTTTCATCTATAACATTTGTTGTTCTAACGTGCTTTTTTAGCATACCTGAACTACCCAAAATGAAAATATCACTTGCGAAGTACCCAGCACATCATAAGTTCTCAGAAAATATTAGTTGAATAAATGGAAATATGCATAACTGATTGTATCACAGAATTCCAAGCTAGCCTAGGAGCTAAATCATTTTGCAGTCCTCCCTGTCTCCCTTCCTCTCCTCAAAAAAAATGTGAGATTAACAGCTTCTCTTCTTCGTATCAGTTAACCACATCCACTTGGAATCAGAATGCTTGCTGCTTGTGGGGATGCTTTTTTATTTTCAGATGAGTGCTGACTTGAAAGCCAGTGGAAAGTAGTGGGGTTGTGCTAATTTGAGGAGTATGTGTACTAGCTGTGGTATATTCAGTACTACCTGGGAGTTTACTTCCATAGTTCCATATGCTGTAGCTTCTAGTAAATCATACCTGTGTCTCCTTCAGAGAGGAGAAATCTTGAGATTAGGGGAGTTTGTAACAAAGCATCAGGCACCCTTCTAAGGAGTGAAAGAAACTACCATATTTGACCTATCTTTCTGCATGGTTACATAGTGTGTATTATCCCTGTTGTTAGACCTAAAGTCACTTAAGATTGTAGGTTTTATATGACATTTTTAATATTAGAAAACATGTTTGTACTGACTATGGTGTTGACTGAATTCTTGGGAATGGGAGTCGCAGGAGCTTTGTACCTCCAGCTGCATGAAATGCAGGCACAGGAATATACATTATTCAAGATCATTGCAATGCAGGTCTGCCTTTAAAATGGTGACAGACAACATCTGAAAGTCAGAATTTTTGTCATCAGGTTGCTGTTGTGTGAAATGCATTCACACATGGAGGGAGACATGGAGGATAAAAACACTAGTACTGAAAAGATACAGAATTTTGATTGAAGATACCAAAGCTAGGTTAAGTAATAAGGTCATAAGTCCCTTAACTTTATTAACTTCATCGCAAGAGATTTAGAGTTAACCTTGATCTTAAATGTGTGGCATTCATTATAAGGGAGACATGGCAAAAATACGTTAATAGATTTATATAAGTCACCCCGGTAATTAAGCACCCTTGCTTATTCATGACAGATAAATTGCATTATCTTCTGCTTAAAATATATTTACAGAATAAACAGTTGCCTTTTGACATTATTTAAAATCCTAAATTAGACTCCAGAGCTAGAGAAAACCACCATGTCAAATAAATTTGGTTAATTTATGTTGTCCTTAATTACTACCACAATGGTTAAAATATGTTTAATTTTGGCAGAGAATTACAAGGTATGACAACTTGGATAATTAGATGTGTTCTTATAATTTCATTAGTATGCCTCAGTAATTAAGTCCTATTTGATACATACATTTGTATTAAGCCTGATGACTAAATCAAAGTAATCTTAATCATTTTCCCGTGTTTAGCTGGATCCGGAACGAAGTTTATTTGACCAAGGAGTAAAAACAGATGGAACTGTACAACTTAGTGTACAGGTAATTTCTTACCAAGGTAAGTTACTTTTATGGTTATTTAAAAGTTTACCTCGTGTTTTTTAAAATATGGGAGAACTCAGTTTTTACAAATTTGGGGTGTTTTAGGTGGTTGTCTAAATTACTTAATGTAACATTATAGCCAGACACTCATGCTTTTGGTTTCATTATTATATCTGTCAGGGTGAAGCAGATAGTATAACGTATTCTTTTTTCTTTTTCTTTTTTCTTTTTTATTTAGTATAACAAATTCTAACTAGTTTTTTCAGGGAAGGTTACATTATAAAGTAGAGAGAGCTGGAAGAACAGGTTCTGGTTGACTTTCTCAGAACTGCATAACTGGATTGCCAAAGAAGCTGTTGCCCTGCCATGATCTGGAAAATGCCAGATCCGAAAGCCGCCATTAAAACTGTCTACCTAGAACCACTCTGCCATCACACTGATCCACACTAGCCAAAAAATGGGTTCCATGTACCTACTTGTCCCTTCTTGTTTCCAGATAGAAGGCTTATGCCAGTGTTTCTAGAGCAAGAATCACAACTGGACCCCTTGCCACCAGGAAATTTTGTCCCTACAGTTTAGCATAGAGGAATTGGCAAAAGATGTTGAGTAACTCAGTTACCCATATCCATCACAGTATTTTACCAATCTTGTGTAAGTACAAAAGTTAGAAAATTAGGAAACCATTTTAGTTTAAAAACTAAAATTTTTTAAAACGTGGCTTGTTACAAATTCTTACCGGAGTTTTAGACTAATTTTAATGTTGGAACCTACTAGATTGCTTACACTGGCATTTCACAAATCATACTGTTCTCAGACTATAAAAATGGTAGTTGGGGCGCCTGGTGGCTCAGTGGGTTAGACCTCTGCCTTCGGCTCAGGTCATGATCCGGGGGTCCTGGGATCGAGCCCTGCATCGGGCTCTCTGCTCAGCGGGGAGCCTGCTTCCCTCTCTCTCTGCCTGCCTCTCTGCCTACTTGGGATCTCTGTCAAATGAATGAATAAAATCTTAAAAAAAAAAAAAAAAAAGGTAGTTATCCCTTCCGATCTACAATTTCCCCAGTACCATCATTGACAATAAGAAAGAAATTCTTTGTTTTATCTTTAAAAGCCTAGTCACCTCTCAATGTAAGTGAATTTGGGAAGAGCCGACTTGATGAAATTTGAGTGACAGATTAGGGAATAAATCTTAGAAAAATATTTTTTTAAGTTACAGTTATTTTTGTTATGTATATTTGAAAAAAGTGACTTACCTTTATACCATATAATGAGTGATACCAATATATTTTATTATAGAGTTTGTTTCAGGGAGGATTGAAGTTGAATTTTAATCTTTCAAATACACTTTGATTAAATTTGATGTAGGATGTAACAGAATCAATGACCAGACAGTAGTTGTTAAGTAATAATGATAGTTTTTTAGATCTGTCTTGTAATGGAAGTATCTGAGATGATTTTATAAAGGGCTAATTTATTTTGTTTTGAATATTTTAAGAATTTGGAGGGTTTTTTTTTCATTCAATTGAAAATGGAAATCAGAAGTTAATAATGAATTTAATTTAAACTCAGTGCCTGTTCATTTTTAAATATGTACTTTGACTTTTGAAAAGAAAAGCAGTCAGTAAATAACTTTTTTTTTTTTAAGTTAGAAGGACTTTTAAAAGTTTTACAGGTGGGTAGCTACTACTCATTTATACTTTCCCTAGTGTGGTTTTTATTTTCTAATCCATATTGGTACTTTTTTCTAATAAATGTTTCTTTGTAGCTGTGTGTGTGAAGATGGTGGTGGTGTTTTTATATCCTTTTACACTTGCAGAAAAGTTGCAAGAGTAGTGAAAGAATTCCGGGATGTCCTTTACCCAGATTCTCTAAATGTTAACTTTTATTACATTTGCTTTATTCTCCATCCCTCTGTCCCACATTATCTTTTTTGCCCAGTTTAAGAATAAGTTGCAGACGTGCAATTATCCCTAAATGCATCAGTATATGTGTTTTCTAAAAACAAGGTTCTTTTATATGACTACATTACAATTATCAAAATCAGGAAATTAATATTAACACATTACTGTTATCTAATCTACCAAAGTTCTAGTGAATAATTATATTTTTGTCTAAAAGAGAGCATTTGCTCTACCATTTGAGAACAGAGAATCTAAGCTAAATTATATTTTTTTAGTGACTTTTGTGTTTTCATTTAGATTTACTTTTTTTTTTTTACTCTTTAGGAATTGAACCTAAGCTAAACATCCTTGAAATTGTTAAACCTGCGGAAACAGTTGAAGTAGTTATCGATCCAGATGCCCACCATGCTGAAGCAGAAGCACATCTTGTTGAGGAAGCTCAGGTTATAACTCTTGATGGCACAAAACACATTACAACTATTTCAGATGAAACCTCAGAACAAGTGACAAGATGGGCTGCCGCTCTGGAAGGTTATAGGAAAGAGCAAGAACGCCTTGGGATACCTTATGGTAATAAAATAATTACATATTAGTAGAACAATAAGAATTAATCTTGACATAGAGGACACTAGGGTGAGTAAGTTGATCTATTTTAAATGTAAAATTTTAAATTGATTTTCTGGATCTGTCTTTTTATCCCCTTTGGACAAATACTGTCCTGGGTGCTAAGAATACAAAGAAATTTTAAAAAAAGAAAAAATTCTGTCTTTAGGGTGTCACAGTGAAGAGAGAGAATAATTGAAAAGAGAATTACCATAAAAAGTAGCATGTTTTTAAGCTGTCAGTAACTTACATAAAGGGAATATGCCATTAGGATCTTAAAGAGATCGGGGCACCTGGGTTGCTCAGTCAGTTGAGTATCTGACTTTTGTCCTTGTCTCGGGTCATGGTCTCAGGTACATGGGATCAAGGCCCCAAGTCAGGCTCCATGCCCAAGGATGGAGTCTGCTTCTCTCCCTCTCCACTCCTACCCCCACTGAAATAAATAAATATTTAAAAAAAAAGAGAGAGAGAAAGAATCTCAAAGGGATCACAGTGCACTGTCTGGGGAACTTTGGGGGAGGGTTTGTTCTAGAAAAACTATTGGGAGAAGACAGTCCAGACAGGAAATGTGTGTGCAAAAGTTAGACACAGCAGTGAGTAGCGAGAAGATGTGATGGAGTTACTCTCTAGCATTATAGAACTGCTTTTGATTGATGGACGCGACCATGGTAGATGAATGTGGCAGCAGTGCATGACCTACGTTGGAGCAGTAGAAACTGAACGAAGGGAAAATAGGCACATGTTGTAGTTGACCTGTCACTGGTGATAACGTCTAGGTTAGCCTAGACTCGATAATTTATGTGCGAAGAGATGGATGAAACTAGTGTTGGGGCTGAGCAACTGACTGGTGGATTGCGTGAGGGTAGAGAGAAGAGATTCAAGTACTGAATCAACTTCTCAAGCTTGGGTGACTAGAGCAGCGATCATACTGACAAGACCTGGTTACATCTTTATTACGTATTTAGTGAACTACATATGCCAGGCACCATGTTAAATGCTGGACTTTGAATGGCACATAAGAAAGATAGGCCATGCCCTCCAGAGCTTAAGTGGGGGACATGGGGAAGTCTGGTATTGGAAAGATTCTAGGGAAAGTGTTGTACATATTACAGCTGAAGGTGGCCAGAAAATATTTTCAGGTACACAAGATTGGACTGGAGATGAAAATGTTTCCTGGGACTTAGCTGTGTTGAGTTTGTCTAGAAGCTATACAAGTGTATACAGTCTCTGATGGAGAGAGAGAAAATGGAAAGGGACACATCGTTAAAGGCTGGGCCTTGTTGGCATTTCAGGTTGCGGAAAAGGAATGGAGACATGGAATAGCTGAGGAGATAGAAGGAAAATAAGAGCTGTATATAGTGTCTCTGAAATTGAAAAAGAGTTTTAGATGGTCAGGAGTGGCCACATTGCTGACAAAGTGAAAAAAATGCCAACTGAGGGGCACCTGGGTGGCGCAGTTGGTTAAGCATCTGCCTTGGGCTCAAGTCGTCATCCCAGGGTCTTGTGATCAAGCGCCATATTGGGCTCCTTACTCAGTAGGGAGCCTGCTTCTCCCTCTCCCTCTGCCTGCTGCTCCCTCTGATTGTGCGCACGCTCTCTCTCTCGCTCCCTGTCACATAAATTAAATCTTTAAAAAAAAAATGCCAACTGAGTAGTATCTATTAAATTTGGTGATCAGAGGTTCATTGGTAGATTTAGAAAAAAAGTAACTACGGTTACACAAAGCTGAATTACAGGAAAAAATAGAAGTGGAGAAAACAGTATTAACCTTTGATGGACAAATGGAAAGAGTGTTGGAGTGATAAATGAATATTATTGAAGGTTCATGAGTTGTTAGTAACCTGAGTATTTGTAGATAAAATAGTGTGGCACGAGCAGGAGAAGGATAGATGAGGGAAGCCAGGAGAGGGGCTTTTAAATGGAACCTAAGAAGGTAAGCCCAGTTCGAAGGACCACATAGAGCCGTTCTTCAGAATGGTTGACAATATTATTTGTTTTTGACTTATGAAAGCTAGCTTAGACATCCTGCTTGACCTTATTGTTAGTGAGTTTGCAGTCACCTCTGAGAGAGGAAATGCTGAAAAGGAAGGAAGAGAGCATAAAAACATTTGAAATAATATTTTACATATTTTACATAGTTTACTAGACTTTCAACAAGAACCCTTCAGTAGTAGGATCTTTTATGGAGAGTAGTATGTAATAATGAATTGTATAGAGAGCAAGATTAAAAATTCTGACTCAGGAGTACCTACCAAGGGGTATCATTTACTTTAGAATAAAGCTCTTTTATTTTTTTTTTAAGATTTTTTTTAAAATTTATTTATTTGACAGAGAGATCACAAGTAGGCAGAGAGGCAGGCAGAGAGAAAGGGAAAAGCAGGCTCCCCGTTGAGCAGAGAGCCCGATGCGGGGCTCCATCCCAGGATCCTGGGAGCTGAAGGCAGAGGCTTTAACCCACTGAGCCACCCAGGCGCCCCTAAGTTGACTTAATTTTTAGTTTGTAGATTTCTGTATATACCAAGACTGACTTTCTTCCATTTCCACCACTGTTTTGTGCCTATAATTTTTCCCAAATTCTGAAGTATCTCTAGATTGGCTCTTGTGTAGATCTGCCATAGTGCTGTCATCCTTGGACATCCTTGACTTGGCCTGCAGTGCTGGATCCATATTTTAGGATCTTATATTTTCCTTTTTCTTCGTTTTATTCTCCCATTTACTCATTATTTTCTCATTCCTCTGTACAGGTTTCCTTAGAAAGGACACCTAGGAAATAAAAGTTGCTTTGGGGGGTGCCTGGGTGGCTCAGTGGGTTAAACTTCTGCCTTCGGCTCTGGTCATGATCCCGGGGTCCTGGGATCGAGCCCCGCATCGGGCTCTCTGCTCAGCGGGGAGCCTGCTTCCCCTCTCTCTCTGCCTGCTTCTCTGCCTACTTGTGATCTCTGTCAAATAAATAAATAAAATCTTAAAAAAAAAAAAAGTTGCTTTTGTTTTTGGTTTGGCAGGGTATTTTTTTGTTTGTTCGGATACGTTATGTATCCGAAAATGTCTTTATTTTTTATTCTGCTCTCTCTGATTGAAAGCTTGGATATAGAATATTAAGTTGAAATACTATTTTTCCTCAAAATTTATATGGCCCTGTTCTGTTTCATTATAGTGTGAGATGTTCTGGGGGCATTCTGATTCTGGTTCCTTTTTATATCCTTTTTCTTTTTCTCTCTGGAAGCTGTTTTGATCTCCTTTTTATCTCTAGTCTTTAACTTGGCTTAGTGGCATTGTGCATCTATTTCATGTGCTGTAGATTTATGGATTATGGGGAAGCATTGCGTAGCCCGGCACTGCTAGTGCAGTAGCCACTAGTCCCACGTGAGCACTTCACGTGTGCCTGGTCTGACCTGAGCTGTGCTGTGAGTGTCATATACTCGGTACAAACAGAAAAGAATGTAAAATCTTTTTTAAAATTTTTATGTTGATTACATGTTGAAATAACAGTTGGAAACATTACATGAAATTATAATAAATTTCAATAAATTGAAATTACAATAAATTTCATCTATTTATTTTTTTATTATAGCTGTGAGAAAACTTTAAAATTACCTGGTGGCCTGCATTATATTTCTCTTGGACAGCTGCTGATCTAGACAATTGTAGCCTTCAGTTCTGGGAAATTTTCCTGCATTATTATTTTGATAATGACCTTCAGTGTTTTTCTTTTCTTTTTTTCTGAGACTCTTGCTGAATCTCCTGGGCTGATCCTCTGTATCTTTTTTTGTTTCATTTGTCATTTTTGTATCTATATGAACAACTTTCTGCTAAATTTCTTATCTTTATGTAACAACCTATCCTAATAGTTATTTTCACTTTACAAGGGCTTTTCATTTTTGTTTTTCCTTTTAGCATTCTGATCACGTTTTTCTTTTCTTTCTTTTTTTTTTTTTTTTTCATTTTGTTATTGCATTATTTCTGCTTCTGGATTCTAGTTTTGTTTATTTTTGTTCAATGCTTTGTTTCGAGTCTCTCAAATATCTGTTCCTGCTCATCTGTTCTTAGTTAAAAGTAAGTAACTTTAAAGATAATTAGTTTGAAGCTCTGGAAGGGAGTTCTTGACCATACTCTGGTAAAATGGGATATTGGTCATTTCATAAAGATTTCCAAGCGTCAGTATGTATATAAATATTTTTCCTGGGTATCTTTAACTTCTCTGGAGAATTGGCCAAATACCTGACAGGAGTAGAAAGTGCAGGTGAGGATTTAGGGTTGATGTACATGTGAATGCTGCATTCTGGAAATGGAAAGGGAAGTGCAGAGGGTCTCACTCTTCAGTTTGTAGACTTTTATACTGGGATCGGTGTACATTTCATGTCTGTCCCAGAAGTTCTGGGGATGGGGTAGTGGTGGGGGTCAGGATATGGACATGTGCTTGGGGATGGTTTTCGGTTGGCTCTTGAGAATGAAGGAGGCGGCCCTGGAGGTTCTAACAACACCATACACTTTAAATCAGTCCCCTCATTTTCCACTTACGCTTCTCCTGCTACCTGGAACCACCACAGCCTGAGCCAGTTAGAGGGATTCTGTAGTCAGGAAACTCTTACTTGTTACTGTACTCTCCTAGATAGATATTTTAGGTCATAGCTTCTACCTCACTTAATCTTCACTCTGCTGTCTTCAAAAATTAGTTGAAAGTCTCCCATCTATTTGCATTTTCACTTATGTTCCTATGAGTTTACTTCTTTTAAAAATTCCCTTACTGTCATTTTACTAAAGTCCTAGAGAAATAAACAGGGAGAATATGCACAGACAATTAGTTACATTACACCAGAAGTCCTGATATTATTTAAGAAAACAAATCAGACTGATTACATTTGCCCCAACTTTTTCGATCATGATACTCTTTTTGGCTCATGTTTATGTAAAATGAGGTTACTTGAACTTACAGTGGGAAGTGTAGTTCGGGATAGCTTTTCTAGCTTTCTATAATTCTTTCCTCTGTTATTTTCAAGTAGTATTTAAAAATAGATCCAGTAGAGGCACCTGGCTAGCTCAGTCAGAAGAGCACATGACTCTGATCTCCAGGTTGTGAGTTTAAGCCCCATGTTGGGTGTAGATATTACCTAAATAAATAAAACGTCAAAAAAACAAAAACAAAAACGTTGCCACTGGCTTTCTCAGTTGCTGTCTGTTCCCTTACTCCACTCTTAAACATGGACCTCCTCTTTTTCTTTGGTATTCTTGCACTGCTCGGTTTAGATTCCATTCCCTCTAGTTTCTCATTGTGTTCCACTCTCCTGCACATGATCCGTGGCTCAGTTTGAAAAACCCAAAGGTGCTGCACTGCTCTGGCCCCTTAAATCTTACCATGGACCTTTGCACTCGATTGGGCAAAACTATTTGAGCTACTCCTTTGAGCTTGGCCTGTTGCTCTCAGTGAAAACTTCTTGGCTGTGTTCAGGTTCTCCTGCGCTCAGAATGAAAATGGGTCAGATTTTCCTTTGTTTCCCCCTTTGCTTTCTCCTAAGCAGATACCGATACCATGAAGGTCTCTGAATGTTACTACTTTGTCTTCCTCTGTGTGTTTTTGGCTTCCTTGGAGATACCTTGTCACCTGGTTTTGTTGTAAATATACATGGATTTTTGGTTTTGCTGTCTTTTGCTTTTAGTGGTGTTTTTTTAATGTGTGCATTCAAAGACATGAAAAAACTTTGCTGCCTTCTTCTCAAAATCCTACTCCCTTTCCTTTTTATGAAAAGATCAAATAAAAAAGCAGTTCTGTGGCTGTCAATCCTATATTATGTTTGATTCATCTTTTATTATAAATTGGCTCTTGATAAGTACCTAAATGTGTTTTTCCCCACTTACTGCAATTGAATAGCCTGCATCTTAGGGGCATGTAACCAATACTGTTGAGATAGATCATCTTCTCCATGCAGAAATACCTAAACCAAAATTAATTCAGCCAGTTTTTATTGAACTTATCTGGGTAGAATACTCTATTGGGTGCCAGGGATACAACAATGAAATATTTATACATGTTGGCCATCTTTTTCATTTGTGAACTCAATTAGATAGTAAAAAAATGATGAGGAAAATGACTATTAGGTTTACTTTCCATAGATTTAACAAATGAGGCCATGCATAAGGCATTGTGGTAAATTCCGAAGATAAACTGGTTTATAAGGCACAGTCCTTATATTTCAGACCTTAATGTATTACAGGGAAAGACAGCTGAGTAAACATGCAATTTGCATGTTGTATTATAAATGCCACTAAAGGGTAAATACAGGAACACCAGCTTTTTACAAGAAGCAAAGGGGAGGAAAGATTATGTTTTGCACATTTTGGAGAGTGAGTCTAGCTCTTCAGAAACCCCTTAATAGGTTTTTTTTCCCCCCCAGTGCACCAAATTATACAGTGCTGCAAAGTAATGTTTAAAACTTGAATGACTTATGCCATTCTCTCTAGAGAAATCCCACTTTTTATTCTTTCAGTTGACCCATTGAAGAGCAATTTTATGTTGTTTTTTCTTGATAAAATTTCAGACTAACTGATGTAAATCAAGTGAATTCATTAAAAGTTTTGATTGAGAAATTGAAAAGGAGCTGAGGAGAAAATGTAGTATTAAAAACCTCTTTATTGGGATGCCTGGGTGGGTCAGTTGGTTAAGCCGCTGCCTTCGGCTCAGGTCATGATCCCACGAGTCCCGCATGGGGCTTCTTGCTCAGCGGGGAGTCTGCTCTTCTCTCTGCCTCTGCCTGTCGCTCTGCCTGCTTGTGTTCTCTCTCTCTCTGACAAATAAATAAATAAAACCTTTAAAAAAAATAAAACAAAAAAAACCTTTTTATTTATTTGCGTTTATTTACTTCACTTAACTTGGGGAAAGATCCTGTCTGATTTCTCTCTCTCTCTCTCTCTCTCTATATATATATATACATATATGCGAGTGTGTATATTGACAAATGAACTGTGAATTTAATAATATCGAAGATAGGACTAGGCTAATGGTAATATTTTTCTCTTTAGATCCTATACAGTGGTCCACAGACCAAGTCCTACACTGGGTGGTTTGGGTAATGAAGGAGTTCAGCATGACTGATATAGACCTGACCACACTCAACATTTCCGGAAGAGAATTATGCAGTCTCAACCAAGAAGATTTTTTTCAGCGAGTGCCTCGGGGAGA
This sequence comes from Meles meles, assembly GCF_922984935.1. Lineage (NCBI taxonomy): Eukaryota > Metazoa > Chordata > Mammalia > Carnivora > Mustelidae > Meles > Meles meles. The sequence goes on from NC_060069.1 coordinate 146,183,460, forward strand.
AATTCTATGGAGTCATCTGGAACTTCTTCGAAAATGTATAAAATTTGAATTATTACCTATTTGCACTATAACTTGAGTTTAACTTTATTTCTGTATAACTTTGTCTTCATTGTTTGTTGTTATCTTTGATAATAGCAATAATAATTAACACCTACTAATTGTCTAAGGCTGTGCTGGGAGCTTTATATGTATTATTTAATTTAATCCCTCTACTGATGCCACAAATCATTACTTTCCTTATTTTTTAGATAGGATACCATGGTTTAAAGAGCCAGCTCCATGAGGGTACTGGGTTAGGGAATGGCAGAGCCAAGATCTAAAACCAGACTGAAGAAGGCTGGAATCCAAGTTCTTAAGATTCTGTGCCCTACACTTAGCTCTCTTCATAAATTCCATCGTTGACTTCTGTTTCATCAGTCAGTTCTTTCAATTTGAAGTCTGCTGTTTATAAGTGTTTCCATGTTGGCTCCATAGACATTATTATTATGATTAAGTGACTATATACAGAAATTAGAAACTACTTGGCTGACCAACAAAAAGCTCGAATAAATGTAAATTATTTTGCTTGAATTTTAATCCATCTTATATTCCAGTGACTATCTGTGAAAATATTAGCAGTACCCTGTTCCCTAACATCATTCTACAGCAGGCCAGAAATGCTAGCCAGACCCACATACTTTTCAGAATATGTGAATAAGACAAACTCTGACTTTGTTTTTGTAATGGTTATGGATAAAAAGGGAACTGGTAGGGTTTGTTCTATTACCTGCCCAGTAAAGGAACAGCTCTGGTTGGAGGGATTTTCCACAGGTATTCGAAGGCTTAGGGTTTTCATATGGGGTGCTTTTTCTCCTGCTAAATAACAAATGATCTCTAGAGAGAGGCTTTCCTACATTGGTTAGAGTTTCTCTCTTTCATGGAATCTCGTGAATACTAGAGGGGGAAGTATCTATTGACACTGAAAGTCTTACTGCATTCATTACATTTACAGGGTTTATTTCCAGTTTTTCTTATTAGATAAGTAAGTTAAATGTTCTGGTTGAAGTTTTGTTCTTGATTTCACAGGGGTTTTGGGGTTTTTTTTCCCCCCCTCTACGCAGCTTTTCAGATAAGTAAGGAAAACTCTTGAATTGTTTCAGGTTTTTAACATGTGAGTCATATTTACTGAAATGTATCCTTGTAGGAATTGTCAAGATTAGGACAAAGACAGTGTTTGGACTACAGTTTAAAATTGGTGGGTTTTGCTGTTTCCCCCATGGCAGCACGTTGTTGTGGTTGTCTCTGGTTCTTCTGGTGCTTCTCAGTCTTTAAAGCTCATTCAGAGACTTCACAGGAATCTTGTGTATCTGTTCATTTCTTTGAAGCGGGGAGAATGCTCAGAACTAGGAATCTGGATGAAGCAATAACATCTCCAGTTTACTGAAAAGTTAAGCTATGTTTCAAGTATTGTGCTTTTAGAAAACATTTTCCTTGGGGTGCCTGGGTGGCTCAGTCAGTTGAGCGTCTGCCTTGGGCTTGGCTCATGATCCCAGGGTTTGGGGATCGAGCCCCATGTCGGGCTCCCTGCTCTGTGGGGAGCCTGCTTCTCCCTCTCCCTCTGCTTGCTTCTCCCCCTGCTTATGTGTGCACTCGATCTCTCTGTCAAATAAGTAAATGAGAATCTTTTAAAAAAAAATTTTTCCTTTAATCCTCATGACAGCCTCATGAGGTGGTAGGTGTGATAGCTCATTTAAACATGAGGAAATTAATGCTTAAGTTGGTTGAACAATTTACCAAAGTCACACAGCCAATAAGTGAGTGCTAAGATCAGAAGCAAGATCTGAGGCTAGTCCCATATAATTATATAAACCCCGAAAGAAACCCCTTATCTGACAGGTAGGCTTTAGATCTCTTTTTAGTTTCTTAGTTCTTTCCAGCTCTGTGTGCCTAGAACTGGATCTTGGCATGGCACCCTAAGTAGAACTGTTTGGTGCCCAGGCTGGTACTCACCCAGTACACAGATGATTGCTGGTTGGTACAGCTTCAAGAGAAAGGCATCTAATCTATGATGGGCACTAAATAAATGGGCTGAAATATTAGAGACTGGGAAATAGGAACTTTCGTTAAAGAAATAAAGAATAGCATTTGGGTAGGGGATAGCAACAGACAAGTTAAGATTGGCTCTCTTAGTGGTTATATTAGGACCTTTTACAGTGTAGCTCATGTTGAGAGCTATCTTTGTAGCCATCGTTATATTATTTCGTTCACTTGTGACGTATAGGACCACTACAGTTTAATTGAAAATTTAACTATCTTTAAGGAGCATTATAACGTTAAAGCCCTTTTGGAACGCCTAGTGGCTCAGTCAGTTAAGCATCCAACCCTTGATTTCAGCTCGGGTGATGATTCAGGGTCATGAGATTGTGGGGATCCCTGCTCCACACAGAGTCTGCTTGAGATTCTCTCTCCCTCTGCTATTCCTCCCCCCTCTCTCAAATAAATAAAATCTTATTAAAAAAAAGTTAAAGCAGTTTTATTCAATCTGTTAGAACAGATTAGTAAATTCTGAAGATCTCATCTTTGATTTGATTTTAAAGGTTTCCATGTTTTAAATGGTTTTATACATATAAATAGATTTAGATATAGATATTTATGTTATGGGACTATCCAGCTCAGAATCTGAACTGCTGTTTTATACTATGAATTGTGAAACGTAACTCCATTTTTCTAACATTTCTTTTCTTAATGTTAAAAGAATTAGAGCTCTCCATCTGTTATTTCTCTTAAAAATATCTTTTTCTTGCAAAGTAACTATCAATTATTTCTTTAGGTTATTGTGCCATTAAGTTTTGTTGAATGTTTTGCTTTTTAGTTTATTTGGTTGGTCAGTTGAATTGAGCTTTACTGACTTGAGTTTGTATTTTTGGGGTAAATGTAAACAAAAATTTTTATGTGTGTTCTTCAGATGTGTTGGCAAGCCAAGAACAACAGATGAATGAGATAGTTACAATTGATCAGCGTGAGTATTCATGCTTTCTTTTAATTCAGCACTGCAAGGTAATAAAATTAATTTTTTAACTTTTTATGAAATATTTTAGATAAACCAAGAAATAAAGTATAGTAACTAACATCTATGTACAGCGTAAGAATTAAAACTTTATGTATCAACTTTGCCTGTTGTAGATCTCATTTTAAATGATTGTCTTGAATTGATGTTTATTATTCTGTGCATATTTTATATTTTTACCAACTAGGCAACCTCACTTTGTTTTACCTGTGTTTAAACTTTCTGGGTAAAATGATAATAAACTGTATATATCCTTTTATAACTTGCTTTTTGTGTAACAGTTATGAGACTTTTGATGATACTTGCAGTGTGATTTCATTCATTTTCACTGCTATCTATTCTTTTTAAAAGGCTGTGAGTATGATGGAATGAATGTTTGTAAGAATGTGTGGGAGATTCTCTGGTTTATCACAGGGGTTCCTTCCAACCTGACTAGGGATTACCATAGCTTTTCACCAAGTGTGGGTAGATGTTTTCACCAGTGCATGTGAGTTCTCATTTGTCCATATTTTTTCCCAACATTTCATAAACTACTTTTAACGAAGAAATATTCTTAAAGCAAATGTTTTATAATTCCTTGTTTAATGTGTATATACCACTAAATTAATTGAAAATAAGACCTGCTCTTATTCCCCAAGTTAAGATTCACAACCCATAATGCAAACATCATACATTATCCTCAGGACTTCTTTGTTCAAAACTTCTGTGGATTAAGGCTTTTTTTAAATGAGGCCCTTTTTTTTTTGAGCTGATTAGAGGTGCATCAGTAAAACTAATAGCATTTTATATCTCTTAGTAGATTTTTTACTGTTTGTATTAGAAGGAAACAAAATTTTTTCCATTTTTCTTTGCAGCTGTGCAGATTATTCCAGCATCAGTACAATCTGCTACACCAACTACTATTAAAGTTATAAACAGTAGTGCAAAGGCAGCTAAAGTACAAAGAGCTCCAAGGATTTCAGGAGAAGATAGAAGTTCACCTGGGAACAGAACAGGTATTTTGCATTATCTTATGTTATTTATAAAATTTGTCAAATCATGTGTATTTTGGGTTTTTTTCACTGTATGAAAATATGAATATAGATTATTTCTCTGGCAGTATTTATACAGCATTTGTTTAAAAAAAAATGTTTGTAGCATGGCTGGGGGATGACCCGGAGAAGAACCTATGTGGTGCCTTTTGCCTGCTATTAATCCATAGCACTGTAGTCAACACTTGTCCTTCTCAATTTAGGAAACAATGGTCAAATCCAACTGTGGCAGTTTTTGCTAGAACTTCTTACTGACAAGGATGCTCGGGACTGCATTTCTTGGGTCGGTGATGAAGGCGAGTTTAAGCTAAATCAGCCTGAACTAGTTGCACAAAAATGGGGACAACGTAAAAATAAGCCTACAATGAACTATGAGAAACTCAGTCGTGCATTAAGGTAAGTATTTATGATTATTATTGTTTATTATTTCTTTTTATTACCAAGCCTTTCTAAAAAATTTCTTCTTATTCTAGGTTTAACATTGTTACGTAACATTAAAAGACTTGTTTATGTTTATTTAATTAAAAAGCTAATAGTTTCACACTGTTGTTAAAAGTGACTTTTTTAAAAAGATTTATTTATTTTAGAGAGAGTTTGTGTGTGCTTGAGCATGCGGGGGTCGGGGGGGTGGGGGGAGAAGGGGGCAGAGGTAAAGGGAGAGAGAAACTTGACCAGACGCTGTGCTCAGTGCAGAGCCCAGTGGGGGGCTCCATCCCCTGATCCTGAGATCACGACCTGAGATGAAACCATAATCAGCTGTGCCACTCGGGCACCCCAAAAATGACTTTTTACAAAGATATTTAGTAATAATTTTGAGGCGTGTATTTTTTTTAGATGATTCCAAGATTATTTGTTTTTATCTGGTTGAAAAGCATATATTACTCTGTTTAAAACTTATATTTTAATCTCTGAGCTTTCTGTCATTTACATAGAAGATTAAGATGTAGGTGAATTGAGTATAAGTTTTAGCAAAAATGCAGATATTTTCTGTTTTTATAACGAGGTGAATGACCCATTTCTCTGTTCTCTCTTCACCTTCGCCCTAAATCTGAATATCCAACCTTTACATGGATTGAATTGGAATAAAATAAAATTATTTGTAACATCCTATAAGTAGCATGAATTTTTTTGAGACAGTTACTCTCAGAAATTATGCTTTCCACAGGAATGGAAATTTAGTATGTGCATTTAAGTAAAAAAGCAGGATATGTGGAAATATGGAACTAATGTCTTTTTTTTGAAAGAGTGAACATAGTGTAAAAGAGCTCTGCAATTTATCTCTATTTCTAAATAATATGCTTTTACTGTTACTTCATGTTTCATTTGGACATTGTGAATTTCACACTGAGAGATTATGATTCACCTCTCCACTACACATATTTACACACTTTCTCCCTTCATCCTAATGTAGTTACATAATTATATGGAAATTGTGGTTATATTAGCATTCATTGTTAGGGTCATGATCATGTATGTATTGCTACATATTTTAGCATGATCATTTTTCTTTTCCAAAATAACTGTTTTCCTTAGCACTCAAAGTAACTAAAATGCTGTCTTTTCTTCCCTTTTTAATTTATTTATTTGAGAGAGAGAGAGCAAGTGAGAGAGCACACAAATGGGAGGCAGGGTGGGAGCAGAGGGAGAGGGAGAAACAGAGCCTGATGTGGGGCTCAATCCCAGGACCCTGAGGTCATGACCTGAGCTGAAGGCAGACTTAAACCGACTGTGCCACGCAGGCGCCCCTAAAATGCTTTATTTTCGATGTGTTTATCACTTATTTAGTCTCACATACTTTGCCAACTATCTAAAGATCCTCTCCGTATGAGAATTAAGGCTGTCATTTTTGGCAGTTGATATAATTGTATATATACAAAATTACAATAAATTACTAGAATTAATCTTTAAGATGTCAGGTCTCCTCTGATAAAAGTTTCAATGCAGAACGTTTTTTTGTAGACCTTGACATGGTGATTGTAAAATTTGTGTGGGAATCTAAAGTGCCGCAGCAGCTAGGATACCTGAAGAAGATTAACGTAGAGTGGGAAGACTTGCTCTCCAGGACATTGAAACTTGCTGTAGTTGGAACAATAAGACCATGTGTTATTTGCTTAGGAGAGACAGATAGATGACAGATTACAGTGGAGAGCCCAAGCAGAGCCAAGAATATAAGAGTATTTGACTTAAAGATGGTATGGAGAAAAGACATGAGGAAAGACCTGCTTTTCAATTGATAGAGCTGGGACGGTTGACTGTCCATATGGAAAAAAAGTGAAACTCAACCTCTTCCTCATACCATACCAGAAATTTGTTCCATGTAGCTTGTAGCTCTAAATATGGAAAGTAAAATAGGAAAGCATCTAGAAATACCTCCATGGTGTCAGTAGGTGAGGAAGGACATCAAACAGAATTGACAGCACTGACCCTGATGGAGAAAAGAAATTGGGACTACATTTAAATTAGATTACAGTTAAATTTTGGTCAACAGAAGCCATCGTCGGGAGAGTAAAAGGCAAGCCACAAACCTGACGTAAAAGTCATGTCTGAAGTAACTTAAGAACTCTTACAAATCAGTAGGAGAAATAGGAAAAATGGGCAAGAGACATGACACTGGACCGGTGATTATCCGCATGACCAATGACCGTATGCCGCAGCACACAGCCTCTCGTAATCAGGGAAACGCGGTTGGAAACGATGATAAATGGCACAGCGCATTTCTCAGGATGGCCTGAATTTAAATGCTTGCCAGTACCAGGTGTTGAGGATGTGGAGCAGCGGGAATGCCTCTACACTTTTGATAGGAGTGTAGCCTGTATCCCAGCAGTTTCTCTCCTAACTCTTCCAAACAGAATTGCGTGCATATGTCTGCACACATGCTCACAGCAGCATTATTGATAATATCCCCAAACCCAAGACCTGTCAGCAGGAGAGTGAGTAAATGAATTGTGGTGAACGAGAGTGGACCGTGTGTCCATGGAAATGACCTGGGGCTACAAGCACTGATACAGATGAACCTCACAAACGTAATGTTCAGCAAAGGAATCAGACCCAAAAGAGTACATATTGTATGAGTGCATTTATAGTGTAAAGTTCAAGAAACAGGAGAAGTTTAGGGATACATGTTTGGGTGACAAGCAGTGAATTACCATCATGGAACAAGATTGTTTTTACCTTTTCGAGCAAGGCAGGGTTAGTGATTGGGAGGGACTTTGGAGGGATTCTAGGGAAATCTATTTCACAATATAAAGGCTAAAAAAAATACAAGTTTTAAAAAAAAGGGCAAAATCAAGTCCATGAAAATACAGGTATCATGTACCTTTCTACTTTCTTCATTTTATGGAGGGTACAAATGCGGTGAATGCTATTTTATGTGGCTGTAGGACAGCATCTAGTAGATTGAAGGACATACTAAGTGAAATTAGAACTTAGTGTTTCTACTCTTTTATCACCTTTTACCAAGAGACAGAAGATTATACCAACTCCATTTTCCTCCTTGAAGTATAAAACCACTTTCTTCCTTTATCGTACTTTTTTCTCAAGTGTCTCTTTGCTATAGCCGCACATACTGTGAAGAAATCTTCTTAAGAAATTAAAATACCAGTCTCATTTTAAACTAGATGACAGGCAATTGATGGTTTGTGGGCTAAGATCTAAATTATGTCTGTAATTGGCACAAAAGGAAACACAAGAACTCTGCCCAGTGTGTTGTATCTCACTAAGAAAGTGAACATAACTGCCTGTTAGGCTTTCTCCATTCTGAAATTAAGGAAAAGTGACTTAATTTCCTGCACATAGATAGCCTTTTCATTAATGGACTCTTGATTAAGTTGAATGACTTTATAATAAAGTCCTGCTAAATATGGTAGTTTACACCATGTTGGTACTTTGGCAAATAGTCGTTCCTTTCATAACTGTTTATTGTCAAACTGGTACAGATGGGCAGTACAGTTTTTAAATCAAGGCTTCACAGAAGTGGGGAAAAATAATAAAATAAAACAAAATATGAGGCTTAACAGTCCCCCAGCCTATACAAGTCTTCACTCACCTTTTTCCCTTTATTGGAATTGACAGTGATTAACAGTAAATAAACTTTTTCCAAGGTAAATCTAAGTCCAGCTCTATTTTCATACATAGCGGCAGTACACTAGGCTTCTAGAGGGACTTCCTCCAGATTTGTCTTTGTATGTATAAAACCCTTGTTTCCTTATGATGTCCTCTTCCTTGGTTTTCTCTATCCTATCTGTCTTGTAACCCTTTACTTACACTTCTGAGGCTCCCTGTTGGATTTGGAGAATTTCACGGGAAGGAGAGCCTTTACATATTAAAATGGTGACAGCAAAGGTATGGCTGCAACTGAAGGGATTTTGTACAGTACAGGAAAGTGCACATTGCCGCAGTCCATAGAATATGTGTACTACAAATTTCTCCTTTTATGTGGGTTCTTAATAACATAGCTTACGTTTTATAGAGGGCTATGTGCCAGTCATTGTGTGCTTAAGTGAGCACTTTGCAAAGATAATCCTTTTAACTCCCAACAGTTCTGTGAGGGTGAGTACTGTTTTTAACCTCATTGTATAGAGGAGGAATAAAAACTTAGAGAAAATTTGACTTTTGTGTGGTGACAAAATCACACAAAGTCAAGACACTGTATTTTGAATCTTGACATTCTGACTCCAAGCCCTTGTTCTTAGGTTCTGTTACTACTCCTAAGGTTTTTTGTTTTGTTTTAATAGTGTTCATTTTTAAATCAGTATTTTATCATAATTATTGAAATACAGTTTAAAAATTTAATACATAGCGTTTTAGAATACTGAACATTGAAATTTTAGTAAGCAGTGTTTTGAAGTTTCCTTGGATAGTAACATTAAATATTTCTCTGTAACTTCAATGTTAGTTGCTGTCGGGGTAGATACAGGACTAGGACTAGGCTCCTGCTTAAGGAGGGATCTGAACTATTGTAACAAGCCCAAATTCTGTTTTTTTCCCCTATAGTCCTAATGTGTATTTCTTTTTAAAGGTATTATTATGATGGGGACATGATTTGTAAAGTTCAAGGCAAGAGATTTGTGTACAAGTTTGTCTGTGACTTGAAGACTCTTATTGGATACAGTGCAGCAGAGTTGAACCGTTTGGTCACAGAATGTGAACAGAAGAAACTTGCAAAGATGCAGCTTCACGGGATTGCCCAGCCGGTCACAGCAGTAGCCCTGGCCACTGCTTCTCTGCAGACGGAAAAGGATAATTGAGCCCAGGACCTTCTGGGAGCCCAAGGTCTTTCTTAAATATTAGAGCAAGTATTGCTCTCACCTTTATTACTGAATTTGAATCTTCTTTTATTTCTAGACTGTACAATCTGATGCATGATTTTTTTATAAATATTTCATACTCTTGTGAATTTGGATCTTTTTACTTTGAGCATATATTTTAGAATACGTGTATGTTAAAGGTCACCACAATGTCTTCAGCACCAAGTCAGGTTCATTGTGGGATAGTTTGTTAACAGTCAGGAAAGCTAAACTGGTCAGTATTAATGTCTAGCCCTACCAAAAATAGTCAGTAGCATCTGAGGATGAAAAATAAATGAAGTATCTCCAGGAAACAGTCTGGCTTAACTATTTTTGAAAATATAACTGTTTCCCCTCTCTGCTGCTTTAGATGTTGCTTTACATAGAACCAGAAAATGGAATTTTTCACAGTAAAGCATGTGTGCCTGTTTCATCTAATCAAGCAGAGCTAAAATATTCATATCAAATAAAATTATAATATTAATAAATTACTAAACTGAGAGTATCAAGTTATTAAAATAATTTATATATTTGCAAGCAAAGGACAATAAGAAGTCGACTGGCAGAAGAGCATTGCTGAAGGAGATCCAGGTTGAAATCGAGCTTAACTCAAGCTAATTTTAAGGATTTTCTGTATAGATTATTCATAATGTCAGGCCAAGAATTTAAATTATTTTAAGAGAGGCATTTAATTCTAATAAACCAACTGTTACAAAAATTCTGAAATGATCTCTGTTTTTCCTGTCAGAGATTTAAAAAACTGAAAAGGTATACCTCAGCCAGAAAATAAAAGTTTGATTTAGTTTGGTTTGGCATGGCTTGCTTTCTTTCTTTTTCAAAATTGCCCTATACTGCCAGTGTGTTATGCAAAAGCAGCTTATGTAGTCATTGTGTTTCTGATGAAATGAAGACGTTAATCAGTCAGCAATACTTTCCCTTCCAAGACAAAAGCAAATTACTAGTCCATAGCTCTAAGAAGAAATTCTGACCTCCAGTTTAGACAGTCTTCTCTCCAAACAAAATTTTCCATTTACTGAATTTCTTCCTTTTGAATATTATATATGTGTGAGTATAAATATCTAAATACATGTTCACTTGACCATTTTAATATATATATCTATATATAATGATATTCAAAAGGAAAGAGATATTAAAACATAACTCATTTTTAAAATGTTTTAATTATATGATTCTTATATGTGAAACTTCTTACTTATCACCAGCTAACACTAAGCAGAAATGGCTAGAAATATTTCTTTTTTGCTTGCTTGCTTTTGTTTTGTTTTGTTTTAAGGTATTATACACGAATCATGAGATACTGGCAGGAGCTTTCACTCCTCTTATAGCAGAAGATTGACATACATTACTTTATGCACCTTCTCCCTCACCATTTCCTCTAAGTCTACCCCCCAAACAGCTTTATAAGAGCTCATTTGATGCTTCTGACTAACCAGGAGGAAAGGGCTTGGTTGTAAGTCAAGGAGGCATTGCTAGCAGTCACTGTACTGGTCCCAGATAGTGGTATGGAATGAACCATAAGGCAGAGATCCTAGGAACAAGCAGGAGAGAAAGGATCTCTGATTTTCTTCTCTGGTGACCTCAAATCGCAGCTTGAAGTGCTGTGCTTATAGGACTGCGATGTGTAATGTTAGTTCATTTTTATGCTTAAGTCATTTAAGACCTGCAGGGGATGCCTAAAAGGAGTAAAACTCGTAACTTCTATTTTTACTTTTTTATAAACACATATGGAATAGACTGACAAACTATTAGTTTAGTTTGGGCACTGGCTACAAGGATATCTGAGTAGAATAAGCATATGAAATAATATATAGAAACTCCTAAGTTCAGAACAGATAGGTCACCAAAAAAGAAGGTTTTGCACCATCTCAGTCTGGGGAGTTGACAAGTTGCTTATAGTTTTAAAAAATATAATAAAGTCTCTGGTATGTTACCAAGAGCTTACAGCTTTTGACTTTAGTATTTAAAATGCTTTTGGGGAGACATATTTTAAAGTTTTAGCGAAGACGACAGACTATGTTGCAACTATATGTATATATTTTAAGGCAAGGAACACCCACATTTCTTTTAGACCTCCAAAGTCAAACTATTGCTGCTTCTCCTTTAAGCATTCCTTAGATTCCTTTTTCCAAGAACATATTCTCTCCATTTTTCTTCCTTCGGCAGTTTTTATTTTATTTCCCATTAGAACTTGAACAAAGATCATTCTCATACAGGACCAGGTGCTATTTCATTTTTCTTTTTCTTCTTCATCTTTCACCATTTTATGTACCAGAACACAGGTGAAGTCATGAGACTGATTTCCCCAATTGGTTCAAGAAACTTCAGTTACTTTTTTTCAACTTAAATATTAAACTATTTCCATTGTCCTTATTGAGGTTACAATCATTAGAAAGCCAGGCAATTTTTTCTTTCAGTGAAAAAGAACTTGTATTGTAAAAAAAAATATGATTCATGCTATTCATTCTTTGCTGTTTTTATGAATAAAATTTTCCATAGGGGAATTTACAGTGTATTTAAAAGAAGAAAGATAAAATGGTTGGTCATCTTTTAGCCTCTAAGTACAAAAATAAGAAATGTCCATTTTTGTTTTAAAGTTTTGTTTTCCGCATGAGGTTCTTACTGAGCCAGCTTTCATATGTGTCTAGCTTGAAGCTTGGAAATTGTGTTGATATCAGAAAATCAGACGTTAAACAGAATTGCAATGTGTGGTTGATCTTAACATGGATCGACTCATCACATTACATTAATTTTTTTATTAATCCATGTCAGTTAATTAGAGAAATGGTTCAGTTTTTCTCTCCCGTTTAATGGCGAAACTCAAGTGTGATAATTCTTTAAAGGGTTGTGCCTCCAAATATTTTTGGCGAGGTCAGCTGTTTTCCATGTTCATCATTTTATGCTACTGCCTTTTAAAAAGAACTAGCGTATCTTTGAAATAGCACAAAAATGTTTTAAAACTCATAATTATAAAACAACCTGTGACTAACTTAATGTCTTCACATCTAGAAGGTGTAAAAATATTGATATTTCAGTGATATTTCACTTGCTGCCAGAAAAAAATATTCTCAGTCTTTTGTAAAAGGAAGGAGGATTTTTGCTTACATTTTTACTCTTTAAATAAAGACACTTATACGGTCATAATAACAATTATGTATTGCTTTGTGGTTTTTATTTTTTTTGTAATTTTACATGAAACAGTTATTTTCTATTTTTACTCAGATAAAAAATATTTGTGCATAAAATGTAAAAATAGTAAAATGAGAAAAATAAAACTATTATACAGTATATTTCTGTGTTTTTGGAAGTTTTTTCCTGCATAAAAAAATAGGCTCAAATTCCTGGGATATTGGGTTGGATGAAAATATTTCTACATCTGCTCTATTGTCCCATATACTTTACTTAAAACTTACCAATTTGGGAAGAACAGATTCCACTGAACTAAAATTAGATGTTAGAATTTAGTCTTTAAGAAAATAAATGAGGGGCTTCTGGGTGGCTCAGTCGAGCAGACTTTAGATTTTGGCTCAGGTCATGATCTCCCGAGAGTCTTGGGATTGATTCTCTCCAGGGGCTCGGCACTCAGCAGAAGTCCACTTGAGGTTCTCTCTCTCCCCTGCTCCCGTGCACAGGCGCGCGCAGTAGCTCGCTCTCTCAAGTCTCTTTAAAAAAAAAAAAAAAAAAAAAAAAAATCCCATCTACAGAGCCAAACTCCTTCAGAATAGAATCAGAAGAAATGGTAACACTGAGTACTTGTCAAAAGGCAAGCCAGGGTCCCTGAGTGGCTCAATGGGTTAAAGCCTCTGCCTTCAACTCAGGTTGTGATTCCAGGGTCCTGGGATGGAGCCCGGCATTCCGGCTCTCTGCTCAACAGGCAGCCTGCTTCTCTTCCTCTCTTTCTGCCTGCCTCTCTGCCTACCTGTGAACTCTATCTGTCAAATAAATAAATAAAATCTTTAACAACAACAACAAAAAAAGGCAAGCCAATGGCTGTTAAAGTAGAAATACTTAGTAAACCTTTTTCAACCTAAAAAAAATTACCTGTTCATGTTTCCTGCATAACAATAGGATGCTTCAGCCAGGACCAGAGTCTCTGGAATCAAAGGGGTTGGGGGAGAGGGTGGTTGGGGGTACTTTGTGTTATTTATGGTCAAGCAATGATCCAACTCTGATTGACATGCTTATAAAATTAAGATTTGAATGAAGCAAATGGTTTTAAAAACACAACATAATTTTATCTAGTTTGGAGTAATGAAAATAATCAGAAAATTAGGTATATTCATAATCCCAAAACACTGATTTTTTTGTGTATATGACTTTAAAGCTTAATTTGCAAGCTAAGCACGTTTAAAGGCTTTTACTACCAGTAAACTGATTTAAAACACTTAGACTGATTTTAAAACCCATGGTGAAGGACCACTTTCTTACTACCAGTTTGTCACAGACTGAAACTAAAACAGTTGAATGAATAGGGCAGTGGGGGAAAATGGGGAGTTGTTTAATAAGCATAGAGTTTCAGTTTTGCAAGATGAAAAAATTTCTGGTTACTGATTACACAACAATGTGAATATACTGAACTGTACATGCTTAAACGAGGGTAAGAGTAAATTTTATATATACTTTACCACAGTTTAGATGTTCTTAAAAAAATGAGTCACTAGGAGAATTTAAAAACTCAATGTAAGTCGCCAAATTATACAATACAGGGAGACAAACCTGATCATCTGAATAGCTGTAGGAAAAGGATACAGTAAAATTTAACATCCATTCATGATTAAAATTGGGCAAACTAGAATTAGAAGGGAACTTCCTTAACATGATAGAGTGTCTGAAAAACCCGCAGCTAACATCATGCATAATAGTCTTGTCTTCCTTCTAGGATTTGGGGGAAGACAAAGATATATTCTGTCACCATTTCTAATACTATATTGAAAGTCCTAGCCTGTGAAATAAGAAAATTAGCATACATATTGTAAGAAAACTACAGAAGACATCAAACGTTGAAAATCTGAAAGAATAGTTTTTTGTTTTTTAAACTAGAATTGAGCCCCTAGGTGGCTCAGTCTGTTAACTGGCTGCCTTTGGCTCAGATCAAGATCCCAGGGTCCTGGGACTGAGCCCTCTAATCGGGCTCCCTGCCAGTGACTCCCAGTGGGGAGTCTGCTTCTCCCTCTGCCTGCCTCTTCCCCTGTTTGTGCACGTGCTCTCTCTGTCAAATAAATAAATAAAAATCCTTTTAAAAAAAAAAAAACTGGAATTGATGAGTTTAGTAAAGTAAGGTACAAGGTCAATACACATAACTCATATTTCTACATGCTACCAAAAAATAATCGAAAATTTGAAATTCAGAAGTAACCATTTACAATAGTATTAAAAAACATGAAATAATTAGGGACCAATACATCAAAATTTGTGCAAGACTTGTCCACCCCAGGGGCTCCTGGGTGGCTTAGGTCGTTAAGCCACTGCCTTCAGCTCAGGTCATGAACCTGGAGTCCCTGGATCGGTCCTGCATCGGGCTCCCTGCTCTGTGGGGAGTCTGCTTCTCCCTCTGACCCTCCCCCTTCTCATGCTCTCTCTCTCATTTTCTCTCTTTCAAATAAATAAATAAAATCTTAAAAAAAAAAAAAGACTTGTCCAATGAACCATAGAAATTGCTAAGAAATGAAAATCTGAGTGGAGAGGTATACTGTAATTGTGAATTGGAAGTCTTAAATTTGTATGTGTTAATTGTCCCTAAATTGATCTATAAATAGTGCATTTCAACTCAAAATTCTGGGAGTCTTTTTATAAACAAGATAATAATAAAATTTATTTGTAAATACAAATGACCTAGAATAATCAAAAAATTTTCAAGAAGAAATTAAGGAATTTGCATTATGTAAAGATTTGCTATTTAAAGCTACAGTAAGAAGGCACCTGGGTGTCTCAATCTGTTAAGTGGCTGCCTTTGGCTCATGTCATGATCCCCGGGTCCTGGGATTAAGCCCCAAGTGGGGCTCCATGCTCTTCAGAGAGTCTGCCTGAGATTCTCTCTCCCTCTCCCTTTGTCCCTCCTCTCCCTCCTCTCTCTCTCTTTCTCTCGGATAGATAATTTTTAAAAAAGACATAGAACATCCCATGAAGGACTCACACACTAATGTTCATAGCAGCTTTATTCAAAATGGCCCCAAACTGAACAATCCATATGTCCATCAACTTGTGACTGAATAAATAAAGTGTGGAATATCTATACAATGGAAATACCATTCAGCAACAGAAAAGAAGTGAGCAACTGCTTCACCAGCAACTCCAGAAAAGGTATGTCTAAGCTGTAAGGACAGAAGGCAGATCAGCGTCCCACCACCGGGGGTTAGGGATGGGGGAAATTTTCTGTATTGGAAACAATGAAATTTTGAGGGGTGATGAGTATATCTTGCATTATGCTTTGTCGATGATTACCTTGGTGGACAAATTTGCCAAAACTCAGGGGCACCTGGGTGGCTCAGTGGGTTAAAGCCTCTGCCTTCGGCTCAGGTCATGATCTCAGGGTCCTGGGATCCAGCCCCGCATTGGGCTCTCTGCTCAGCGGGGAGCCTGCTTCCCTTCCTCTCTCTCTGGCTGCATCTCTACCTACCTGTGATCTCTGTCTGTCAAATAAATAAAATCTTAAAAAAAAAAGTTTGCCAAAACTCATTTAAATGTACACTTAAAATGGGGAGGGGCATGAGGGTATGTAAATTATACCTCAACAAAAAACAGTTACCAGAAAAATACAATGAAAAATATTAAAGTACATATCCACTTTTTGAAAATTATTGGGCTTCAGAGACATGAGATTACTGTGTCAACTTGTTATAATTGTTTCAGTGTCTGTCCTTATCCACCTGTGGACAGAGAGCAAAGAGTTCACATGCTGACACTCACTGGCAGACCACACTGATTCAGAGAATCATGAAAATGTAACCCCCTGATAGGACTGTTCTTGACAAAAGGGAAGGAGAATGCATAGATTAAAAGAGATTTAAGAGTTTCTTTTATTGACATATAACTGACATATATTAAGAGTCTTTTTTTAATCAACCAAATGAAACGTGTGGTTTTGTTTGGATCCTAATTTCAACAAAGAAACTGTAAAAGAAATTGAGGCAATCAGGGAAATTTGAACACTGGATATTTCTAGTATTATGGAATTGCTTTTAATTCTTTAAGGTGTGGTAGTAGTTTTGTGGTTATAGGGAGGGAGAAAGGAAGGAAGGAAGGAAGGAAGGAAGGAAGGAAGGAAGGAAGGAAGGAAGGAAGGAAGAATGGATGTTTATTTTTTTAAAATGACCACCTGGGTGGCTCAATGGGTTAAGCCTCTGCCTTTGGCTCAGGTCATGATCTCAGGGTCCTGGGATCGAGTCCCGCATCAGGCTCTCTGCTTGGCGAGGGGCCTTCTTACTCCTCTCTCTCTCTGCCTGCCTCTCTGCCTACTTGTGATTTCTGTCAAGTAAATAAATAAAATCTTTAAAAATTTTTTAAAAAATGTATACTGAAGTATTTAGAGATCAAATAATGTGGTATCTAGTATTTACTTAAAAACATTTCGGTGGGTGACCGACGCTTGATTTTGGCCCCCTTCCTCTTCCCTCCCTGACTACCTACTGCAAAATTGCCCACCAAAGTGTTGAATTAATTTATATCGCCATGAACAAGGAATGAGAATATCTGTTTCTACACACATTGTCCCACACCACAAATACTTAGATTCTTACAATGTAACAGGTCACAAATTATATTTCATTATTTTGATTTCTATTTCTTTAAAATGGAGAAAGAAATGTCAGGAAAGGTTAAGTGATTTGATGAGGGCTACACTGAACACAAGGGGGCAGAGCGAGGGTGAGAACCCCAGCTCGTGACTTCTAATCTAGGAAAATTTCATTTGATATAGAAAGTTCTGGTTTCCTTTCTTCTGGTATTTGTGTGTTGGGGAAGGGGGATGGTGCTGGTGGAGAGCAAGGGGACTGAGAGTTACAGCCAATAGTGTGTGGGAGGTTCATCTTTCACTGAAGGGCAAATGGGGGCACAGGGACAGGTATAAATGAGAGAAGAGGAGTATGAAATAGACCTCAATGTATAAGAAATGCTTTGCTTAAGGCCCTGGTCCTCAAAATACATGGTGAATGGCATCTTATATCACTTACTTTACTTATAGATCAAATAAAATTATTATACTAGACAACTGCTTTTTTTCCTGTGGTTGTTCAGGTTATATTCCTTTGAAACTTGGATCTGCTGAAATCCACTCTTGATAGCATCAATACAGCATCAAGAAATAGATTAAAAAAAGAAATTGAAAATATCAGAAATAATCTTACTGATCATATGTTTATCTATTTGATAGGGAAATTATTTCTACTTGTTGATTTAAAAAATCCATTTAAGACGGGGGTCCTTGGGTGGCTCAGTTAGTCCAGCAGCCAACTCTTGATTTTGGCACAGATCATGATCTCAGGCTTGTCACCCAGCCCTGTGTTGGGCTCTGCGCTCATTGAGATGTCTTCTTGTCCCTCTCCCTCTCCTCCTCCCCCTGCTCCTCCTCTCTCTAAAATAAATAAATAAAACCCTAGAAAAAAAATCCATTTAAGATATTTTATCTTTCTGACATAAGACACAAAATTTGCGAGAAAATTTTTCTCTTTCCTTCTTTCTTTTTTTCTTTCTTTCTTCCTTCCTTCTTTCTTTTTTTTCCTTTTCTCTCTTTTCTTTTCTTCTCTCTTTCTTTCTGTCTCTCTCTCTTTCTTTTTTTTTAGAAACATGCTAAGGTGTAGACCATGCTCAGGGAAGGGATTCATATTTGGATAACAACAATCATAGGAAAACAGTATTTCACCACTTTAATGATTAATTCTTTTTCTTTAATATATTTGACTTTTATATGCTTTTTAAAATCAACCTTAGAAGTAACTTTGAAGAAACTATTCCTCACTCAAGTATTTTCTCCTAAATAGAAATTTTAGGTTGTTGGGTTCATTGACCCCATATCTCCTTATGAAAACCTCTTGACTGATATTACCGGTTTAGGTTTGAAGGGGAGTAGACAATCTGAAGTACTATATTTTTTTGAGGCAAGACTTCTGGTGCAGAGTTCCAGAAATGACAAGATTGCCCTCCTGCTAAGATATCATTTGGGGACTCAAAATTCATCTTGAACTTTCTTGTTCCACAAGCTGGGGGGGGGGGGGGGAAGCAGCTGTCAAGCAGAATTCTAATGACAAGTTCTTGTCAGATTCTCAGTACTGAGGCAAAGCAATGAACTCTAAGAGCCGTAAGCTGCACAAGAATTTAGCAAACAGGAAGTCAGAAAGCTTTCAGAAGTGAAATCTTTCAGTCGCGGGGATTCAGGGCTGAAGTATTCCGTGATACGTATTTTAGAAACTTTCATACCGCTGGGGAAAACAATTCTCTCCTGTTTACTTCTTGTGTAAAAAATTGCTCATCTCATCTCTTTTGAGAAATAAATAATGCCACATATCTTTGCAAAGATAAATCAAAGTAAGCTTGTTTTCTACATGTTCACGTGGTCTGTGAAGATTCAGAATGTTCTTGGGTTATTTGGCTTTCAAGTCATTGGCAATATCTTTGAAACAGCATGATCTGAGTGTTCTCTCTCAGAAGAGAAGTAGCTGAACTTGCATCACCCTGTGGGACGTGTTCAGAGAAAATCACGGCGGAAGCTGGGCCTGCTCCTGAAAGCCCATGATTATCTATCTCAGCTCGTTAAACAGTATCCTAGAATCTGAAGGACTTACTGTTGTGCTTTGGAAATCTTTACCCCAGACATACAACACTGGTTTCCTGGAGTAAATCTTCCTGTATTTTCTCCTTTCCCCAAAAGCTGATCGCCAAACCACTTTAGTGACTCTTTTGGGATGGAGCATAGGCAGGGGCTGTATTTCTTCCCTCCCCATGCTTTTTCTTTTTATCCTTCCTTCCCTTTCCTTCCACTTATCTGCCTGTCAGAAATCTTAATCATTCTTCATTGCCCCAAAGTGACCATTCTCTTCCTCCTCAAACACGCTTTCATGGGAATTACACCCACCTGATCTTCCCAACTGACTGGTGCTTACTTTCTGGACTCAGTTCTGGACCCTCGTCCTTCTTCCAAGCTTGCACTGGGTGACTAAAGCTTGACAAGCCATCTATGTGAGAGCGCATCTTAATATCCACCGTGACCTCTCCCAGAATCCAAGAAGTAATATCTTCAACTGCTCACAAGAATGTACAATAGAACATTTCAATCTAAATAATCTAAATATGTCAAAACAAAGATAGTTTTAATATTCCAACTCAATCTGCTCTTGTCAGTTTTCTCTTCCCAGTACACAGCTCCCCTCAGCCACCCAACTGCTCAAAAGAAAGGACTTGAAATTTTCCTTGATTCCTCTATTTTTCTCATCCTTACATCCAGTCTATCAGTAAATAGTCGATCACTAATATCTGTCACAAATCCATCCCCTCTCCTGCATCTCCACGACTACCAACCCCATTGTCCAAGCCCATAACACTCAATGTGGATTTCTGGAAGAGCCTCTTCTAATATGGTAGATTACACTGAGTAATTTTTATTTTTATTTTTATATTTTTTTTAAATTTTATTTATTTATTTGACAGAGAGAGATCACAAGTAGCCAGAGAGGCAGGCAGAGAGAGAGGAGGAAGCAGGCTCCCCACAAAGTGGAGAGCCCGATGCGGGGCTCGATCCCAGGACCCCGAGATCACGACCTGAGCGGAAGGCAGAGGCTTAACCCACTGAGCCACCCAGGTGCCCCAACACTGAGTAATTTTTTTTTTTTAAAGATTTTATTTATTTATTTATTTGACAGAGAGAGAGAGATCACAAGTAGGCAGAGAAGCAGGAAGAGAGAGAGGAATGGAAGCAGGCTCCCTGCTGGGCAGAGAGCCCTATGTGGGGCTCGATCCCAGGACCCTAGGATCATGACCCGAGCCAAAGGCAGAGGCTTTAACCCACTGAGCACCCAGGCGCCCCAACACTGAGTAATTTTTAAATGTTAATCCAACCTGACTTTCCCGGAATTAGTCCCACTTGGTCCTGATATTTCTTATTTTGATACATTGTTATATTTAATTTACTAGTATATTGTTGAGGTGGGGTTTTTTTTGTTTTGGGGGGTTTTTTTGGTTTTGTTTTGTTTTTGCCTATAGTTGCAAGGATATTCACCTGTAATACTATTTTCTTGTCAGACTTTGGTATCCGTTTTATAGTGACCCCATAAATAAGTTGGAGATGTTTTCTTCTTCCCTAAATTCTGGATAATGTTGGTGTTATTTCTTCCTTAAATATTTGATAGAATTCACCTGTGAAACCCTCCAGCCGTGCAGCGTTCTTTATGAAAAGACATTTTTAAAAACTTTTTTTTATTATGTTTATTTTAATTCCAGCAGAGTTAACATGCAGTGTTGTATTGGTTTTCGGTGTATGCTGGAGCGATTCCACAATACTACGCATTACTCATGAGACCTGCGCTCTTTAAGGTCCATCACCTACTTCACCCCTCCCCCACCTTCCTCCCCAGACACAACCGGGAAGTTGGTTCTCTACAGTTGAGAGGTGGCTCCTTGGTTCGTCTCTCTCTCTCTCTCTTTTCCTTTGTTTGTTCTTTCTTAAATTTCACATATGAGTGAAATCATATGGTATTTGTCTTTCTCTGACTGACTTATTTCTCTTAACATACTTTCTAGCTCCGTCCTTGTTGTTGCAACTGACAAGATTTCATTCTTTTTTATGGTTGAAGCAAAAAGACATTTTTAAAAATTTTTTATTTTATTGTTTCAGTGTTCCAAGATTCATTGCTTATGCAGCACACCCAGTGCTCCATGCAGTACGTGCCCTCCTTAATACCCACCACCAGGCTCACCCCTCCCCTCACGCCTTCCCTTCCAAAACCCTCAGGTTGTTTCTCAGAGCCCACAGTCTCTCATGGTTCATCTCCCCTCCAGTTCCCCCCAACTCACTTCTCTTCTTCACCCAATGTCCTCTGGTTATTCCTTACGTTCCACAAGCAAGTGAAACCATATGATAATTGACTTTCTTTGTGAAGCAAAAAGAGATTTTTTAAAAAGATTTTTAAATTTATTTATTTGACAGAGATCACAAGTAGGCAGAGAGCAAAGGAGGGGAAGACCGCTCCCCTCTGAGCAGAGAGCCGCATGTGGGGCTGGATCCCAAGACCCTGGGATCATGACCTGAGCCCAAGGCAGAGGCTTTAACCCACTGAGCCACCCAAACACCCCAAAAAGTCATTTTATTTTTAAAGATTTTATTTATCAGAGAGAGAGAGAGAAAGAAAGAGAGAGTACAAGTAGGCAGAGGTGGAGAGAGAAGCAGGCTCCCTGCCGAGCAAAGAGCCTGATGCGGGACTGGATCCCAAGACACCGGGATCATGACCTGAGCAGAAGGCAGCGGCTTAACCGACTAAGCCACCCAGGCATCCCCCAAAAAGACATTTTTGATAGCAAATTCAGTTTTCTTAAATAAACACAGGAAAATTGCGATTTTTAAAATTTCATCTTGAATCAGTTAGGATAAGCTGTTTTTTGTTTTTTTTTTTTTCAAGAAGTTTGTCCATTTCATCTAAGTTGTTGAATTTGTTGGCATAAAGTAGCTATTTTTCTTTGAATGTATATAGAATCTATACTGCTTCCTTTCTTGATATTGATAATCTGGGTTTTTCTCTTTTTTCTTGATAGGTCTTGTTAGAGATTTGTCAATTTTATTAATCTTGTCAAAGAATTAATTTTTAGTTTGATTAATTTTCTATACTATTTATTTTCTACCATATTGTGTATGCTCTTTATTACTTTCTTCTTGTCTGGATTTAATATGATCATATGTTTTGGCTTCTTAAAGTGGAAGCTTATGTCTCTTGTTTTTATACACTAATTATTTTTTACTTTAAATACTTAAAGCTATACATTTCTCCTAAAGAAGCTTTCTCTGCATCACATAAATTTTAGAACATTATATTTTCATTGTAATTCAGCTTAAATATATTCTAACTTCTCTTATGACTTCTTTACACCCTCAGCAGTTTTAAAATATGTTGTTTAATTTCAAATATTTATTACAGTACTTTTTATAGTTATGAGTAGTTATAAATAACCCACATTTCTCAGAAGGATGTTTACATTTATTATGGAAACACATAGAAATTCAATATACTAGAAACAATGAAGACAAATACCCTATGATTTCACTTTTATGTGGAATCTGAAAAAATAAAAAAATTTTAAGATTTTAAAAACAACAAAACAAAAGCAACAACCCTAAAAATCCAAGCTCATAGATACAGATTGGTGGTTGCCAGAGGCAGGAGGTGAGGGGTGGTCAAACTGGTGAAGGGGATTGAAAGGTACAAATTTGAGTTATAGAACAAATAAGTCATCGGGATTTAATGTATAGTGTAGCAACTATAGTTAATCCTGTGTTGCATAACTAAAAGTTGTTAACAGAGTAGATCTTGAAAGTTCTTATCACAAGAAAGTAAAAAAATTGGTAACTATGGGTGCTGACAGATGCTGGCTAGACTTACTGTGATCATTTAGCAAATACTGAGTCATCTTGTATACCTGAAACTAATATAATGTTACATTACATCTCATTAAAACATTTTTTTAAAGATTTGTTTATTTGAGGGATGCCTGGATGGCTCAGTGAGTTAAAGCCTCTGCCTTCCGCTCAGGTCAGATCCCAGGGTCCTGGGATCAAGCCCTGCATCAGGCTCTCTGCTGGGGGCAGGAGGGGGAGTCTGTCAAATAAATAAATAAAATCTTTAAAAAAAAAAAAAAAGATTTGTTTATTTGAGAGGCAGCCAGGGGGAGGACAGAATCCCAAACAGACACCCCACAGAGTGTGGAGCCCAGACGCTAAGATAATGAAACCAAGCATTGGACACTTAACCTACTGAGTCACCCAGGTGCCCTTAAAAATTTTTTTAAATGATGCTACATGGGGGCCTGGGTGGCTCAGTCTGTTAAGTGTCTGCCTTCAGTTCAGATCCTGATCTCGGGGCCCCAGGATCAAGCCCCACGAAGGGCGGCCTCCTGCTTCTCCCTTTGCTCCTCCCCACTGCTATGCTCTCTCTCACTCTTAACTCATGCACTCACTCTCTCTCGTCAATAAGTAAAATCTCTTAAAAAAAAAAAGTGATGCTGAATATTAAATGACAGAACATATAAAGAACATTTTATTAAGGGGGAAAATTAGGTTATGGCCTATAACTCAAATATTTCACTTTGAGCCATATGTACATCTATATCTATATAGTTGACCCCTAAAAAATGCAGAGCTTAGGGGTGCCAACCCCCTGCACATTTGAAAATCCCTGTATAACTTTTGACTCCTCAAATATTTACTAATAGCTTACTACCGACCGGAAATAAAATATCAATATTTTATTGATAAAATAAGCAGCCAATTAGCACATAGTTTGTATTTGTATCATAGACTGTATTCTTACAATAAAGTAAAATAAGAAAAAGATGTTACTAAGAAAATCATAAGGAAGAGAAAACACGTTTACAATACTGTACCATATTTCTAAAAAACTAAATCCACATATAAGTGAACCCATGAGGTTCAAACCCATATTGTTCAAGAGTTAGCCACATGGGTAAGTCACGTGTATTTATGTATGTTTGATCTTTTCACCACAGCTAATGTGGAGCCCAAGGGGCTCAATCTCACAATCCTGAGATTATGACCCAAGCCCAAATTAAGAGGTGGGGGCTTCACCATCCAAGCCACCCGGGCAACCCCACCACAGCTATCTTCTGTTCCTCATCAGAGCTTTTAACTCTCTTCAGGATCTTCATGACTTTGGCCACTTGAAAGAAAGTCTGGAACAGAGCCTAGAGGTGGGTTTTGAGGACAGCGGAAGTGTTCCGTATAAGCAGATAAAATTCTGTTGTTGTTGACCTAGAAAATAAGAAAGGAAAGCTGAGCACAGTGTCTGTGAAGGCTGAGTTGCAGAATCTCTTAGCAAGATGAATATCAAATGTGCAATTCCAAGACGCTGGCTTTGCTCTGGGATCCAGCCCTCTCCATGCCCTGCATGCACCTGCACACTCTACCTCAAGGACGAACGCACTGACTGAATAGGTGTATTTGGAGGCAACCAACCAAGAAACATACCTGAATCTTCAGGAGTGGAAAGCCTCTCCCCTGACATTGGGTTTGCATGTGTATACATATGAGTGTATCTGTGGACGACTTTTGAAGAACTGGAAAGTAATTTACTAAAATACAAACATTCATTATCTCAATGTGATAGAATTATGAATTTTTAAAATGTGTGTATTCCAAGTTTTCTTTTTTAAATTTAATTTTATTTTTTCAGTGTTCCAAGAGTCATTGTTTATGCACCACACCCAGTGTTCCATGAAATACGTGCCTTCTGTAATACTACCACCAGGCTCACCTAACCCCCTGGCCCCCTCCCCTCCAGAGTCCACAGTCTCTCATGCTTCATCTCCCCCTCTGATTTACCCCAATTCACTTTTCCTTTCCTTCTCCTAATGTCCTCCATGTTATTCCTTATGCTCCACAAGTAGGTAGAACCACATGATAATTGACTTTCTCTGCTTGACTTATTTCACTCAGCAGAATCTCCACCAGTCCCATCCATGTTGATACAGAAGTTGGGTATTCATCCTTTCTGATGGAGGCATAATATTCCATTGTATGTACGGACCACATCTTCTTTATCCATTGTGTTGAAGGGCACTTTAGCTCTTTCCACAGTTTGGCGATTGTGGCCATTGCTGCTATGAACATTGGGGTACAGATGGCCCTTCTTTTCACTACATTTGTATCTTTGGGGTAAATACCCAGTCGTGCAATTTCAGGGTCATATGGTAGGTAACTCTATTTTTAGTTTTTTTGAGGAATCTCCACACTGTTTTCCAAAGTGGCTGCACCAACTTGCATTCCCACCAATAATGTAAGAGGTTTCCCCTTTCTCCACATCCTCTCCAACACTTGTTGTTTACTGTCTTGTTAATTTTGGCGATTCTATAAGGTGGAATCTCAGTGTGGTTTTGATTGGAATTTCCTTGATGGCTAATGATGATGCACATTTTTTTATGTGTCTGTTAGCCATTTGTATGTCTTCTTTGGAGAAGTGTCTGTTCATGTCTTTTGTCTTTTGTCCATTTTTTGATGTGATTATCTGTTTTGTGTTTGTTGAGTTTGAGGAGTTCTTTATACATCTTGGATATCAGCCCTTTGTAGTGTCATTTGTGAATATCTTCTCCCATTCCTTGGGTTGCCTTTTTGTTTTGTTGACTGTTTCCTTTGCTGTACAGAAGCCTTTGATCTTGATGAAGTCCCAAAAGTTCATTTTCGTTTTTGTTTCCTTTGCCTTTGGAGACGTATCTTGAAAGAAGTTGCTGTGGCTGATGTTTGAAGAGGTTACCACTTATATTCTCCTCTAGGATTTTGAGGTCTTTTATCCATTTTGAGTTTAATTTTGTGTATGTTGTAAAAGAATGGTTGAGTTTCATTCTTCTACACAAATTTTCTTTTTTTAAAAAGATTTTATTCATTTATTTGACCGACAGAGATCACAAGTAGGCAGAGAGGCAGGCAGAGAGAAATAGAGAGAGAAGGAAGCAGGCTCCCTGCCAAGCAGAGAGCAAGATGCTGGGCTCAATCCCTGGACCCCCGGGATCATGACCTGAGCCAAAGTCAGAGGCTCCACCCCACTGAGCCACCCAGGCGCCCCTACACAAATTTTCTACAGTAAAAATGTATTACTTTAGTCATGCTTCCAAACATGGTCAAGATGAAGTCAGAGGTACTCTGGTTTGAATGTTTGTGTCCTTCCCAGATTCGTGTGTTGAAATCCTCCTACTCAAGGAGATGGTAGATTAGAAGGTGCAAGTTGTGTAGGTCATGAGGGAGGAGCCCCATGAATGATATTAATGCCCATATTGGAATTGAGAGAGCTTGAGGGCCCCTTCCACCAGAGGAAGACACATGCAAGAGGGCCCTCTCCCGACCATGCTGGCACTCTGGTTTCAGACTTCCAGCCTCCAGAACTTCGAGAATAAATTTCTTGTTTATAAACCACCCAGTATGTGGTCCGTTCTTATAGCAGCCTGAATGGACTAAGACACAGGAACTGGATTTATCATCCTTCCTTAAACAAATGAAAAGGCGGGGGGGGGGATGTGAAACATTTTTCAGACATTGGACATGAGGCAGCGCAGGACCAAGATCATTTTTTTTTAAGATTTTATTTATTTAGGGGTGCCTGGGTGGCTCAGTGGGTTCAGCCACTGCCTTTGGCTCAGGTCGTGGTCTCAGGGTCCTTGGATCGAGCCCCACATCGTGCTCTCTGCTCTGCAGGGAGCCTGCTTCACCCTCTCTCTCTGCCTGCTGCTCTACTTGTGATCTCTCTCTCTCTGTGTGTCAAATAAATAAATAAAATATTTTTTAAAAAAAGATTTTATTTATTTATTTATCTGGCTCAGAGAGAGAAAGAGAGAGAGCACAAGCCGGAGGAGAGGAAGAATGAGAGGCAGAAGCAGGTTCCTGGAGCCCGACATGGAGCTTGATCTCAGGACACTGGGATCACGACCTGAGCCAAACTGAGCCACCCAGGCACTCCACAGGACCAGGATCCTAAGAGGAGGACACCAAGGAGGTAAGCTGAAGAAGTGCCCAGTTTCCTGCTTGGGCTGAGAATCCAGCGTGGAACTTGGGGTGGGAGATGGGAACCCGAGGGGCACAATTGGGCAGCTGAGACAGAGCACCATCCCAGAGAGAACAGGGCTGCACTGAGACGGAGCGCCGCCGGAGACCTGCAGGGGCCCTAGGGCTCTTCAGCTGAGCACTGGTCTCCTGTGTGGGGGACTCCCCAGGGTTGAGGACAGAGTCACCTGCCAGGAGCACAAAGAACCATCTAAAGACCTCAGGTAGGGCCAGTGAGGGTTGTGCCTCCACCAGCCATAGAGGTGGAATTCATGTAACTCACGAGACATGGAGCAGAGTTCTCAGAGACCAGCAACTCAAGGCTGCCTTGGTCCCAGATAACAAAGCTTCAAAAACAAGCCTCATTTCAGGATGCAGTTAAGGTTATCTACAGGAATTAAACATAGTTAAGCATTGCTTGGTTGCATGATTTTAAAAAAAAGTTAGTTTTCAAATTTTCACTAAAATGCTAACTGATTGTCTTCTTTTAAATTCTTTTAACATTCTTTTATGGCACCTAACACACCCTATATTTTATGAGTTTTCTTCAGTTGCTTTGTAAACGGCTTTCTCTATTTGTGTTGTAAATTTCCCAAAGACAGAGAACACCCAAGATTCATGCATATTTGTAGCTCTCCTGCATGGTGGATAACCTTATGTTGGGTCCCCCAATAATGGGTCCTCCCAATAATGGATCCATGATTAAAGGAGCGAGACAGATACAAAGCGAAGGTCAAGCAAAGCTTTATTTCGTGCCAAGCATCAAGAATCAAATGGACTGTCAAACAGACCAGTTGGGACCACCCTTTACAGAGAGGACGACCCTCCTCTGTTTCACAGACTAGCTTTTATAGAGCAAAGGCCATGTGGTTGGACCTGGCCACGCACAGGTGGCCAATGAAATTGTAACACACAGAGAAAGCTGCACAGTCATGCTAGGTCACACATAAGTGACCTATTGAATTGCAATTTACCCTCATAGACATTTGAACCAGCCTATCACCTTGGTCAGGATTGGCACCCAAAAGGTGCCCAAAAGGCGGGGCCCGTACTCCTTGGTAGCTAGGAGACAGTATGTGCCCCCACTGATTGGATACCTCCACCTGGCCTGACCCACCCTTGTATTTGGACTTTGTTACCTGGGGCTGGTTTTTAAGTAAGTTCCCCTGGAGGGGTGCGGTGGGCAGAGTCAATTTAAGTTTTACAACAAAATGGCAGTTCAACCGGGATGGGGCCGCTCTGGCTGAACAGGCCCTTACACTTATATATAAACCTATTTCAAAATATGTATTTGCCTCATATTCCAATAAAGTTACCCAGAAGTATGAATTGCCTAACAATTCGTGATTCATTTATTCAGAACTCTGTTTTTTCAAAATGTGAGGGTCAGCTTAAGAATCTCTCATCTCACTGTTGCTAGTGTGTTTTCCAAAATTTGGGCCAAAAAATATGGACTAACTAGTTTTTATAATAATAAAAATATTTTTATTATTTATATTGGCATTTGAAAGGTCCTTTTTTCAAATCCAGCTGGGATTATTTTTGTAGTACTTACATGGGGATTATTTGAGTAGTGGCTCTAAGTAATGTAAAAAATACAAAATAAAATACAAAATTGGGGGTTTCTGTGATGCTTCAAGATTCCAGTTCCAACTATTTCCAGTTGATGTCACTATGGCAAAAGTATCTCAAACATCTGGCATAAAAGCCATAGAGAGGAGAGAATACAGATCTAATAATGCGGGGGAATCAAGAGGAAGCATCTATTTTGGGGGTGCTGCTAAAATGAGGATGGGGAACAGGGCGAAACATCAGAATTCAGTTCTTGGGATCGGAGCGGCTGAGTGAACGCATTTTTCTGATCTTATCTGAGTCAGCAAGCAACAAACAAATCCGTAATGAGTCTGGAAACTGCTGAAACTGCTTCTGTTTGCAGTGACATAGCAGGTAAATCAGCCCTGGCTTGGAACAGCCGTGAGGCCTGGAGGTAGCAGATTACTGCCTTTACTGCTCTTTAGAAAGAAGTAAATGGACCCCTGAAGGCTACATTTCTGGCAAGAGGCTGGAGGAGTGTTTCCCTCCCCCATAGGAAGGCAGGACAGATAACGGAGGAAGTCCAAAGCAAGGACAGCCTTGTTTATCAAAAGGAGTGGTAATGATCCTGAGTGTCTGAAGATGAACAGAAGTTGGGATAAATAATGTCCGCCTGCACACTTTATAGCTCCAAAGTAAACAATATGTCCTTGAGCTCCAGCAGGTGCGCAGTGACTCCTGAATCTTTCGGTGTTGGTTTAAGAGGCAAGGTGAGGGGACTTACCTAACTCAGCACTGTTCATCAGCGAGCATTCACTGGGTCTTTTTCTGAAATGGGAAAAATAGATCTGTTTTGAGATATCATTCAGCTGTGCAGGGAGGCAAACAGATGTATTCATTAACACTCCCCACAGAGCATGTTGTGATATTCACAAGCAGAAGGTGCTCGAGCTGAGGTTACACAAATGTCTTCTGTTCTAAAAACCCGCCTTGACAGGGACTGTGATTTTTCAAGGAGGTTCTCATTTTTGACCATTTCCTGTTGTCGCACTTAATGTGGAAGGTGATTTTTCCAATGAGGACAATAACAAGCTGCATTCTTACCTTGTTTATTTTATTTTTTTGTCCTCCACCGCCCTCTTTTTTTTAATAATTTTTTAAAAATTTTTATAAACCTAAAATGTATTATTAGCCCCAGGGGTACAGGTCTGTGAATCGCCAGGTTTACACACTTCACAGCACTCACCATACATAGCACATACCCTCCCCAATGTCCATAACCCCCTCCCCCTCTCCCCACCCCCCTCCCCCCAGCAACCCTCAGTTTGTTTTGTGAGATTAAGAGTTTCTTATCGTTTGTCTCCCTCCCGTCCCATCTTGTTTCATTTATTCTTTTCCTACCCCCCAAACCCCCCACATTGCATCTCTACTTCCTCATATCAGGGAGATCATATGATAGTTGTCTTTCTCCGATTGACTTATTTCCCTAAGCATAATACCCTCTAGTTCCATCCACGTCGTCGCTCTTACCTTGTTTTAAAGAGTAGATATTCTTGTGTGTGTGTGGTGTTTTTCAATTTTTTGGTTGCTTTCCAAAAGAAAACTGAGAAACCTAACCTGTTTAAGACTCAATTTTCCATATCAAGATACTGGGTTCCACCCCCCTACCCCCCACCAACCCCCGCCACACACCCTGTTAAGAAAAAGTGTTTTGCAAAGTTGAAGGAAACTCAAGGCAAGACTGTGAGATGTCATTGGGGCTGAAGCCAGAACTAAACACATCAACTAAGAATTTCTTTTCCTGGGGTGCGTGGGTGGCTCAGTGGGTTAATGCCTCTGCCTTTGGGTCATGATCCCAGAGTCTCTCTGCTCAGCAGGGAGCCTGCTTCCCCCTCTCTCTCTGCCTGCCTCTCTGCCTGCTTGTGATTTCTGTCTGTCAAATAAATAAATAAAATCTTAAAAAAAAAAAAGAATTTCTTTTTCTGTTTTAATTCTGTGAATCAGTAATCATGATGAGCGTGGAGAATAACATGGATTTGGAATTCTGCTGGAGAAGATCAGGATCCTGCGGCCCTTCCTTGTCATCTGCAGCTTTGGACGCTGAGGTTCTATGTTGGTCAAGTCATGGCACTCAGGGAGAGGCCAGAGGCAGGGATTTCTATGGAAGGCACTCAGGCCCAGGATGGAGAAATGGGAAGAAATCAATCTTTTAAAGCTCTCATAGGTACTTAAAAAACAGGTACTAAAACAATGTGAGCGAACTGTGCGCCCTGGGGTTTGGGTTTCTGTCTCCTATTAACAGTTGTTAACTAGGCAATGAAATATTCATTACTTAGGGTGAGGATTTCTTGGAAGCAGGGTTTCCTGCCTTTTCTTCCTTATTTGTTCAGAGGTTTACTGTCATGGCGCCGCCATCTTGGGCCCATTTGGTTTGATCAGCTTCTGGGGGAGCGCTGTCAGGACAGGCCTCTGACTCTCCCGGATAGCTGGCCACGACTTCGCCTTTGCTGGCCCCTGGATGTCCTATTATAACCTAACTAACCGCCTCCTCTAACAAGTGAACCTTGAGTAGGATTCCTAGGAAAACACCATTGTTTCCTAGAAAGTATCCCTGAAGTAACTTCATGGTGTGGAGGAGGTGGAGAGGAGCTCCCCTGGAGAGAAGCAGTAATAATGACAAGGTGAAATGCTGAATGGGAAAAAGAGAGGGAATGACGATCCCTGTTCACAGAATAAAAACTACAAAGAAAAATGATCCTCGTAACGCAAATTCTGTCAAAATGAATCTTGTTTTTTAAGTTTGGCTTTAGTATTTACAGACAGTTGCCAATTTGTTGAGACTGTGTTGAAGTATTGTCTTCATCTAGAGTTTCTCAGTGATCTTTCTGGCAATTTCTTCTGTATCTCTAGGTTTCAACAATATTGATTAAATGTCTGCATTGTGCTGAGAGGTATAAAAGAAGCAATTATGACCCTCTTGCAAGACAAAACTGCCCCATAATAAATGGAAACAAGATTCCTGAGAATTGAGATTTCATGGAAGGATAAAATTACTAAAACAATACCAGCAATAACATCTTATTTTGCTGGGACTGCCTTAATAGCATACCATAGATGGGGTAGTGTAAACAACAGAAATTTATAGTTCTGGAGGCTGAAAGTCTAAGATCAGAATGTAACCAGGGATGGCTTCTTGTGAGGACACTCTCTCCTTGGCTTATGGAGGGCTGTCTTGTCTGTGTCTTCGCACGGTCTTTCTCCCATGCGTATGCATGTCTGTGCCCTAATCCTCTCTTCAAAAGGACACCAGTCCTATTGGGTTAGGGTTCACTTCAATGACCTTACTTTAACTCAGTTATCTACTTAAAGACTTCATTTCCAAATACGGTTATTTTGAGGAACTAGGGGCTAGGATTTCAATATATGAATTTGGGGAGGGGGATACAATTCAGTGCACAGAAAACGATGAAAACAAATCCACAAAGCAATAATCCCAGGTGGATGACACACGGTTTCAGACTTTTGTTTTGCCAATTCAGGTGTTTAAACACATGGCAATTGCCAACACATGGTATTGTAGGGAAGGAAACATTTTATTTTCTCTCTTCATATCTAGCTTCTTTGGATGGCCTAATCATTAAATTGACATAAGAGAGCTTAACAGGAAAAAAACAAATGTAATTTTCATACATGAGAGCCCCCATATAAATATGAGGCTGAAAAAGTCACCAAAGCAAAAAGTTGATGTCCTATAAGACAAAACAACAACAACAGCAAGAAATTTATGAAGAGTTGTCAACACAAAGTGGTTTGGACTTAGAGTAGTAAATTAATGGAAGAAATATCAAAATTTGCTTACACAGACCTCTTGGTCCTAAAGTCTATACCTCTGATGAGAAGGGTACTTTTCAGATGGGAGACTTACTTCCTGCTCTCAGGGAGGACAAAGAAGGGTCAGAATGTCCTTTGTGAATTGGCTATTTTTCAAGTAACTTTAATTTGAAATAACCAATATGCCAAAGTGACATATTTTGGGGTGGCATATTCTGTTCCTCCTCATAATTTAATGAAGGAAATAATTTATTAACAGAAAATAGATTAAATAATTAATTGGGGCACATGGATGGCTCAGTTGGTTAAGCATCCAACTCTTGATTTCAGCTCAAGTTATGATCTCAGGATTGTGAGATCCACATCAGGCTCCACACTCAGCAGGGAGTCTGCTTCTTTCCTTCTGTCTCCCTCTGCACCTCCCACTCCCTCTCTAAAAAAAATAAAAATAAAAATAAAAATAAAATAAATAAAATAAACATTATTTATTAAAATAAATTAATAAAATAAAATAAAAAAGAATAAATCAAGAACAAATGATTAATTATTTAATTAGTTCTTAATTAATGAAAGAATAATTATTAAATAATAATCAGGGAGTGTAGGAGTATCCTTGAGACTAAATACATTCAACTTTATAACATCTTATAGATTTGTTCTTATTTTTAGGACCAGGGAACTCTTGTCTTCTTTATTACTGACTGATGTTCATCTGCCAAAAGGAAGAACAAAGTAATTGTAACATGGTGCTCTAACAAAATTGGGCATTTTCAAAACCTCAATCATACTGGCAGAAACCTCATAGGAAGTGAAAATCTGAATATATCCCGAGGCCTGTGTTCTAGGGGAAAACATCAGAAGGGATTATTTTGCTCTGTATATATTAAGCAGATACCTTAAACCAGAAAGGAACTCCTAAAGGTGTAGAAAGGTCTGCGTAGGGACCCCTGGGTGGCTCAGTCAGTTAAGTGTCTGCCTTCCACTCAGGTCACGATCCCAGGGTCAGGGAGCCCTGTGTCAGGCTGCCTGCTCAGGGGGGAGCCTGCTTCTCCCTCTGACTATTGCTACCTCTTCTTCTGCCCTCTCTGTCTGACTAATAAGTAAATAAAATCTTAAAAAAGAAAGATCTGTGTACTATAACCAAAGGGAGATAAGGCATTGGGGAGGGGGGTCAGAATTAAGGCAGGGTAGCATCTGTAGGCAGTGTATCCTATTTCTCTGTTTGAATTTAGCTGCACATGTGTGTGTCTTGTTGCTTCTTTCATTTGAGAAATTGCTCAGAAGTGATCAGGAGCTGAGACTTGATGTTGGTGGAAACCCTGGGAAGCCCCATCTTCATCTCACACAAAGAGGGAAGTAGACCACCCAGATGAAATTCAGCCCAGACTATGCTGTAGAACTGTTGTAGAACTGTTAAAACAGAATCATCATATTTTGGAGAAATGTTCTGAGGTTGTACTCTTGTTCTAATGTAATTCAGTACAGAGGCCCTATGATAAATATAAAGCCCTGTAGGAAAAGGATATTCTCACATTAATTATCCCAGGAAGAAGTGTGTTCTAAAGAAGGAAGTTAAAACTGATAATTCAGTGTCAGATTGGCTTGGAATCCAAACCAATCTAAAGGAAGACTTAGGGAGGAAATGGGTGGAGTCTGGTTCTGTGAGCAGATCTTCTGCTGGTGAGATGGGATACCGGGGTCAGGAGACAACCTCAAGGAAGCTTTAGTGGAGGATAAGATATTCCATCTTCATACACATTGGGCCATGATAACTAGAAAGGGTGATTCTCCGTTGATAGCTAAAAAAAAAAAAAAAAAAAAAAAAACCCAAAAACAAAAACAAAAAACCAACTTGTCTATTGCATTGAAATGACTTTCTGCAACCCCTGAAACTTGAGTAAATTCTTTTTAAAGACTATAACCTGGGGAGCCTGGGTGGTGCAGTTGATTAAGCTGTTTTAGCTCTTGGTTTCAGCTCAGGTCGTGATCTCGGGGTCATGAGATTGAACCCCACATCAGGCTCTGTGCTCAGTACAGAGTCTGCTTAAGACTCTCTCTCCACCCCCCGCCCCTTCTGCTTACACACACTCTCTCTCTAAAATAAATAATGAATCCTTAAAAAAAAAAAAAAAGACTTTAAGCTGTTTCAGTTGTGCTGTGAGGAGGCACCTGGGTGGCTCAGTAGGTTAAGCACCTGCCTTCAGCTCAGGTCATGATCACAGTCCTGGGATTGAGCCCAGAGTTGGGAAATCCCTCCTCGGTGGGATATCTGCTTCCCCCTCTGCCTCTGCCCTCTCCCCTGTTCCAGCACTCTCTTTCTCAAATAAAATTTTTAAAAAGTGTGCTGTCAGCAAATAGTTGATTCTGCACTTGCCCATCTTTAGGCAAGACAATATATTGATCCTGATGATACTTAAAACTTTTCATAATTTGTTCATCATGGATTTTTTTTGCATCCATTAAAATATATTGCATCAAAATATTGTTTACTTCAATTATGAGATGTTTTTAGAGCATCTATAAATTTTGAATCTTAGAATCAGGTCTGATTCTTTCAAATGTTGAAATTCCAGGGTCTGTTTTACAATGGGACAGAGTTTTAAGTTTCCAAGCTCACAGAAAATGAAACAAGAGATGTAACAATAAAGTCTTACTTCACAGTAGGAAAAAGCTTAACAAAACACATAAAAGTATTTCACAACTCTAAGAGCTGTCAGCATATACATCAAAACTTCCTGGATGTAGCCGATAGAAAAGAGAGAAAAGAAAAAAACTACAGCCTTTGGGGTGGTGATGGCTGTCTATATGTGACAGTCACATCAACAAATTATTGGCACCATGAAATCCTTGGCCTAATACCATGCATTCTTTAAAAAAAATTTTTTTTTTACTTATTTGACAGACAGAGATCACAAGTAGGCAGAGAGGCAGACAGAAGGGGTGGGGGGGAAGCAGGCTCCCTGCTGAGCAGAGAGCCCAATGTGGGGCTCGATCCCAGGACCCTGAGACCATGACCTGAGCCAAAGGTAGAGGCTTAAGCCACTGAGCCACCCAGGCGCCCCCAAAACCATGCATTCTGATATGATGTATTTATGCTTATTTTTGGATATGGTACTAAAGCAAATTGAAAATATTTCTACCTACACTTGGGAATAAACCATTACTGTGGGAGTATTATGTCACTTTCACGGCATCTTCTTCTTGGCTTTAGCATATAAAATTTAAAATTAAATATCCGGTGACCTTCTGGCTTCAGTTTCAGTATGTTGAGAGCTTAGAAATAGTCATTCCAGCACTCACACTAAGAAAACAGCCGAACAAACTGAAAACCTGCGACTTTGCCTGGATCTTCAGAGAGCTGAAGTTATAGGACGAACAGCCACATGGAACATGGTGGAGTCCACAGTCACAGCCCATAGGCACTCACGTGGGGCAGAAGTGGGTGGAGCCGTACACACTGGCAGTTTTGACAAACTCCTGGAGGCTACATCTGAGCCAGCTCGACCATTAAACAAGCCCTGGGCCCAGTCTAAAGGGGACTCCCACATGTTGCTATGTTTTTATCTCAGGAGTCCCATCAGGTTCTCATGATGAAGAGCCAGGAAAGATGCCCTCTGACTCTGGTGGAGGAAAAGAGTAGCCACTGTAAGACAGGTCCTGAGCATCCTCCATCACAAAGGAGAACTCCTCAATGGAACAGACCTCCCCAGAGCATCATCTCCATTGGGGAAGGGCATCTCTGCTGCTCCGGCTGCCTGCACACTTCTCATGTAAGGAGGGCAAGGTAAGAAACATCTGTGAAGGTCAAAGCCCAGAGATCCACAGAAATACTGGAATTTCATCAAAAGATGAAAGAATGCTTCTCTCCCTCAACACCTTATCACCACACCAACAGCACTCCACTGTCATCAGAGCGACCTGCTGTCACAGTGTCTTTGATTCCTACCATTTCCTTTTGATTCCTTTCTTAGAAAGGAAAAAACTGCAAGATGCAGACTACGAAGTAGTTCTTAAGGAGTCCCAGAGTCAACAGGGGAGAAAGAAACAAAGACACATGAGGCATCTGAGTGGTTCAGATGGTTCTCAAGAGTTGACTCTTGATGTTGGCTCAGGTCATGATCTCAGGGTTGTGATATCCAGCCGCATTCCTGGGGAGTCTGCTTGAGATTCTCCTCCCTCTCTCCCCCCTTCCTTGCACTCCCTCTCTCTCAAATAAACAAATACATTATAAAAACAAAACAAGGACACTAAAGGAATCTGAAAGCATTAGCATCTATAGTAACAGTAAACTTGAAACACAGCTCAATTTCTAGTGAAATTCACATAAAAACATACTATAAAACCTTAAAACTTAGGTCTTATTACATGAGACATCATCATGTCTGGCCATCTACAGAAAAATTTCCAGATGTGCTGAAAAGCGAAAAGCAAAAGGCAAAACAGAAAAAGAAGAAAGCCCAAAAGACAACCCAAGGACCAGAACAAGACACAAGGTTTGGAATGAGCTGATGGAATTTAGAATGACTATGATTGCTATGGCAAAAGCTGTAATGGGAAAGGTAGACAATGTGCAGTAGCAGATGGGAACTGTAAGCAAAAAGATGGGAACTCTAAGAAATAATTAAAATCAAATGTTAGAATTCAAAACTCTATGATGGAAATGCAGAATGCTTTGGGTGAGTGTTTTAGTAGACTGGGCATAACAAAGAAAAGACTCAGTGAGTTTGATTTTTCAATAGAAACTTCCCAAACTGAAATACAAAAAGAAAAAAGAATGAATAAAATGAAACAGAACATCCAACACGTGTGGAATAATTTCAAAAAGCATAATTTGCACAAAAGTAGAATATCAGAAAGAGAATAAAAAGAGTGAGGGAGGAGAAATATTTGAAATAATTATAGCTGAGAATTTTCCAAAATCAATGAGACATAAAACCACAGATCTAGGAAGCTCAGAGAACACCAGTTAGCTAACCACCAAAAAATCTATACATAGGCATTTCACATTCAAACTGCAGAAAACCAAAACAAAGAGAAAGTCTTGAAACAAGTTTGAATGAAAAAAATATATACAAGAACAAAGATAGGAATTACAGTAGACATCTCATCAGAAAACATACAAAACAAGAAGAGAGTAAAGTGAAATATTTAAAGCATAGAGAGGAGGGATGCTTGGGTGGTTCAGTTGGTTAAGTATCTCCCTTAGGCTCAGGTCATGATCCCAGAGTCCTGATATTGAGCTCCACATCAGGGTCCCTGCTCGGCAGGGAGTCTGCTTCTCCCTCTCCCTCTGCCTCTCCTGCCATCTTTTGTTCTCTCTCTTGTGCATATGAGTTCATGCGTTTTTTTCTCTCTCTCAAATAAATAAATAAAATCTTAAGGAAAAAAAAAAAAAAAGCAGAGAGGAAAAAACCCACCGAACTAGAATTCTAAATCCCACAAAATTACCCTTTAAAAAGGAAAGGGAAATAAAGACTTTCTCAGACAAACAAAAACTGAGGGGATCTATTGCCAGAAAGCATGTGCTACAAGAAATGTTTAAGTTCTTCAAGGAAAAGGAAGCTGACATAGATGTAGAAACTCACATCTGCATGAAGAACGGAAGACTATTGGAAAAGAAATAAATGAAAATAGAATAAAATCTTTTATGAAAAGGAGGAATTGGGATACTCTGTTACAAAGTTTCTGCACTACGTATGATAGAATGCTATCTGAAGATTGACTTAGATTAGTTAAAAATGTATATTGCAGGGGCGCCTTGGTGGCTCAGTCATTAAGCGTCTGCCTTCAGCTCAGGTCATGATCCCAGGGTCCTGGGACTGAGCCCTGCATGGGGCTACCTCTTCAGCGGGGAGCCTGCTTCTCCCTCTCCCATTCCCCCTGCTTCTGTACCCTCTCTCGCTGTGTCTTTCTCTGTAAAATAAATAAATAAAAATCTTTTTAAAAATGTATATTGCAAACTCTTGATCAACTACTAAAAATTAGAAGCATAGCTGGTATGCAAAGAAAGGAGGTGAAATGGAATCATATTAAATACTTAACTAAAGGCAAAGGAGGCAGAAAAGGAGAGGGAAAAGAAAGAATAAAGGCAAAAAATAGAAAACAGTTACAAACATGGTAGATACTAATATATCAATATTAATTATATTAATATACTTTATATATTAACATATTATGTATAATAGTATATCAATATATCAATAATTATTTTAAATGTGAATGATCTTTATATGAATAAAGAAACAAAGATTGTCAAAATCCATTACAAATCAAAACCCAATTATATGCTGTCTATAAGAAACCCACTTTAAGTAGAAAGACTCAGATTAAAAGTAAAGGGATAGAGAAAGGTATATCATGCTACTATTAATTTTTAAACAGACAGAATAGCTATATAAATTTCAGATAAAATAGACTCTTCAGATTAAGGAAAAATTTCAGGGATAAAGAAGGGCATTACCTAAAAATAATGGTCCTCTCCAAAAGATGAACTAATCTTTAACATTTATGTACCTCACCACAGTGTCAAAATACAAAAATGAATAGAACTTCAAGGAGAAATAGATAAATCCACTATTATAGTTGGAGACTTCAACATTCCCCTGTGAGTAATTGATGGTTCAAGCAGGCAGAAAATCAGTAAGGATAGAGTTTATTCAAACAGCATCATCAATCAACTTGATCTAATTGACAGTTATAGAATTCTTCATCCGAAACAGCAAAATACACATTCTTTTCATGCTTTTATGAGACATATACCAAGACAGCCCATGGAACACACTTGAATAAATTTAAAAAAAAAATAAACATCAGGGGCTCCTGAATCGCTTAGTCGGTTAAGCATCCAATTCTTGATTTCAGCTTAGGTCATGATCTAAGGATCCTGGGATCAAGCCCTATGGAGGGCTCTGTCCTCAATGAAGGATTCTCTCTCTCCCTCAGTCTCTGCCTTTCTTCTCCCTTTCTTCTCCAAAATAAAAAATAAATCTTAAAAAAAAAATAGAAATCATACGAAGAATGTTCTCAGATCATGATAGCATTAAACTAAAGACAGACACCAGAAAGATCTAGAAAACCCCTCATGTCTGAAAATCAAGAAACACATTCTAAATAATTCAGGGGTCAAAGATGAAATCTCGAGAGGTACCAAAAATGTTTTCACTAAATGAAAATGGTAATACAAGTTAGTGAGATTTGGGGGATGTAGTGACAGCAAAGCTTTGAGGGAAATTTGTAGCATTAGTGTATATGTTAGAAGAGAAGAAAGATCTAATGTCAATAATCTAAACTCCCACTTTAGAAAACTAGAGAAAGAAGAGCAATTTAATATGAAAGCAAGCAGGAAAAAATAAAATGAAATTAAGAGCAGTAACCATTGAAATTGAAAACAGGAAATCAATAGCGGAAATGAATGAAGCCATTTGAATGAAATGAACGATAAGCTGGAATTTAGTAAGTAATATTGTATCACTACTGGTTCAATATTTGTGACAAATTATACCATACTACAGTGAGATGTTAATAAGGGGAAACTTAGTGTAGAACATGTATATCTCTCTGAATTCTCTGTACTATTTTTTCAGTTTTTCTGTAAGTCCAAAATGATCATAAAAATAAAATATATTTTAAAAAATTAATTATGTAGCTTGAGAAGGTGACCCCATTACTAGGCAAATTGGCAGAGCCTGCCTTTTAAGAAACAAAAACAGAACAAAACAAAACAAAACAAAAACCCTGAGAATAACACTAACACCCATATATTTGGGATGGCTCAGGTCAGACCTTGCCAGGACTCAAGCAAGGCATATTTTGGGTTCCTTGAGTATGAAATTGTCTGAGATCTCTAAGCAGTAACCTGCTATCCATTTCCTAATAGGGTAGGATATAAATAAGTTTATAGCTTTTAAAAGATCATGTGGAAAAGGGATACAAAAGCAAGGACAAAGAGAAAAGACAGAAAGGTTATCTCTGGAAATAGCATTTAAAAAGTGAAAGTTCAGCATGACCTGAGACTTGCAAAAACTGCTTAGGTTAACAAGAGTGGGCTTTTTTTTTTTTTTAAGGAGTTTTGAAAGAAAGGGGAAAAGGATCATGGATCACATAAAATAAGCTTTAGAAAAGATGAGGTATTATATTGCTGTATCTCCTAGTTTGGGCTTCTAGGAACAGGGACATACCAATTAAAGGGTTTTAACAAGAAAAAAAGTGTATTTTATTTTCATATCTAATTTGGAGACAGATGGACCAGGGGTTGGTTTCTTCATCTATAAAATTGATACCAACAGTATCTGATTCATGATGGGTTGTTGTGGTGATTATTTTTTTTTAAAGATTTTATTTCTTATTTGGAACAAAGAGAGAGAGCTTAAGTCAGGGGCGTGGCTGGGGAGGGCATAGGAAGATGGACAAACAGACTCCCTCTGAACAAGGAGCTCAGTGCGGAGCTCGATCCCATGACTCTGGGATCACAACCTGAGCCAAAGGCAGATGCTTAAGTGACTGAACCACCCAGGTGCCCTGTTGTGGGGATTATTAACCTCACCATTTTAACTACCACTCGGAATGTGTTGGGCATAAATGTGAGAGACAAATGCAAATCTCACTGGAGGGGAATGTATTTATACCCTTGTGTTTTGTCTTGGGATACTGGTAAGGGTTGAAAGCAAGATAGTTTGGGAGGTGATTTTGGAAGGTACCAAAAGTGTCCCCTAGGTTAAGGCAGAGGGCAGACCAGGACTCATTTTCCTGTGTCATCTTCATCTTTCTTATGATTTGGAGTATATCTTTGAGATGGAGGCGGCCGGTTGTATGCCAGGTCTTGGTTGTCTTGGTATGTCTTGGTTGCCACGTGCTATGCGTTTTTATCGTTGTCAGTGTTTGCACCAATGTTGAACACAATTTAGCAGTGATTGCAGTAGGAGTTCCTCTCCTGGTGCCAGTTTCAACGTGAAGTTCATTTTTAAAGCTCTCACAAGGATGCCTTGCTATAGTTACAAAAAGGCTCCTAACACTCTAAAATGTGTTGACCTGCTACGTTTCTTAATCTTCTAACAAATGTTGAGATTAAGTGTCCCGCCCCTGATACCCAATCAGAAGACATGTGAAGAGAGAACTAATAAACCCTAGGAGTTTTAGTAGGTTACAGCTAGGGGGTCTGGAGAAGTGAGGAACAAGGAAAGAGTTCAGGACACATAACTTCATGACGGGTGTCCACCATCTAAAGCTGAGTTAGCTTAGACAGGACCGCGTTTCTTAGACAGGAACTAACAACCCATGTAACTTTAGACATCTCGTTAGCATTGCATATTTCATATTCTTAATCTTCATATTTTCTTATTCTAATAGTGTCCCTGTCCTTGTTTCTGGATACATCATTGGTCAAAGAGTGTTGACATCACTCAACGTGCTCAAGCCACAGATCATTCTCTCTTTACAGGTGGGAGATGCCTGAAAGGAAGCTCACAAGTCCCCAAGGTTGCAAAATGAATCGGTGGCCAAGGAAGGACGAATCCAAATCCACCTGGCCCCACAGTCAGTGGTTTCTTTCTACCAACATACGTCCTTCGCAAAGTGCTCCTTTAGTTGCGCTTTCAGTATGAGACGCTTATGGGCTTTACCATTCCTCTTTTTTTTTTTTTTAAGATTTATTTATTTATTTATTTGACAGAGAGAGATCACGAGTAAGCAGAGAGGCAGGCAGAGAGAGAGGAGGAATCAGGCTTCCCGCTGAGCAGAGAGGCTGATGCGGGGCTCGATGCCAGGACCCTGAGATCATGACCTGAGCTGAAGGCAGAGGCTTAACCACTGAGCCACCCAGGTGACCCTACCATTCCTCTTAATGGTGAGCAACTTTATAGAATTCTTTGTACAGTTAGCAATTCTAGAGCTAAAAATAGATGTTAAAAGAACTATATAAAGGCTGCCCTAAGAGGGGGCACCTGGGTGGCTCAGTTGGTTAAGCATCTGCCTTCTGCTCAGGTCATGATCAGGGTACTGGGATCAAGCCCCACAACCAGCTCCTTGGAGTCTGCTTCTCTCGCTCTCTCCCCCTCTATTCCTTCCTGCAGCTCCTGCTCGCTTTCAAAAAAAAAAAAAAAAACTTTGAAAAATGAAAAAGGCTCTCCTAAGAGAATGGAGTTTAGGATTTTCATTTACAGAGCTCTCTCAGCCAATATACGTGTTGCGTGTGTAAATGTTTGTGTGTATGATCAGAATCACATGCATACACACAACATCCACAAAACTCCCTTTGAAAAAAGTACTAATGTTGTTTCTAAAGGGCAACATATAGAAACATAGAGCTAATTGCTTATAAAAGAAATAAGAACTCTTAAACATATTATGGAAAAATAAGAGAGGGCACCTCTTGATCTTTGGAACCAATGGCCACGCAATATTCATCACTTCATGTCTCCTGTTATTTGCATAGT
Source organism: Meles meles (assembly GCF_922984935.1). Classification (NCBI taxonomy): domain Eukaryota; kingdom Metazoa; phylum Chordata; class Mammalia; order Carnivora; family Mustelidae; genus Meles; species Meles meles. Next base: position 146,226,374 of record NC_060069.1, read on the forward strand.
AACTTGCTCAATATAGTTACATTAAACACACACCATCACCATCACTGATATGCTAATAAGCTAGGAATCAAGATGATGAACTCCAGCCTGAGAATTCCTCAAATATAAGACTTTGAGTTATGCACAAGCCATTTCTATTGTAGTCATGCTTTAAAAATTTAGACTCTAGGGGTGCCTGGGTGGTTCTGTGGGTTAAGGATCTGCCTTCAGCTCAGGTCACAATCCCAGTGCCCTGGGCTCCAGTCCCCCATCAGGCTCCCTATACAGTGAGGAGCTTGTTTCTCCGTTTCCCGCTGCAACTCGCCCTGCTTGTGGTCTCTCGTTCTCTTCGTCTCTGTGTCAAATAAATAAATAAATAAAATCTTTTAAAAAAGAAAATAAAATTTAGGGGCGCCTGGGTGGCTCAGCGGGTTAAAGCCTCTGCCTTCCGCTCAGGTCATGATCCCAGGGTCCTGGGATCGAGCCCCGCATCAGGCTCTCTGCTTAGCGCAGAACCTGCTTCCTCCTCTCTCTCTCTCTGCCTGCCTCTCTGCCTACTTGTAATCTCTATCTGTCAAATAAATAAATCTTTAAAAAAAAGAAAATAAAATTTAGACTCTTAACATCGCATTAATTTAATGTAAGAAATTCATCCTTCAAGAAGAGCTTCCATTCTGGCATGAATTTTGTGGAAGAAAATGTCAGGGGCATCATACCCAGAGAGAATTAAAAACAGCATGAAACTAAAACTAAAAATATGTTTTTAGAAAAAAGAATATTCCCTGTGGCATAGATTCTTTTTCCTCCCATAGCCAATTGCTATTCAGAAATTAGGTTCTCTTCCATTCTCCTAGCAACCCCCAAGGAATAAGATCATCTTTCCATCAGGGACTGGAACTAGAAAGATAAAGTCACTCTTTGTGTTCTGATATTCTATTTTTCTACCTGCCATTCCTAGTTTGGCAATATTTTTTGCCCTTTGAGGTTTTAATTTTCTTCACTGATTACTGCAATTCTCAAGAAAGTGAAAAGACGATGAGTCTGGGCATAAATTCGGGAAAAGTCCCAGTTTTCAAAAAGAAAAGAAATCACAAGACACAATAAATGCTTAGTGGGCTGTTGCCATGTAGTCTTTAAAAATACCATCTATTGGGGCACCTGGGTGGCTCAGTGGGTTAAGCCGCTGCCTTCGGCTCAGGTCATGATCTCAGGGTCCTGGGATCGAGTCCCGCATCAGGCTCTCCGCTCAGCGGGGAGCCTGCTTCCCTCTCTCTCTGCCTGCCTCTCTGTCTACTTGTGATCTCTCTCTGTCAAATAAATAAATAAAATCTTAAAAAAAAAATACCATCTATTGGCGGTGGAAGGCAGCCTTGTTACAAGCTCTTATTAATCAGTGCACATAGTTACTATGCTTTGCAACACTTTTGAGAAGCTACAATAAAATATCCTAACCATTAAAACTCTATTTTCCTTTTTATGTCCTTTGAGCCTTAAATAATACAGAATCTCCATTCTAGTGAGCATTAACTTCAGTCTTTCGGACATTCCTTCTGTTCCAAGAAGACGGAACAATAAGAAGACATAGTTATATTCAAAACAAAATGAAGATCAATGTCGAGCGGGAACCAGCAAGAAGTGAGTGTGTTCAAGACCAGAACCATGCTTCTGCAACTTCATGCTTCTGGAACAGTCCATGGAGAGCACTGGGAGGCTGGCTCGGTGGAGTAATTTGCTCCACCAAAGACTGAGGCCAGAGTTAGCTTACTACGGCAGCAAAGCCAGGTGTGGATCCCCTGCCTCTGAAATGGAATTCAGAATTTCTGCCAGGGACGTTGATTGGCAGTAGGGTTTCTGTGACACTGCGGAGCTAAAGAGGAAGGGCATTAACCCATGAGCGAGAGCCGTGTGAAGCCGGCCCCTAGCGGCTCAGTGACTGAACTGCAACAGCTCCTGTGGTACCTTCCCGCAAGGGAGTGTTCTGCACCAGGGTCCCAGGGAGTGGGTGTGAGCAAGCGCCCAACCACCGGCCAGCGTGGGTTGAACACACCAGAACAGTGAAAACAAAAACAGAAACAGCATCCAAGGAGACCTACAAAGCAAATATTCACAATGCATATAGAATTATAATGCCAAGAAAGACAACTGGCAAAATCATGAAGTAAACACAATTCAGAAGAATTAAAAATAGGAATATCTCAAAAGATTTTAAAACAAATATTTTAGGATACTTACAGAGAAAATAAATGGAAACATCTTCCTCAAAAAAGTAAATGGGAGAGAAAATATTATGGAACAAAATAGGCATAGATGAACCAAGAATGGATGCAGGTGAAATGTAATGAATTATAAATATTAGAAATGAAAAAAATGTGGTCATAAATATACCTTAAGAAATGAAATAAACTATGGCACCTAATGGAAAAGAAAAATTAGTTAATGGAACTATTCACCCAGAAATAGTGATTACATTGAACAGCCTCCCTGTGCTCTTGTTGGAAGGCAGAGAGAAAGAAAATGAGGGGATGGTAGACAAATTATATTTAAAAAGATTAGTAAAGGCTTTTCCAGAATTGAATCCAAACATAAGTTTTTAAGTGAAAAGGGTAGTTATTCAACGTACCAAGGAAGATAGATAAAAATAAATCCAAACAAGACATATTATCGCAAAACTCTCTTAGAAAATTTAAAAGTTATCAGGCAGAAAGAAGAGTTCCACATTTTAATGACTGTAGAAGTATCATCAGCCAAAAGAGATGCATAGAGATGTATCTCAAACGTCCCGAAGGCAAATAATTACCTACCTAGACTTTTATAGTCAGAATACTAAGACTAAAATTTGCCACACACAGCTTTTCAATTAAAAAGAAAAAAATGTATATGGAATATACTTCAGCAGGGAGAAAACTGAACCCAGAGAAAAGGAATTGGGATACAAGAAATAACTGAAATAAGGAAATAGATATAATATTTTAGTGAGAGTAGTACTGACTATAAAATAAACTTACACCTCTAAACAACAAGAAAATCAAAAGTTAGGGGGCTCAGTTGGTTAAGTGTCTGCCTTCTGCTCAGGTCAGGGTCCTGGAATCAAGTCTTGCATCAGGTTCCATGCTCAGTGGGGAAACTGTTCCCTCTGCTTGTGCTCTCACACACACACTCTCTCTCTCTCTCTCTGACAAATGAATAAATAAAATCTTTAAAAAAAAATCAAAGTCGTAAAAGAAGAGATAGGAAAACCAAGAAAAAGGAAGATGAGCAGAAAAAGAAAATGCAAAGAAAGAAAATAAGGAAGTAGAAATGATTCCAGCTCTATCAGTAATAGTTTTTTTTTAATTTAAAGATTTTTTTTTAATTTATTTATTTATTTGACAGACAGAGATCACAGGTAGGCAGAGAGGCAGGCAGAGAGAGAGGAGGAAGCAGGCTCCCTGCTGAGCAGAGAGCCCGATGCGGAGCTCGATCCCAGGACCCTGAGATCATGACCTGAGCGGAAGGCAGCGGCTTAATCCACTGAGCCACCCAGACGCCCCATATCAGTAATAGTTTTAAAGGTAAACAGATTAAACTCCTTTTTAAAATGACTGAAATTATAATTGTACTGAAAAATAATAAAATGCATAGGAATGAACTTAACCAAGGAGGTGAATGCTATAAAACTCTGATGAAAGAAATTAAAGATAACAGAAACAAATGGGAAGATACTTCATGCTCCAGGACTGAGAGAACAAATATTGTTAAAATATCCATACCACCCAGAACAATCTACAGATTTAATGTAATCCTTATCAAAACTTCAACAACATTTTTCACAGAACTTGAACAACGCTAAATGTATATGGAACCACAAAGAATCCAAATAGCCAATGCAATCTTGAAAAAGAAAAAAAAACTGGAGGTACCGTAAACCCAGATTTCAAGATATACTGCAAAGCGTAGCAAGTAGAGGACTGGCACAAAAATAGACACCTAGATCAATGGAACAGCCTAGAAAGCCCAGAAATGGACCCACAATTATATGGTCAATGAATCTTAAACCAAGGAGACATGAATATACAATGGGGAAAAGACAGTCTCTTCAACAAATGGTGTTGGGAAATCAGGATAGTTACAGGCAAAAGAATAAACCTGGACTGCCTTCTTGTAACATACACAAAAATAAAGTCAAAATGGATTAAAGACTGAAATGTGAGACTTGACTATTAACTATTAACTATTAAGTTAACTATTAAGCCTACATCAAAATAAAAATCTTCTGCCAGTGAAGGAAACAATCAACAAAACTAAAAGGCAGTCTATGGAATGGGATAAGGTATTTGTAAGTAACAGATCCAATAAAAAGTTAGTATCCAAAACACATAACGATCTGATACAAGTCCACACCCAAAAAAGCAATTAATCTAATTAAAAAGAGCAGAAGACGTGAACAGACATTTCACCAAAGAAGACATACAGATGGCCACAGGCTCATGAAAAGATGCTCAACCTCACTCCTCCTCAGGAAATACAAATCAAAACCACAATGAGATATCACCTCACACCTGTCAGATGGCTAAAATCAAAAACACAAGAAAGAAGTGTTGGCAAGGATGTGGAGAAAAAGGAACCCTCGTGAGCCGTTGGTGGGAATGCAAATCGGTGCAGGCGCTATGGAAAACAGGACAGAGGTTCTTCAAAAAATTAAAAATAGAATTACCATATGATCCGGTAATTTCCCTACTGGGTATTTACCCAAAGAATATTAAAATTCTTTTGAAAATATGTACATACCCCTATGTCAATCACAGTATTTATAATAGCTGAATTATGGAATCAGCCCAGTGTCCATCAATAGATGAATGGATAAAGATGTCATATGAAAGACCATTAAACCATAAAAAAGAAGGAAATCTTGCCATTTGCAACCACATGGATGGGGCTAGACAGTATAATGTTAATAAAAAAATAAGTCAGTCATAGAAAGACAAATACCATATGATTTCACTCATATGTTGAATTTAAGAGACAAAACAGGGGCGCCTGGGTGGCTCAGTGGGTTAAGACTTTGCCTTTGGTTCAGGTCGTGATCTCAGGGTCCTGGGATTGAGGTCTGCATCGGGCAGGGGGTCTCTGCTCGGCGGGGAGCCTGCTTCTCCCTCTCCCTCTGCCTGCCTCTCTGCCTACTTGTGATCTCTCTCTCCGTCAAATAAATAAATAAAATCTTTTTTAAAAAAGAGAAAGAAAACAAACAAATAATGGAAAAAGAAAAGAGACAAGCCAACAAATAGACTCTTAGCTATAGAGAACAAACTTATGATTATCAGAGGGAAGATGGGTAGGGGAATGGATGAAATCGACCAAGAGGATTAAGAGTGCACTTATCATGAAGAGCACTGAGTAATACATAGAATTCTTGAATCACTATATTGTACACCTGAAACTAATGTAACACTGCATGTTAACTATACCAGAATTAAGATTTAAAAAATAATAAAATGACCGAAATTATCAAATTGGATAAGGAAACAAAATCTAGCTGTATTTTCCTTGCAAGAAGCATACTTTAGACATTTATAATAAAGGGATGTGTAGTTCTTCAAGGTGTGAACATCAAGGGGAGCTGAAGTGTTCACAAAACTACCTGTACACTTTTTTGTGTTGTTGCAAATTTCTTGAATATGTAATTATTTCAAAATAAAGAATTATATTTAAAAAGAAGGATTGAGAAAAGGTATACCAAAAAGAAGAAGAGTAGTCTCAGGGAGAACCAGAAGAAAGGGGTGAAGAGTGCTTGGCTGACTAAATTGGTAGAGCATGTGATTCTTGATCTCAGGGTTATGAGTTTGAGCCCCACACTGGGCACAGAAATTTCTTCAAAAAAAAGGGGGGGTATAGTAATATTATTACAAGACAGAATCAAATATAACACAAAAAAATTACTGGTGATAAAAAGGATCAATACCTAACACTTGAAGAAAAAAATTACTGAGAAAATATATTTGTCAGCTTGACTATACCTATAACAAAACCTAAAATTGTATAAAAGAAAGTGATAGAATTACCACAGAGGTGGACAAAAACACAACCATAGTGGTAGACTTTAATATATCTCAATCAGAATCCAATAACTTAGATTAAAAAATTCATAAGAATCAGGAGATTCACAAAATAAACTAGTTTTATCTAATAGACGTTTAGAACTCTGCTTCTTACAAATAGACATTAGATGTTGTTAGAGTACATTCACAAAAATTATACAGCACATTTAAAAAATTAACTATACTCTGGATCACTAAGAAATTTCAGCAATTGTCAAAGAGTCAGTGTATACAGACCATGTGCTTTCACCATAATCCAATTAAATAAGAAGTCAAGAATAAAATCACTTTTAAAAATACCATAGGGCCTCAATCCTAAAAACTTACTGTAAAAGAATTCATGAAAGAGGATTATAAAATACTTAAACCTGAATAGTAAAGTGTGGTCTATCAAAACTTGTGGAATTCAAATATCCACATTTAGAAGTAACTTTATAACCTTAAATACCTTCTTTCTCTTTTAAAAGCAAGAAATATTAAAAGAAATTAATTCAGATATTATCTCAAGAGCTAGATATACAAATAAGGGAAGTATAGGGACGAAATAAAGGCAGGAATAGAAATGAATGAGATACAAAACAAGAAATAATAAAGTCAAAAAACGAGCTGTATCAATTCATCCTCAATGGGAAAAAGCTTGCAGCCTTCCCGTTGAGATCAGGAACACGACAAGAATGCCCACTCTCACCACTCTTGTTCAACATAGAATTAGAAGTTCTAGCAACGGCAATCAGACAACAAAGAGAAATAAAAGGTATCCAAATTGGCAAGGAAGAAGTCAAACTCTCTCTCTTCACAGATGACATGATTCTTTATATGGAAAACCCCAAAGACTCCACCCCCAAACTACTAGAACTCATACAGCAATTCAGTAACGTGGCAGGATACAAAGTCAATGTACAGAAATCAGTGGCTTTCTTATACACTAACAATGAAAATACAGAAAGGGAAATTAGAGAATCGATTCCATTTACTATAGCACCAAGAACCATAAGATACCTGGGCATAAACCTAACCAAAGAGGTAAAGGATCTGTACTCGAGGAACTACAGAACACTCATGAAAGAAATTGAAGAAGACACAAAAAGACGGAAGACCATTCCATGCTCTTGGATTGGAAGAATAAACATCGTTAAAATGTCTATACTGCCTAGAGCAATCTATACTTTTAATGCCATTCCGATCAAAATTCCACGAGTATTTTTCAAAGAGCTGGAGCAAATAATCCTAAAATTTGTATGGAATCAGAAGAGACCCCGAATTGCTAAGGAAATGTTGAAAAACAAAAACAAAACTGGCAGCATCACGTTACCCGATTTCAAGCTTTACTACAAAGCTGTGATCACCAAGACAGCATGGTACTGGCATAAAAACAGACACATAGACCAGTGGAATAGAGTGGAGAGCCCAGATATGGACCCTCAACTCTATGGTGAAATAATCTTCGACAAAACAGGAAAAAATATTCAATGGAAAAAAGACAGTCTCTTCAATAAATGGTGCTGGGAAAACTGGACAGTGATATGTAGAAGAATGAAACTCGACCATTCTCTTACACCGTACACAAAGATAAACTCGAAATGGATAAAAGACCTCAGCGTGAGACAGGAATCCATCAGAATCCTAGAGGAGAACATAGGCAGTAACCTCTTCGATATCAGCCACAGCAACTTCTTTCAAGATATGTCTCCAAAGGCCAAGGAAACAAAAGCAAAAATGAACTTTTGGGACTTCATCAAGATCAAAAGTTTCTGCACAGCAAAGGAAACAGTCAACAAAACAAAAAGGCAACCCACGGAATGGGAGAAGATATTTGCAAATGACAGTACAGACAAAAGGTTGATATCCAGGATCTATAAAGAACTTTTCAAACTCAACACACACAAAACAGATAATCATATCAAAAAATGGGCAGAAGATATGAACAGACACTTCTCCAACGAAGACATACAAATGGCTATCAGACACATGAAAAAATGTTCATCATCACTAGCCATCAGGGAGATTCAAATTAAAATCACATTGAGATACCACCTGACACCAGTTAGAATGGCCAAAATTAGCAAGACAGGAAACAACGTGTGTTGGAGAGGATGTGGAGAAAGGGGAACCCTTTTACACTGTTGGTGGGAATGCAAGTTAGTGCAGCCACTTTGGAGAACAGTGTGGAGACTCCTGGAGAAATTAAGAATAGAGCTTCCCTATGACCCTGCAATTGCACTGCTGGGTATTTACCCCAAAGATACAGATGTAGTGAAAAGAAGGGCCATCTGTACCCCAATGTTTATTGCAGCAATGGCTACGGTCGCCAAACTGTGGAAAGAACCAAGATGCCCTTCAAGGGATGAATGGATAAGGAAGATGTGGTCCATATACACAATGGAGTATTATGTCTCCATCAGAAAGGATGAATACCCAACTTTTGTAGCAACATGGACGGGACTGGAAGAGATTATGCTGAGTGAAATAAGTCAAGCAGAGAGAGTCAAGTATCATATGGTCTCACTTATTTGTGGAGCATAACAAAGAACATGGAGGACATGGGGAGATGGAGAGGAGAGGGAGTTGAGGGAAACTGGAAAGGGAGATGAACCATGAGAGACTATGGACTCTGAAAAACAACCAGAGGGTTTTGAAGGGGCGGGGGTGGGGGGGTGGGGGGGTAGGGGAGTGGGAGGTTGAGGAACCAGGTGGTGGGTAATAGGGAGGGCACGTACTGCATGGAGCACTGGGTGTGATGCCAAAACAATGAACACTGTTATGCTGTAAATAAACAAATAAACGAATAAAAAAATAAAAAATAAATAAAAATTTTTAAAAAAAGAAAAAATATATAAGGAATTTAGAAATCATGAGTAAGCATTCTGAGCAATTTTATACTAATAAATTTTGGAAAATTATTCATCATTTGCAATTAACTAGAAAATATCCATTAAAATTAGCTCAAAAATTAGAAAAATTCAACATTCAAAAGGATCTCAAATTCACTGATATTATCAAAGTTTCCACGATAGGTGTTAAAGTGGTGTCAAATATGAGTCTCAAAATCAAGGGTCACAAAGACCAATGATGTGATTGTAGGTAGTTATTTGAAACTCAGATATGTCATGCCTGGATAATCCTGTGTAGTTTGTTCCCCAGGAGAGAGATAGAGCTATTTCACTTAAAGATGGTTAATTATTTTCTAATTTGTCCTAGAGAATCCAGTTTGTTATAAATAATATTGGAACAGGGTGCCTGCGTGGCTCAGTGGGTTAAGCCGCTGCCTTCGGCTCAGGTCATGATCTCAGGGTCCTGGGATCGAGTCCCACATCGGGCTCTCTGCTCAGCAGGGATCCTGCTTCCCTCTCTCTCTCTGCCTATTTGTGATCTCTCTCTCTCGCTGTCAAATAAATAAATAAAATCTTTTAAAAAATAATATTGGAGCAGCATTTTTCATAAATAGTATTTGCAGCATTGATTACCTTCTTAGGGAGAGGCAATCAGCTGCAGAATTTCTGGGCCAAAAGCTTAACATTCTTCATCCCCAGTGGACTTAATGATGGAGAAAAGAACCCGACACACTGGCTGCCTGCACTGCCGTGGGGTGCCTGGAACAGGTTGGCTCTCGGGGCTGACCCCACCACACTGCACCCCCTTGTTCACTCAGCCACTGCCTGGACAACAAACTTCTTCCACCAAGCTTTATGTCTAGGGAGACCACATAATTTATTGTCTGAACCTGGACATATACTAAATTGCATGTCAGGAGGACACGTAAAACCTAGGACCATCTTGGGAAAACTAGGGATGTATTGTTGCCCTAAACATGACCCACACTGTCCAAAGCATCTGCCCCATAAATCTAACTTGTTTCTTTATCCCTCTCATCCTCACCCATATCCATAGTTTTCACTGTGCCTCCAAGGTCTGCAATCAGGTGTCCCTCATACATTTATTACCTTTGACGAATGTTTTCTTCACCTCCCAAATTCACCTGAAATCTGGTTCTCCCTGAGACTACTTTTCTTCCTTCAAATTGCTCATACAGTGGCTATTTTTGCTCTTGCATATAACCTTGCACCCGATTCAACGTTTTCCTCTTTGCTTCTCGTTGCCATTTCCAAACTGTCTCCACCTTTCTTGGAGGTGGGGTGAAGGGTGTTGGGATTTCACTCACACTTTTGAGGCTGAGGCTACCTGACTCGAACACTTTCCGCTCCTTATCATGGTGACATCTCTGTCACTCCCCATCATGTCTTGGGCATCAACTCCTGGCTGCCAACCTTTGTATTTGCATCAGTTCCTGTCACAATAACCCACATCTTCAACCATCAACATGACTGTTCGATATTTTATGATATTATGTAGTTCTTGTCAGTTGTTCTAAATGTGATAAAGTCGTATGGATGTGTTCATTTGTTTGTTTAAAGAATTCTTGTTTTTTTACAGAGGCATTCTAATGTATTTACAAATAGAAAGCTGTGGTATATATGGATTTGCTTCAAATGATAAAAAAAAAATGACCATGAGTTTCAATGAACCTAGAAACAAGATCCAGTCTAGCACTTCTCAAACTGAAATTTAAGTATAAATCATCTGGAGGTCTCATTAAGAGTTGATGCCCAAGGGCACCTGGATGGCTCAGTTGTTAAGTGGCTGCCTTCGGCTCTGGTCCTGATGCCAGGGTCCTGGGATCAAGCCCTGTATCAGGCTCCCTGCTCAGCGGGAAGCCTGTTTCTCCCTCTCCCACTTGTGTTCCCTCTCTCGCTTTGTCTCTCTCTGTCAAATAAATAAATAAAATATTTTTTTAAAAAGATTTTATTTATTTATTTAACAGAAAGAGAGATCACAAGTAGGCAGAGAGAGAGAGAGAGAGAGAGAGAGAGAGAAGGGAACAGGCTGCCTGTAGAGCAGAGAGCCCGATGCGGGACTCGATCCCAGGATCCCGGGATCCCGGGATCACGGCCTGAGCTGAAGACAGAGGCTTTAACCCACTGAGCCACCCAGGTGCCCTAAATAAATAAAATCTTGAAAAAAAAATGCGTTGATGCCCAAGAAAGTTGAAAGAAAAATGCACATTAAACTACAATCAAGTCTTTACCCAGGAGAAAAACAATAAAGAAAGAAAGAGAGAAAGAGAAAGAAAGAAAGAAAGAAAGAAAATAACAAGTGTTGATGAAGTTGTGGAGAAATTGAAACTTTTGCGCATGGCTGGTGGGATTGTACTATGGGGCAGCCACTGTAGAGAACACTAAGGAGGCTCCTCAAAAAATTAAAAATATTTTTTATCATATATCAGGCAATTCCATTTCTGGGTATATAGCCTAAAGAATTGAAATCAAGATCCTGATATTTGTATGTCCATGTTCTTAGCAGTATTATTTATAATAGCCAAAAATGTAGGAATAACTCATGTGTTCATCAACAGATGAATAGATAAACAAAATGTGGTCTATACATACAATAGAATATTATTCAGCCTTAAAAATGAGGAGCATATGGATGAAACTTTTGGACTTTACACTAGGTGAAATAAACCAGTCAAAAAAAGACAAATACTCCATGATTCCATTCATATGAGATCCCTAGAGTAGTCAAATTCATAGAGACAGGAAGTAGAAAGGTGGGTGTGTGGGTGGCTCTGTTGGTTAAGCAACTGACTTTGGCTCAGGTCATGGTCCCGGAGTCCTGGGTTCAAGTCCCACATTGGGCTCCCGGCTTCATGGGGAGTCTGCTTCTCCCTCTGACTTTCTCCCCTCTCACGCTCTCTCTCTCTCTCTCAAATAAATAAATAAAATCTTAAAAAAAAAAGAAAAAAAAAAGAAAGTAGAATGGTGGTTTCCAGGGGCTGGTGGGTGGGGAGGAAGGGCATGGGGGTTGTTTAATGGATTAAAAAGTTTCAGTTTTGCACAGGGAAACAAGTTCTGGAGATTAATTGCTCAACAGTATGAATGTACTAATGTGACTGAGCTGTATGCTTAAAAATAGTTAATATGGTAAGTTGTATGTATATTTTATCACAATTAAAAGTAAGGGGTAAAAAACGAAAATATAGTATGATGTAACCACTGTAGAAAACAATTTGGCACTGGGGTGCCTGGTGGTTAGTGGGTTAAAGCCTCTGCCTTCGGCTCAGGTCATGGTCTCATGGTCCTGGGATCAAGCCTCACATCGGATTCTCTGCTCAGTGGGGAGCCTGCTTCCCCTTCTCTCTCTGCCTGCCTCTCTGCCTACTTGTGATCTCTGTCTGTCAAATAAACAAAAATAAAATCTTAAAAAAAAAAAAAGAAAACAATTTGGCACTTTTCTATAAAGTAGAACATATGCTTTATGTAAGACCCAGAAATTCCATTCCTACAGTTTTACCCAAAAGAAATGAAAACCTGTCCTCAAAATGACTTGTACATGAATGGTCACAGCAATTCCATTATATCCCCAAACTGGAAAAGGCCCAGGTATCCACCAAGTAAATGGATCAATAGATTCTGATATTCTCACAATGGAATGCTTTTTAGCAATGTAAAGGGACAAACTACTGATACACAACAAGGATGAATTTTTAAAACATTGTGATGAGTGAAAGAAGCTAGAGCAAAAGAGTACTTATTCTATTCCCTTTATATGAATTTCTAGACCAGGCAAAACTAATCTACTGGTGGAAGCAGATCAGGCCACAAGAGGGGCCCGGAAATAGTCTGCAGAAGGGCATGAGGAGACTGCTTAGGGTGATGGAAATGTTTTACGTCTTCATTGTATTGTTGGCCATATCTGCAGTTAGTATGGGAGGAAGCAAGTGATACTTTCTTTATCAAGCAAGTGAAAGCCAGTTTCCCATATTCTAATAAAGGCCATGAGAGACATTTTCTTTTTCTAAATTCTTGATTTTCTGTAAGAATATCAATTTGTGGGGTGCCGGGGTGGCTCAGTGGGTTAAGCCTCTGCCTTCGGCTCGGGTCATGGTCTCAGGGTCCTGGGATCGAGCCCTGTATTGGGCTCTCTGCTCGGCGGGGAGCCTGCTTCCCCCTCTCTCTCTGCCTGCTTGGGATCTCTGTCTGTCAAATAAATAAATAAAATCTTTAAAAAATATATTGATTTGTTTCCTGACCTTTTCAGTTAGGTGACTTGAAGAACTCCCACTGACTTAATTCACAAATGCTCAACTACAGGGTTCATGCGTGGTCTCCTGGGTGCTGTTTACTGATACTGGCTCTGCATCATGTTGTGATGGTCCAACATGATCCTTGTCTTTTTTGCTTTTTTTCCCTTGACCTCCCAACAGCCTCTGTCCTTGGATCCCTGCCTCTGTCTTCCGCCCAACTTCTGAGTCTGGATTAACATAGCTCACCACCAAACCCAAGTCGGTTGAAAATTCCCATTGCTCGGTTTGAAGGTCATCTTTCTGCATCTCAGAACAAAGGTCAATTCATCCCTTCTGGCTCCCCACCATGATCCATAGGGTAGTTATGCCTGACATCCTCTTTCTCCCTCTTCCCATGACTCATCTTTCTGCCAGGGACTTTGCTGGAAAAATGAGGCACCGAATGTGACTTCCACAGTCACAGATGTTTAATCCTTTACTTCTTTGTGGATTTATGGTCGCAGCTTTGCCAGCCACTTAGCGCTGTGTTCACTCCGGGTGCCATAGTTGCCAGTGGGGGGGGGCACTCTACATCTAGGCTACTCATCATCATGAAGGCTTTCATCCCTTTGTAAAAATATATCTTATTCCATACAAAAGTGCTTCAGAACTCTTATACAAGACACTGCTCCACTTACCATTCATACCCATTATAACAACTGTACCCATTTGCCTGTCCCCTCAACTGTATGGGAAAAGGAGTTCATTACACCCAACACCACTCTACTCGTTTAGATTACTATCATAGAATACCATAGACATAGTGGCTTATAAACAACAGAAATTTATTTCTCCAGTTCCGGATGCTGGAAGTTCAAGGTCAGAAATTTTATTTCTCACAGTTCTAGAGTCAGGGGGTTCAAGAGCAGCATAGTCCTCTGGTGAGAGCCCTCTCCTGGGTTTCAGACTGCTGACTTGTCATCGAATGAGAGAGCACCCTGGGGATCCCTTTTATAAGGGTACTAATCCCTTTGTGAGAAACCCACTGTCCTGGCCTGTCTACCTCTCAAAAGCCCCATCTTCTAACACCATCACATTGGGGGCAAAGATTTCAACATATGATTTTTGGGTGGACACAAATATTCAGCCCATTGCAAACACTCAGAAAGGAAGTAAAGCCTAGTGGTCAGTAGCATGGGTAGTTGGGAGTGCCTGGGTGGATCAATGGGTCAGGCGGCAGGCTCTTGATTTTGGCTCATGTCATGACCTCAGGGTCATAGGCTTGAGCCCCAAGATGGGAATCCTCGCTCAGCGGGGAGTCTACTTGAGGATCCTCTCTCTCCCTTTGTGCTCCCCCTGCCCCTGCTCCCGTATGGACGCATGCACTGTCTCTATCTAAATTAAATCAATCAATCACTCAATCAATCTTTAAAAAAGAAAAGAGGGTGGCTAGGGAGCCAGACTATTGAATTTAAAGCCACACGAACTTCGTTACTTACATTTCCATGTTCAGCTTCCTTGTCTCTGAAACAGGAATAATAATAAGCCTTACTAATGTTGAGTTGTTGCAAGGATTAGGTGACCGGCGGATGTAAAACACGTAGAAGAGTGCTATTATAGCAGTGTTCAGTATGGGCTCCATACACATGAAATCTGAGCCTGCCAAGAGCTAAAAACGGCTTCTATTGTGAAAGCCTTTGTGGATTAATAATGTTGAATAGTCATATGTTCTGGGCCATTTTTTCCTTTTGGGAAATGCTTATTCAAGTCCCTTGCCAGATTGTAATGGCCCATTAATATTTTCTCATTGATATTACAGCTTTCAATGAGCTAAGTTTATTAACTGTTTCTATTTTGTTTTATTATTTGAAAACATCTTCTTAGTCTATTATCTATTTTTAACTTGCTTCTAGCATCTTGTGTTATTTTTTTCTGTTACACCTAGAAAGTTCTTCCCCATTATTATATCAGTTAATGTTTCTATTTTCTGTATTTCTTCTTTCCCCCCAACCCCCAATCTGAAATCTATTTTGACAACTAATAATAAAGTGTTTTGAGCTCTTTGCAGGAGAGGACCTGTCTTAGGAGTGTTCCTTACTCAGTTTGGGGGCTGTTGAATAAGTAACAATAATGTTTCTATAAAAGATAAGTTGAACTACACCTGTAAGTCAAAGGGTTTGCCATCCAAACTCCTTAAAGAGAGAAGATACTCCCAGAGAAATACAATTGTCTGAAAAAGATGTATATTTGTTTTTTTTTTGTTTGTTTTTTGTTTTTAAAGATTTTTTTTTTTTAAATTTATTTGACAGACAGAGATTACGAGATTACAAGTAGCCGGAGAGGTAGGCGGAGAGAGAGAGAGGAGGATGCAGGCTTCCCCACTGAGCAGAGAGCCCGATGTGGGGCTCGATCCCAGGACCCTGGGACCATGACCTGAGCTGAAGGCAGAGGCTTTAACCCACTGAGCCACCCAGGTGCCCCCAAAAAGATGTATATTTGAAGAGCCACATACAGTGAATGTTTAAAAATAAGCCTATTTCTTGCCACTGAATACAGGTTTGTTTTTTTTTAAGATTTTATTTATTTATTTGACAGAGATCACAAGTAGGCAGAGAGGCAGGCAGAGAGAGAAGGGGAAGCAGGCTCCCCGCTGAGCAGAGAGCCTGATGCGGAGCTGGATCCCAGGACCCTGAGATCATGACCTGAGCTGAAGGCAGAGGCTTAACCCACTGAGCCACCCTGGCACCCCCACTGAATAGAGTTTTATGTAGGCTTTTTTAAGGAAATCAACCTCCAGGAATTGTTGCTATTGGTACTTTTGCTTCTTTTGCTGTTTCACAGCTAAGTTAAGTGGAGCAGCTCACACAGTCTCTAATCTCTTTCAAACAGAAGCTTCCTCTTTGCCTCTTTCCCTATTGCAGACCAGAGTCTGGAGAGGCCATGTGGCACACCATTTCCTTTAGGATCTTGATGAATGTTGTCTCTAGGCTATAATGAAGATCCAGAATGTTCTCCTGAGCAGGACTCAGACCTGTAGCTCCCTGCTTTGAACCTTCAGCTGCTGTCAGTGGAGTAAAAGCCATTATCCAAGAAGTCTGGAAGGAATTCACCTCTACTCAGGATCATTTGACTTGGAGAAGATAGACAGGAGTTCACCAAGATGGTGTTACCTGAAAATCACTTCTGTCCTAGAAATCTGCTTTCTGAAAGCTCTAAAAATAGCAAAAACTAATGAATTTTGTTTTTGTTGTGCTCTACTTTCCTTTAATTGGCTAAAGAGTATTTTTAGCTCAACGTGAGCCTAAATCTTTGCAACTGTTTAGTGCTGCTTCATCTCGATGTTTCCAGGATTCTTTTGGCCTTTGATAGGAAATCCTGTTTGTTTTTTTTTTAAAGGTTCTTTTTTAATTTGAGAGAGAGAGAGAGAGAGAAGACAAGTGGGGGAGGGGCAGAGGGAGAAGCAGACTCCCCGCTGAGCATAAGACTGGACACCAGGCTCATTCCAAGACCCCGAGATGACAATCTGAGCCACCTGAGCTGAAGGCAGATGCTTAGCCGACTGAGCCACCCGGATGCCCCCAGGGAACCCTATTTGTAAGCTGTTCTAGCCTGACAGGTGCTGATTTTGCCCAAGACTTCTTAGTTTAGGTGAATCTCAGGCAGGAACTCTGGTCTCTTCAAAGATTAATTTTAGAGTAGAATAAGAATGAGAAGCGCTATCTTGCGAGAGCCTTTTTGTCATACAAGAATTCTTTTGGGTTAATATGCACTGTTTGGTGACCCTGAGAGTCATTGGGTGCAGAATTAGATTACTCAGAGGTTACCGTGGTTTTCAAATTAATGATCAGTGTGTTAAAGTAACACTTTCAAAGGTCTTGTTCTTAGTAATCTTAAAATTAAAAATCTTATTTTTCTACTTATGATTCCAGCAAATTATAGCAATCACACCCCAAAGGGTGTCGGGGGTAGGACAGTGTTTTCCCCACATTCATGTCCACCCAGAACCTCAGAATATGACCTTACTTGGAAATAGGATCTTTGCAGATGAGATTTGGGTAAGAATAAAGATGAGATCACACTGACTTAAGGAAGGCCTTAAATATAATGACAGTGTCCACATGGGACCAAAAAGGATACACAGAGAAGGCGGCCAGGGAAAGGTAGAGGTAGAGATTATAGTTATGCAGCCACACACAAAGGAGAACCCAGGGCCACCAGAAGAGCCATGCAAAGGGGGATTCTGTCCTAGAAACTTCAGAGGGAATGTAGCCCTGCTGACACCTTTATTCCAGGCTCCTACCCTCCAGAACTGAGAGATAATATGTTTCTGTTGTTTTAAACCACCTAGCTCATGGTGACATGTTATAGCATCACCATGGGAGGTTCTGGAAGTTTGATCTTTGGTTTGATTTATAAGTGTAAACTCCCTTAAGCAATTTAAACTCAGTTTAAATAATTAATTGCCTTTTAAAAACATCAATGATCTGACAAATAATCTTTCCAAGGAACCTGAATTTTTTTAACTCTGATAAATAAAATGTATTAATATAGTATATCCTGAATCTTCTTATAATTTCAATGTCATAAGCTAAGTAAAAATTTTCTCATTCTTGGGGGACCTGGGTGACTCACTCAGTTAAGCATCTGCCTTCAGATCAGGCCATCATCTCAGGGTCCTGGGATTGAGCCCCTTGATCAGGTCACTGATCAATGGGGTGCCTCCTTCTCTCTCTCTCTCTCTGCCTGCTGCTCTCCCTGCTGTGCTCTATCTCTCTGTCAAGTAAATAAATAAAATATTTTTTAAAAATATTTTTTCTTATTCTTTTCCACCAAAATAATGAGTTCAGATCAATGAGGATGTACATGTTTTAAGTTGGAATTGCAAGACTGAACTGTTCCTGTGATAAGCCATATTCTTTTAAGTATGACAAGTTGGAAGTGCCAAGTGCTTTAGGCATTTTTCTTTAACACAATACCAAAAAAAAAAAAAAAAAAAAAAAAAGATTTATCTTGTGGCATTGATTCTCTTAAACAATTCTGGAATTAATTCTAAAATTTTCCAGAAAACAACTGGTTGAAGTAATATAACAAGCAGAAATATTGGCCAGGATGCTGATTGGATTTTTTTTTTTTTCCAATTCCAACTGCTAAGCCAAGACTTTCAGTCACTGTATCATCATGGTTTCCATGTTTAGAGAAGGTGGTTGCCATTTTTCTTTGTGTATTAGGGTTCTCCAAAGAAATGGAATATGTGTGTGTGTGTGTGTGTGTTTGTGTGTGTGTGTGTATTGACTCACGTGATTATGGACCTGAGAAGTCTCCCTATTCGCCATCTGCAAGCTGAAGACCCAGGAAAGTCAGTGCTGTAATTCGTTCAAGTCTGAAGGCTGAATACGAGGGGAACTGATCGTGTGAGTCTCAGCCCAAGGGCGGAGAAGATCCATGCCTCAGCTCAAACAGTAAGACAGAAAAGGGGTGAATCCTCCCTTCCTCTGCGTTTTGTCTATTCAGACCCTGGATGGATTGGCTGATGCCCACCCACACTGAGGAGGGCCATCTGCTTTAGGAGTCCACCCATTCAAATGTTAATTTCTTCTGGAAAAACCTCACAGACCCAGAAAGAATGTTTAACCAAAAATCTGGGCACTCCCTCTTCTGTCAAGTTGACACATAAAATTAACTATCTAATCTAAGTTTGGCTGATATCATGACCCTTTCTTTCATCTACCAATAAAAAACTGCAACTTTAAAAAAAATTAAAAAAAAAAAAAACCTGCAACTTAGCAGGGGGAGGGGTGTGGAGAGGGTGGTTGGATGATGGACATTGGGGAGTGATATGGGAGTGCTGTGACGTGTGCAAGCCTGACGATTCACAAACCTGTACCTCTGGGGCAAATAATACATTATATGTTAATAAAAATAATTTTAAAAAACCCTGTAACCTAATACCCAGGATACTACTTCACTTGACTGGATTTTGCCGTGTGTGTGTGTGTGTGTGTGTGTGTGTGTGTGTGCGCGCGCGCGCTTCCGCAAGCGCACTTAACATATTTAAGTATCTTCACAGATGGGTTTAAATACTTTGAATTTGAAAGCATTCTGCATCCTCTTCCTTATTTCCTTATCTTGTAAGCTCACAACCCTCACTAGATACTAAAATGACACCAACTGGGGTATTGGATCTTCCCTCGAAGGCCTGTGGGCTCATGTGGTCTCAATCCACGTGAAGAACATCCCCAGGTATTTGTGATGACTGACATTAGAAAATGCCAACAAATGTTAGAGGATGCTACAGAACTGGTCTAAGGTGAAGGACGAGACAGTGGGTATCAGCCTAAAAGCTGCCAGTGATAAGAAGAGGGGATAAATCCAAGAAAATCCAGTTTGAGAATGTCATTGTGATCCAAAGGGGACAGGAACAGAACTCACGCTACATCTGAAGGCCAATGAGATGGAATCCACACAAACCTGAAGTTTAGGTTTTAAGAAATCTGCTGTAACTGACATGACAAGCCCGACCCACAATAATATAACGGGCTTTTCTCAGAATAGAGTCGGTCGGGTCGTGTGAATTTGATGCATTGACTGTACGGTTGCATCGTCATGTGCCCAGACGCTTCCTCTCTGCCTCCTCCCTCATCTTTGGGAACAGAGGGAGGGACATTATATGATCACCCCCGTTTTCTGGCTTATTCACTCACCTGGCAACTCACCGATTCACACTCTTCTCACAGCCTCCACCCTGCTCACTCCTGCTCACGCAGCTTCCCCCAGTGTGGAGCCAGGACCACTCTTTTTTGGGTCTGACATCCTCACTGAAGGGGGCTGCCCAGTCCCCACATGGCAGTCACCTTACTCTGTGTTATGCCCGAGTTTTCGCATCTGAGAGACCACCAACGAGCCAACACTGATGCAATCATACGAGGGTTTACTTGACAAGCTTAAGCTTGGGCCCAAGTATACCCAACACAGTGGAGTAGGGACTTGGACCCCGAGCTTAGTTAAGGCAGGGTATTTACGGGTTCCTGTTACTAAAGCAGGGTGGGGTCTCTGTAACCAAAGCAGGGTAGGGGTTCTTGTTACTAAAGCAGGGTGGGGCTTCTTAGAACTAAAGTGAAGTAGGGAAAAGTTCAGCCCTTGGGCACAGGGGTCTGAGATGGCTGCCGGAGCTAAGATGGTTGTACTTATGCTAAGGCTAAACCTGAGGTGGGACAGCCTTAATTTTTCTCCGCCTCCACACTCAGGCCTGATGAAGACACGCCTTTCCTCCCAGAAAGCTTTTTGTGTCTGTGACAGAATGGGTTTGCCTCTCTGCCCAGTTCAGGGCTCCATTTTGTCCTCTGAGCTCCCCTGCAGTGTGGTTTACGGCACACACCTCCTTCTCCTTAGTAGTGTTCTACAGCGGATCCGGTATCTTCCTGGAACTGGTACGGAGAACTGTGACCCTGTTGCCCGGTCTCCTTGGGTCTTCTGTTTCTTATCTAAGCATCTGCCCCAAATGTCATTGTCACATGGTCAAGCCTGTGTACGCCACTCAGTTTGTCTCAGCCAAAACCACCTACACTCTGGTGATGTGGCTTTAGGAAAATATGTTTAAAATATGTGATTATCCGATGAACACTAAAGTTAATGGATGAAAGTTTAAAGGGACACTGGGTACCTGCATTGTCTCAAAGTGTCTTCCTCCAAATATTTATTAATTATAATGAGAAGACTAGTAAACTTACGGTGGAGACACCTGGCAGATACCAACATCACCAGCAGTAAGATATATTGGCATGCTGTGCCATCTAATATGATGTTGTGTCATCAACTGTGGTATTTCCCCAAAATTCATGACCTCAATCTCATCATGAGAACATATCAGATCAACTCAAATGGAGGGATATTCTATTAGTAGTTGACAAGTACTCATCAAGGTCATGAGACGCCTGGGTGGCTCCGTTGGTTAAGCGGCTGCCTTGGGCTCAGGTCATGATCCCAAGGTCCTGGGATCGAGCCCGGCATGGGGCTCCTTGCTCAGCGGGGAGACTGCTTCTCCCTCTGCCCGCTGCTTCCCCTGCTTGTGCTTGCTCTCTCTCTCTCTCTCTCTAACAAATGAATAAAATCTTAAAAAAAATGCCAAGGTCATGAAAAGCAAGGGAAGACCAAGGAATTGTCACAGATTGAAGGAGGCATAATGAATCCTGGAATCCTGGAATGAATCCAAGTGGAATCCTGGAATGGATCCCCCGGCAGCAGAAGAACATGGTAGAAAAACTGATATCCAAATGGGAACTGTAGTTTGGTTAATAGTCTTGTGCCAAAGTCAACTTCCTGGTTTTGATCCATGTCCCACTGTTACTGACGGGAGAGTCGCGTTGTGCGAATGGGAGGTCAGTCCCTGGATTCCCCAGGACAAGTTTTACCAGAGGATTCTTGCTCAAATAAAGACAGCCAGGAAAGTAGCAAGAACCCAGCAGTTCATTAAGATGGAAGCACACTGTCAAGCTGGGAGAGCGGGCAGATTCCTCGGGCTGGAAACTAGCCCTAGGTTGTTTCAGGATTGGTTATTTGTTCCATCTCTCTGGGCTGGGAGGACCTGAAACTTACCACTCGGGGTGTGGCGATCTCTAATGGAAGCTCCTTTGGCTCATTTGGGAAGCTCCTCAGGAAGCGGAGGTTTTTTGTTTTTTTTTTTGTAAGATTTTATTTATTTATTTGACAGACAGATATCACAAGTAGGCAGAGAGGCAGGCAGAGAGAGAGGAGGAAGCAGGCTCCCCGTGGAGCAGAGAGCCTGATGTGGGGCTCGATCCCAGGACCCTGGGATCATGACCTGAGCCGAAGGCAGAGGCTTTTAACCCACTGAGCCATCCAGGCGCCCAGGAAGCGGTTTTTGACCTTAATGAAGTTTGAACTGAAAAACATCAAGGTAGCCTTTCTCCACAGGGTTGGAGCTTTATAACCACAGTGCATATGCATTTAACGAGTCTAGGGGTTGTCCTGGGGCACAGGTGAGCTAGGAGAGCACTGGCTTTGCACCCGTGGCTTTTGATCTGGTAGGCCTAAGGTCTTGGAAGCCACAAGGTCAAGATGTTGTGCCCCCGGGGCTTCTAACGTATAACCTATGGATCACCATCCTGCCTCCAGCTCACTCCTCTATCATCCCCCTTCAAGGACTTGGGACTCTGCCTTGGGGCATTTCTTCCAAGGCTCCGGGCCTGGTTTCTACCTTACACCATCATTATGAGAGCTGTTAACAATAGAGAAAGTGAGGTAGAGGGTATATGGAAAGTCTCTGTACCATTTGTTCTGCTATAGTTCTATAATGATTTAAAAAATAAAATGTGAAGAAAATTTGTGATTGCAATAGCAAATTAGAAATTAAAAGTAATAATACAGTCTTGCTGCTGTGTTTGAATGTAAATAGAAATGTATTACGATTGATATTATTGAATAGCACAGCAGTTCTCAATAGGGTCCCGCAGAACCACCCCAAGGTCTTGTTTAAACACAGATGACTGCAGCTTCGCCCAGAGCTTCCGATTCAGTAGATCTTGGCAGGGGCAGGCGGAGACTTGACAAATGCTCATTTTTAAAAGGATTTTATTTATATATTTTATCGAGAAAGAGGGAGAGCTCACGAGCGCAAGCTGGGGGAGGGGCAGAGGGAGAAGCAGGCTCCCCATTCAACAGGAAGCCAGATGTGGGACTCCATCCCTGGAACCCCAGGATGATGACCTGATCTGAAGGCAGATGCTTAACTGACTGAGCCACTCAGGTGCCCTACAAATGTGCATTTAAAAAAAAAATTTTTTTTTAAGATTTTATTTATTTATTTGACAGATCGCAAGTAGGCAGAACAGCAGGCAGAGAGAGGGGGAAGCAGGCTCCCCGCTGAGCAGAGAACCCGGTGCGGTACTTGTTCCCAGGACCCTGAGAGCACAACCTGAGCTGAAGGCAGAAGAGGCTTAACCCACTGAGCTACCCAGGCGCCCCCAATGTGCATTTCTAACGAGATTCCTGGTGCTGCTGCCGCTGCTCTCAGGAAACCGCGGTTTGGGAATCACTGAAATGGAAATAGCTATCTGTATCAAGTGAACAAATATGGGTGTGGCCAAGTCTCAGAATAGTCGATTCCTTCAGACCCTTCCCAGGCAGATGACATACCGACTGGATGAGGCCGTGGGGGTAGCACCTGCATCCAGCGTCTCCAACACAGAGCCCGGAAGGCAACACACATAACCCCTGCAGGGCTTGACCAGCGGGAGCTGCCTGGGACAACAGAGACGCCCTGACAAAGGCTTAATTTCTTTAACAGAGAGCCTCACATGAATTTAAGAACTGGAGACAAATATGCATTATTCTAGAACTCGGCTAAAAAAAAAAAGCACCGTGTATGTTTTATTAAGCAAAATCAACATATGATTTTCTGTGCCCTGAAGCGACGCAGACGAACTTTTCTTTTTTTTCTTTTTTTTTCTTTTTTATTTTTTTTTAGGATTTCTATTTTGATGATGGAGGACATGCTAACTCTGGATTTATACCTCTAGTGAAGATATGGTTCGCATTTTGAACCTTGACAAGAGCAGCTAGCAGTAAGCCAAGGCCTTTGACATTTTATTTTTTAAATTTTTTTTTAAGATTTTATTTATTTGAGTGAGAAAGAGAGAGAGGGAGAGAGTGCGTGGGCATGTACAAGCTGGGGGGAGGAGCAGAGGGAGAGGCAGAAGCAGACTCTGCTCTGAGCAGGCAGCCTGAGGAGCTCAGGACCAGAGCCCGAGGCAGCAGCTTAACTGACTGAACCACCCATGCTCTTTGGCCTTTGACATTTTAAAATAGCAAATACACATTACATTTTTCCTTTCAACTTAAAAAGACAAATCCCGTCACAGAAAACTAGAAAGATACAGAAAGTGTAATACTTCTTTACTCTGATGCAATCTTGACTCCTCTTTATGTTTTGTGACTTTCTAGTGTTTGGTGCTCCCATACATATTTTAGCTATAAATAAAGCTCATGCTGTTTTAAGTTATATTTTCCCCAAAATTATGTTTCTATATAGTCTTTATATTATCTTTTTTATGGCAATATTTCTATGTAGTCTTCTATTATCCTTTCTTTTTTGCTTCAGCTTTTTTTTTTCATTTTATTTTATTTTATTTTATTTCTTTTCAGTGTTCCAAAATTCATTGTTTATGCACCACACTTAGTGCTTCATGCAATATGTGCCCTCCTGAATACCCACCACCAGGCTCACCCAACCCCCCATCCCCTACCCCTTTTTAACTAATAATAAATTTCACATAATTGTGTCCTATTATTTTATTTTATTTTGTTTCTTAAAAGATTTTATTTATTTATTTGAGAAAGAGAGAAAGCACAAGCAGGGGGATCAGCAGAGGGAGAAGGAGAAGCAGCCTCCCCGCCAAACAGGGAGCCCGATGCGGGACTCAGTCCCAGGACCCCGGGATCATGACCCGAGCCGAAGGCAGATGCCCAAACATCTGAGCCACCCAGGCACCCAATTGTGTCCTATTTTAATTAGTCATTTCCCTACTTAGAACTTTTCTCTTGCTTTCATCTTTTGAAATCACAAAACATAGCAAAGTGATATTAGTTGTGATCTAACAGTGCACATTTCTTTGGAGAGGTAGAGTCTGCCGTTGCAATTTAACAACACTTGAGTGGGTCCAGTAAGCTTGGAGCTGAAGATAGAAAGGTGTCAGCTCCAACAAGGAGAAAAAGGCCTCTCCCCATGGCAAGACTAGAACTCTTGGTTCACTCAACATGTTACCAATGCATGTCATTAGGTCCCCCAGGTGGAGGTGTACCCATCCATCACTGCTACAGCAGAAAACTCAAATGTATTGGTTGGCATCTCTGCCAATATGAAATTCATTTTCCTACAGAGGACGTTTTTTACAGTAATATCTGAAATGGGCTCATTCAGACATCAATCTTGTAGGAGATGTTTTCCCCCCAAACAGAAAGACCAAGACTTCCGACATTTCATTACAGGGTGATGGTAGAAAGAGATATAGACTGGAGTTTTGACATTCTAAGTCTGGGAGACAATTCCCCTGTTGTTAACTGACGGCTCCTTTTTGAGGACTAAAGCCACAGCATAATAACAACACATCTTCCGCCCATCACCGCAGAACTGTTCAAAGAATCATCTACAATCTCAGGGTCCACTCCTTGAAGTGAATCACTGGTATCATGTTCCTTCAGAGACCCTAGATTGGTCTTTAATACATACTATTAAAGACCTTAGATTGGTTACATATTGACTAGCGAGATTATGTGATTACCATTGTAAACTTTCTCCCCTTCAGTTTTGTCATCTTTAAAATGGAGATAATAGTACCTACTTGACAGAATTAATTAAATTAGTGAAGATAAGAAAATGCTTAGAACCAGCCCAGAACTGACAAACACCATGTAAGTGTTAGTTCTGACTGCTTCTTTAGGGCTGTTAGCAGGAAGCGTATCTTTTTTGTGCACCAATGTATCTCCAGCACCAAACCACAGTGCTTGGCAAATAGTGGTGCTCAATAAATGTTTGAGAGTAACTTAATAGCAACTGAATGAATGCATGGAGTGACTGACAGCAAGCCTCTCCTCTTGCCTTCCTGCCTTGTTTATTTCTTATTTACCCAAGACTCTGTAATTTTAGAATTAGGAGCAGCTGGCTGCTTGTGTTCATAACCCAAACACAAAAAGAGCTCAGCACATCCTAGAGGGAGACAGCAATGTCTTGTAACAACTAAAGCTTAGACGATGGAAGTTTATTTCCGTATTAGTCGTTTTCATCTATGAAAAGTGCTTAGAACATTATTTTTGGGGTGTTAGACATTGAAAAGATTGACTGTGAATCCATAATTTTCCCAGTTATGCGCTTCAAAATTTCCTTTACTTTTGCAACCGAAGAATAAAAATAAAACCAGAAATATATCTATATGTGTATAAGAAGCTTCCACATTTGGGAAGTCTCCAGCCAAGAATTCAATTAATTTGCAACAGTAACTTATGATTCCGTTCTCAGTGTTCCCTTTCTGGTTCTGCTCAGTTGTGAGCATACTTGCAAGTTGAGGAAGGAGATGTTGGTCGAGTTGAGCTTGTGTCCTGATCAACTGTCCTAGTTCCGCTGGCTGGGATGCAGGCGCTAGGTTCCAAAAACCCAGCACATACAACCTGGTGGTGTATATTTTTCCAGAGTAGCAATACTAGGCATTGGGTTCCACAACCAGCCCAAGGAATCCCATTAACCTCGCTATCCATGAAGGATAATTCAATTAGAATAGGTAATTCAGCCACCATTTGTAAGGATCTTTATCTGGGACATTTTTAGACTCTCCATTTAGGGAGCCAGAAACGCATCTTTCTTAAAAGTGAAATTAGGGACTGCACTTCTCTCCATCCTCCACTGGCTGCATTTGAAAGTAATGATGCTTCTAGCCTCCTCTTAGCAGGAAGTGGCTCCTCTTGAGATTGAGACATTGTGGGGTGGGGGGTGGGGGCAGGAGCAGGGAAAAAGGAATCTTGATGGCAGAAACCATCTGCAGGGCAATCTCTGAACTTATCTGGCTTTTTTGAGGTTCCTGGGGCTTAACCTATACCATGCTGCAAACTCTGCTGTTATGATCCTTATTCCTAGTTAGATCATGAGCTTTTTACTATACAAAGAGTTCCTAGAAGATGATCCTTGATAAAGCCTTTCCCATGACAGTCTAACTGATGTGGGAAAGAAAGACAGAAGAAAAATTATTAAATTTCCTTACTATCTATAGTCCATTGACAGGCTTGAAACAGGAGGAATGACGTTCCTCTCGGGGACTCGGCAGTTGCCTTGATGTTAACCCCTCGCTAAGGACAAAGGCAATCTTCACCTGCCCTCCAGAACTCTGTAAGTCTACTTTAACATATAAAAATTCCTTTGGAAATTTCCTTTATCTCTACTCTTCAAGATACATGTCAGCAAACCGTCCCCAAGCATGTGACCCACCGATATACATCTGAAGGGTTTCATGACTGAGGGTTTACTAAACTGTAATAAATGACCTTTCACAACAATAGCTAACCCCCTCGGGATCCTGGAAACCTTGTTTCCAGAATACCTGGGAGGCTTCGATACCTAAGCCTCTCCCAGCTTGAAAGTATACAATGGGCCTCCTCATGACTGCAGTGCAGCTCTTTCTACCTGTGGGTGCTATCCCCATGCTTTAATAAAACCACCTTTTTGCACTCAAGAATGGTTTCTTGGCCATTGGCTCAAGAATGGTTTCTTGGCCATCGGCTTCGAACCCTAATATCTTTCCTACATCAGTTCATCCAGGCTAACACACTGAAACATGGCCAGCGTATCTTCTCTAAGATTTATTGCTTGTTGTCTTTCCTTACAGGATCTGGATGGAAATGGATGCTCTATTTCTATTTAACTGTTTGCAATGACATTCACAACATGCGTCAAAAAATCTTGAGTTCTTGACTGAGTGACAGGAGAGGTAGGGGTGAAATTATCAAATTACACGGTTCTCCTTGAAACAGAAAAGCAATGGTTAGAAACTGGAGAAAGTTCATTTCAACAATTACACAGCCTCCAGTATGTGACAGACAATGTAGCTATAACATAGGAAAAATGTTAGGATTCAAAGCCCAGGTATCCTGGGGAGTAGTGATAAAGGAAGTTTCCAAAGGAATTTTTATATGTTAAAGTAGACTTACAGGGTCCTGGAGGGCAGTTGAAGATTGCCTTTTGCCCTTAGGGAAGTGTGAAAGGCAACTGCTGAGTCCCCGAGAGGAATGTCATTCTGCCTGTTTCAAGTCTTGTCAATGGGCTGTAGATAGTAAGGAATTTAATAATATTTTTTCTGCCTTTCTTTCCCACATCCTGAACCTTGGTCCCATAAGGGGAGGCACAGCCAAACTGACCAAGAGATTCCCCAACCTGTGGTTGATTGTACCATAGACTCAACCAGTCAGGTGATCCCCACTGGTGGAAATCTGTGGGATTTCCAGTACCTTAATATCAGGCTGTGTACTTTCTTCCATGTTTATCTGACATTCTTTTGTGTCTTTTCAGTTCCTCCCCCAACTCTTATCTCTTTTTTGGAGCTATCCTGACAGGAACTCAGTTTCTTGAGAACAAAACCCTTTGACCAAGACAATGGCACTAGGTCTTTAAGGACCAGAGAAACGGATCTTCTGCTTTTCAGAGGAAAACACCACAAGCCTTTACAGGACTGAGGAGGAGAACAAGGTTCTGAGATCTATAGGTACATTTTTGAAATAAGATAGAGTGGGGAGTGCTGGGGAAAGAAGTCCCGATTTGTTAAATACTTCAACCATGATGTAAACTACTAACAGTTTAACAATCAACTTACAAAATTCCTGTAAATGTAACCACAGATTCTTGCAAGCAAGTCATTAAACACTTGCTCTAGAGAACCACAGATGGAGTAGGAGTTGGGAGAAAAAGAACCTCAAGAGTTTGTTTCCCTTCACTCTCTTGTTTTGATCTGAGTGGTGAGTGGGATCTCAGCTGGAGGAGACTGAATTATCTGCAAAGAGGGAGAAGGAGAGAGAACAGCGGGTATCTACCGATGGAGAGAAGCAGCGTCCTGTCAGTTGAGAAGATGAGTGGAGTGTTCATTCACAAGTAAAGATTAGTGGTGTAGGGAGCAGATAGGGAGATGGCTTTCGTCTTATTCTTGGTGGGAGTCACTTGAGAAGTAAATATGGTGCCCCAGTGGCCCTCTACTTAAATACATCTGAAGCAGGAGAGCTCTAGGTTCTTGTCTCAGGACAAGGAGTAGATGAATCTCGTGGACAAAGGAGAGTGGGTAAAGCGATAGAAATGTACTAAATGACTATAATAGAAGTTTATTAAGTGAAGATGACAGAAAAAGCTCTCAAGAATGAGAAGAGACCTGACGGGATTGCCAAGGAGGGCCTTTAGGGTTGGTCTTTTACAGAAAGCTAACCAGGGAACTTAAATCCTTTTAACATTTCTATTGATATCACCATTGAGCAAAGACTAGTGATAACAGCTTCAATGGCTTACTTCTTTTGGGGGGTCTGGTTATTCCTTGCTGGTCGCAGGTGATTATCATAAAAAAAGACACCCACCCCACTGGCCTAGGGCAGTGTGGTCCCAAAAGTTTTCTTATCTCTGGTTTCCCCACACCTCCACAGTTTGGGGATTTCTGTGAGCCTGATCACCTAGCACCCTATCTCTCCCTACCTAGCCCCACCTGTCCCTTACTCATATCCATCCCCCTACCCCCATACATTTTACCTTCTAGAGACTTCATTGGATGGATAATTTCTACTTGGAATGTGTAAGGAAGCTAGCAGTGAGAATAATTCTAGAGATGCACTGTGTTCCGCAGTTCAGCATGTGTCACCCAAAATATGCTGCTTTGCTATATTGATTACTTTGAGCTGAAAGTACTTGAAAAACAGCAAATGCAGGGAAAGGCTTTCTCCAAACACTCTTTAGCTCCTTAAAGATGGGTCCTGCAAAAGGAACTGAATCCTCTTTCTGGGAATTCCATTAACCAGGGAAGATTGATTTTTATCATAGGAAAAGACTAGAAGTAGGGACCACACCCACATAAACTTTGTCACAAACTATCTTACCTTCCCTCTAGTCTTCTTGGAGCCACTTAATCTTTCCTGAAAATAATTTTCCCTCCTTTCAGTGGCCTAACCGCCTCCTGGTAAGACAGGTAAGTATAAGCTCTCACAAATCATCTTTCTTTGGAATCTTCACTTTTCCCCCCTCCATGATGCCTTCATACACATAATAATGACAGTTAATGAATTTGTAAACCTTATCTCCTATTTAACCTATTTTCAGTTATTTTCATAGACCCATGGATTTACGAGTGTGGAGGGAAAGTCTTTCCTCTCCTATAGCTCTATAGCAATGATTTTCCTTCACTCATGCTTTGTGGGAGTAGAATTCCCTGGACGTGTATAACAAGGGAGTCCTATGGGTAAACAATATAGAAGAATTAAATGTATTGGTTACATACATCTTGATGTCACTCATTTCACCAATTTTCTCATCTTGATGATATTAACCTATGCGGAATAAAGGGTTTTTTAAAGATTTTATTTATGTATTTGAAAGAGAGTGTGACACCACGAGTGGGGGGGGGGGGGAGAAAGAGAGAGGATCTCAAGCTAACCCCCTGCTGAGGGAGGGGGTCTGTCTCACAACACTGAGATCTTGACCTGAGCTGAAATCAAGAGTTCAGTGCGTAACTGACTGAGCCACCCAGGTGTCCCTGGAATGAAGTTTTGACCAACGGGCTAGGTAGCTTGTTTTTAGAGGGAATATGAAGAACACCAGCATACATCAATTATCTTTGTCTTAACTCCCATTTTTAAAAAAAGCATTTTAAATGAACTTTTAATTTTAGAACACGATTAGATTTACAGAAAATTGTGAAGATTGTACAGAGAGTTCCTATTTATCTTATACCCATATTCCACTGTTCCTTTGTCAGAGTTGGTGAACCAATGTTAATATAGTATTATTAACTAAAATCCATACTTTCTTTAGATTTTTTTTAGTTTTTCCCTCATGTCTTTTCTGTTCCAAGATCCCAGCCAGAAAATCACACTCAGTCATCATGTCTCCTGAAACTTCTCAAATTTTCCTGGTTTTTGATGACCTTGACAGCTTTGAGGAGCTATCAGGATTTTGTAGAATGTCCTTCAGTTGAGATTTATCTGCTGTTTTTTTTCACGATTAGACTGGAATTATGGACTTCTGAGGTAAAGACCACAGAGGCGAAGTGCCATTTTCATCATATCATATCCAGGTACATATTATCAACAGAATTTATCACTAGGGATGCCAACTCTGACCACCTGGCAAAGGACGTATTTGTCAGGTTTCTCCACTGTAAAATTACCCTTTATTCTGACCTGCATTTTGTGTTCTATGGAGCTCTGAATGCAAGAAATTCCATACGTTTACTGGAATGCTCAACGGTTTACCCTATATATCAAAGCTACTTCCCTCTGGATATGGCTCTTAAGCCTGGCCAGCCATAAAAGTCACATTGATGTTTTAAAAATGTAGTTTGCTGGCTCCCAAACTTTGCAGATTCTGATTCATTTGGATAGTAGATTCTGATTCATTTGGATATACTTTTAACAAGCCCTGGTTATTCTAATCCAGTGCTCTCCAGACTATATACATTTTGAGAAAACAGACCTAAACTATAAAGGGAAAATGGGAGAAATTCTAGATACACCCAGAAGTTGCCATTTCCATTTGCATGATGCTAGAATAGAGAAAGATTTCTTTCTGAGTTGTCCTTGTTGGCATTATTTTTAGGGCGTAACATGTAGTTAGTATCTAACCCAATGCTTTCCCCCCTGTGAAAGCACTCTCATACTTCTCACTGGATAGGCAGGGCCACTTTCCAATGTGCTGTGATAGCATTTTGTTAAAACCAACATTGCATGTTAATGTAACTATTTGTGGGCTCACATGACAAAAACAAATGAAGAAATATGTTCTATATTGCAATGCAAAGGAAAGTATTATTATTTTTAAAACCCTCAATTGGCTAGCCACATTTTTATTCTGTAGGGATAGCAGAATTCCTGGAAAATGTTATGCTTTTGTTTAGAAAAACTACTTAGTGAGCTTTTTGGTCATAAAACCAGTCTGGTTTTGAAGGGGAATGACAAAGGGCACTCAACTGCTCTTCATGGCCAACTAAAATGGAGAGAATGACTTCACATGGCAACTGCTATGTAGGTTTCCTTTGACCGGGCTCCAGAAGGAGTTGGTTTCAGATCCCTAGAACTTGGAGAAGACAGGGAGAAATGGGCTGAAGTGACATCATGGAAATGGTGACAGAAAAGAGTGAGCAAGAGACCCCTGGGGCAAGGAATGAGGGATCAACTTTAGAAGTAGCGCTGTCTGATTCTGTCTGTTGCAGAACTGATAAAAGATACTCTGAGCATATTAAAATTTTTAAGAGGTTTTTTTGTTTTTAGCAAAAATAGATTCAAATCGGGTAGCATCCAATCTAGCAGATAGAAAAGATCTCCAAAAAGATCTCATTTTGTACAGTTCCAAAGCTGTACAAAATGAGGGACTTTAATAGGCAGAAGGGAGTAAGAACAAGGAAGTTATGCTAAGCAAAAACACCTACATTGGTTACTTTAAGGTTACTTTCCTTTAGAGCATGACAGGAATCTATCAGGCTGATTCCTGGTTGGTTGGTTTAAGATTCCATTTCCGGGAGAGCTGAAACTGAAATTAAGTCAAGTTTCATTTGGTGATGTGAGCCTTAGCATAAGCGACTCCATTTTGGGCCTATTGTCTTTTTTTTTTTTTTTTTTTTTAGAAACCCTAATCTACAGACACTATAGCCCTTGTCAGTGGGTCACATTTTGGGGCTAAGGAGCAAGGCAGATTAGAGAGACCTAAAGCAGGATCAGGACACAGATTTAGAAGGCCAAACTAATAGAAGGGCACATAGGAACAGGATTGAGATCTGAGACTCCTCAGAACCATGAGTACGTGTGCTGGAATCCCTTCACTTACATGCACAGGTACATAGTATTTGACATGAGCCTATTTCATAACTGGAAGACTTAGTGACCTTCAGTTATATTAGTAAGAGAGTCCCTAAGCATTCTCAAGTCTCCCTGCAGATTTGAAAGAGGAATCGGGGCGCCTGGGTGGTTCAGTGGGTTAAGCCGCTGCCTTCGGCTCAGGTCATGATCTCAGGGTCCTGGGATCGAGTCCCGCATCAGGCTCCCTGCCGAGCAGAGAGCCTGCTTCCCTCTCTCTCTCTCTGCCTGCCTCTCTGCCTACTTGTGATCTCTCTCTCTCTCTCTCTCGCTGTCAAATAAATAAATAAAATCTTTAAAAAAAAAAAAAAAAAAAAGAAAGAGGAATCTTGGATCATTGATAACACATGTTTATCTTCTTACCATTTTTTTTTTTAATGATTACGTTTTCCTAGTTTTCTGTCATTCTCGTCATCAGCCCAGGGCTGAATTTTCAAATAAACCCTTGCTTAGGAAGCAGATATCATTTTATCATTTATAACTTTGTTCAACTTTAACTAGTCTAAATACTAAATGGATAGAAGTTTTCTTCCCCCCCTATTGTTGACAGCAAAATTCTCTTGCACAAACATATTTTCTTATATAGACAAAAGATATTGAGCAAGCCATGGTGTTTTAAGTACACTATAGTTGAGGGGAATGGGTAGAATGGCTACTGTCTTGTAAGTAAGAAACTAAGAAAAAAATTTTAAGACAAACGAAACCAACTTACAAGCTAATAGAAATAAGGTATAAACATGAAAATTAAAATAAAAAAAAGAAAGAAGAAACACTTATTTCCCAAAACTTACTGTTATCTATTATTTAAAATGAGTGAAGAGGGGTGCCTGGGTGGCTCAGTTGGATAAGTGACTGCCTTTGGCTCAGATCATGATCCTGGAGTCCTGGGATCGAGTCCTGCATCAGGCTCCCTGCTCAGTAGGGAGTCTGCATCTCCCTCTGACCCTTCCCCTTCTCACGCTCTCTCTCTGTCTCTCTTTCTTTCTCTCAAATAAATAAATAAAATCTCAAAAAAAAAAAAAAAGAGTGAAGGGCAGGAGACAGAAGTTTGTTTTCGATCATCTA
Source organism: Meles meles (assembly GCF_922984935.1). NCBI lineage: Eukaryota > Metazoa > Chordata > Mammalia > Carnivora > Mustelidae > Meles > Meles meles. The sequence continues at coordinate 146,260,145 of NC_060069.1, forward strand.
AGAAATGTTAATGAGGCTTCTCTTGTGTGTGTTGATGTGTTCACAGGGGAAAGGAATAATGGACAAGAAGGAATGTCCCAGTAGAATAACTTCTCATAAGCTGGTTGTTCTAGTACTTCTATCTTCTGATAGCTGACAATGGACACTGGTGAGAATTTTACAACAAGGGTAAAAGGTTTTCTGGATAGCAATATTTTTAAAAAATCAATGTTTTTATTTTTTTATTATTATTATTATTTTTTTTGTTTATTTTCAGCGTAACAGTGTTCATTGTTTTTGCACCACACCCAGTGCTCCATGCAGTACGTGCCCTCCCTATTACCCACCACCTGGTTCTTCAACCTCCCACCCGCCCACCCCTTCAAAACCCTCTGGTTGTTTTTCAGAGTCCATAGTCTCTTATGGTTCATCTTCCCTTCCAGTTTCCCTCAACTCCCTCTCCTCTCTATCTCCCCATGTCCTCCTTGTTCTTTGTTATGCTCCACAAATAAGTGAGACCATATGATACTTGACTCTCTCTGCTTGACTTATTTCACTCAGCATAATCACTTCCAGTCCTGTCCATGTTGCTACAAAAGTTGGGTATTCATCCTTTCTGATGGAGGCATAATACTCCATCGTGTATATGGACCACATCTTCCTTATCCATTCATCCCTTGAAGGGCATCTTGGTTCTTTCCACAGTTTGGCGACTGTGACCATTGCTGCAATAAACATTGGGGTACAGATGGCTCTTCTTTTTACTACATCTGTATCTTTGGGGTAAATACCCAGCAGTGCAATTGCAGGGTCATAGGGAAGCTCTATTCTTAATTTCTTGGGGAATCTCCACACTGTTCTCCAAAGTGGCTGCACTAACTTGCATTCCCACCAACAGTGGAAGAGGGTTCCCCTTTCTCCACATCCTCTCCAACACACGTTGTTTCCTGTCTTGCTAATTTGGGCCATTCTAACTGGTGTCAGGTGGTATCTCAATGTAGTTTTAATTTGAATCTCCCTGGTGGCTAGTGATGATGAACATTTTTTCATGTGTCTGATAGCCATTTGTATGTCTTCATTGGAGAAGTGTCTGTTCATATCTTCTGCCCATTTTTTGATATGATTATCTGTTTTGTGTGTGTGTTTTATTTTTGTTTTAATGATTACTTCTCCAGGTTGTCTACAAGTTTTCTGTTGCTGCCAAAATAAATTACTACGAATTTGTAATTTAAGTAACTAAGAATTACTTAAGTGTCTCAAAATGACACAAATTTATTATTCTACAGTTCTGGAGGTTAGAAGTGTGACATGGGTCACACTGGGCTAAAATCAAGGTATGAGCAAGGCTGCCTGTTTTCTTTTCTGGAGGCTTTCAGGGAGAATCTGTTCCCTTGCATTTTTCCAGATTCAAGATGCCACACGCGTGTTTTGGCCCAATCCTCTTTCCCCCATCTCCAAAGTCATCAATTTGCATTATTTGATCCCCTTCTCTGTAGGTCCCCCTTTCAGTCCCTCTAATCCCGATGGGGAATCGGAATGGGGAAGGAATAATGGACAACAAGAAACATCACAGCAGAATAATTACAATAGTTATTCTAATACTATTTAGCAATAAAAGAAAATAGTATAATAGTATTGAATTTATATACTATAAATAGTATTTATAATAATAAGCTATAATATAGCTTATAATAGAATAATGATGTCAATCCCATGGACATATTTGGGGGCATTATTCTGCCCGCTGCAGGCTGGCTATAATCATGTTCCAACTCATCCATTTTCTCACCAGAGTCACTGAAGACATTTTTTTAATGGGAAGTTGTGGAGAAGTTTGTAGCAAATTAGAATTTCATGATTTCTTGCATTTAATGAAAAAAAAGTTAAGGATTAAGTAAAGGACTAAGTTAAATTGCAGTCCTGCTCCCAGTGGTTATTCAAATCAGCTCATTTGATAGCCTCGGGGTGTTATTGATGTTGAATTATTTGATTCCTCCCTTGAATCTCTTCCTTGAATTAATCATTTTTATAATGTATCTTACCTACTTCAGCTTGAAATATATACAATAGTCACAGTTTGTTTCTTATGAAAAGGATTTGTTATTGTTGTTTCTTAACCCCATTGCTAGAATATACTTTTTTGAACAATCAGACCGTGGAAGATATGCTTGTGGTAAGATCTTCCCAGATTTAGAAAACCATGACAACCAGCATCCTCAGGAGAGGGAAGTGTTGGCTTAGAGGCTGGAAATTAGGGACTTGCTTTAGAAAAAGAAAGGATCATTCAATAATCTAGAGTAATGTTATTGAATAGAAATATGAGCACATATGTAATTAAAATTATCTGGCAGCCACATTAAATAGAATTAAAAAAACAGGTAAAAAACCAATTTTTATAGGCAAAATATCACTGCAACATGTAATCAACATAACATATTACTGATAAGATTTTTTTTTTTTTTACTGATAAGATATTTTAAATACTTTTTTTTTTTTGTATTACAAATTTGGGATCTGGGGTGTACTTCACATTTCACACTTACAGTGCCCCTGAATTCACACATTTCAGTTATTCACAGCCCCATGTGGCTGTTGGAGTCTGCTGCATTGGACAGAACCACGTCAAAGTTTTTTTTAACTTTTTTTTACTTAAGGAGCATCTTTTAGTTACCTGTTCATTGAGTCATTCATAGCATTTATTTACACTTGGTCAAATAGATTCAAAAGTTTGACCCCTTGGAGCCTATGGTGGTCACCACTGTCCATCTCCACATGGGTGCCATGCCTTCCTCCCTTGCCAACATCTGCTAGAGAAGCGAGAAAACTAGCACTCACTTGGGGTTTTCTTTGCAGTGAGGGGTGGTCATTTGACACTGTTCTGGTCGATGAAAGACTGGAGGGATTATGATTAAGGGTGTCTGGAAGCTGATGCCACTGTTCATGCTGGGAGCTCGGAATGTGATGCCTGGAACTGTAGCAGTCCAGAGAATTTCCAAGATGCAAACTCTGACACCTTAAATAACTGAACCTATACTCACAGCCGTGTATGGTCACCATTGTTTCTACTGAAAAATATCCGTATGTATTTAAGCCACTGTTAGTCAATTTCTATTGACTTTCTTTTTTTTTCATCCCTAGTGATACAAACTGGGTTTTGGATTCTGCTTTGCACAGATTAGACTTTTCCTTCACCCCCTGGCTTCCTGCCAGTCCTCAAAATGGGGGGCAGTAGAGAGATATTGGAAAGTAGGAGGAAGCAGAAAACATTCCTCTTTTCCTTTTTTGCTCCAATCAGGATCATCCCCAAATACCCGGGGTGACTTCTACCTCCGGACTGGACCTTGATGTATAAGCTCCCTGCACGTGTGCAGGCAGAATCAGAGTTTTGAAACATGTCAAGTCAGGGGCGCCTGGGTGGCTCAGTGGGTTAAAGCCTCTGCCTTTGGCTCAGGTCATGATCCCAGCGTCCTGGGATGGAGCCCCACATCGGGCTCTCTGCTCCGCAGGGAGCCTGCTTCCTCCCCTCTCTCTGCCTGCCTCTCTGCCTACTTGTGATCTCTGTCTGTCAAATAAATAAATAAAAATCTTTAAAAAAATGTCAAGTCATATTGACAGTGGTTTCTGGTGTCAGTAAAAATACGATCCTAAGTTCCTGCTCTAGCCCACAAGGTCCTGCATCATATGCTCAGTGCTACTCCTCTGGTTTTCTGGCCACCTCTTCTGGTTCACTATGTCCCAGCCACCCAGAGCTCCTTAGCTCTCCAAGTCAAACCGACCCGACACTCTCTGCCTTCTCCCAGGTACGCCCCCTGCCCCCCTCCATCCCTCACTTGATTCAGCTCTCTGCTCAGACCCCGCCTCCACAGGGAGGACTTCCCTCAGCACCCATGTGAAGGGCACCTCTCTATCCTATTCACTCACCCTCCGCTTTCCCCCCCAGCATTTCCTCCCCCTGATGTTTTCATGCTCAGTAGTTTATTAATTGTTCGTCTCTTCAACTAGAATAAAGTACCAGAGTAGGGGCTTTGGCTCGTCCGTTCGTTGCCTTATCCCTGTTACCTGGAATAGCTCCAGAGATTAGAACTGTAGGAAAAGGATCGGGCAGGGGAGTAGAGGGAGATGGTACCAGTTCGGAGGACAATGATTTCTGAGCTACCTATTGGGTATTCCCGTGGGCATGCCCAGGTGACAGCTGAGGACATATGAGTCTGGAGCTAATTCGTTGAATTAGACTTGATTAAAGCTATAGGTTCTATTTATTTATTTATTTATTTTAAAAAGATTTTTATTTTTTTGACAGAGAGATCACAAGTAGGCAGAGAGAGAGAGGGGGGAAGCAGGCTCCCTGCTGAGCAGAGAGGCCGATGCGGGGCTCGATCCCAGAACCCTGGGATCACGACCTGAGTAGAAGGCAGAGACTTTAACCCACTGAGCCACCCAGGTGCCCTAAGTTTGTTTTTATAGTAATCTGTACACCCAACCTGAGTCTCAAACTCACAAGCCGAAGATTAAGAGTTGCATGCTTGGGGTGCCTGGCCGGTTCAGTTGATAGAATATGAGATCTTGATCTTGGGTTGTAAGTTCAAGCCCCGCAATGGGTGTAGAGATCCTTTAAAAATAAAATCTTTAAAAGGTAAAAAAAGAGTCACATGTGCTTCTAGCTGAGCCTAAAGCCATAGGTTTTAAACGAGAACATCCAGGAAGATTTGAGAGAAGGAAAGAGTCGGGATAAAGTAGTACGACACACAAATATCAAAGAGAGATATAAGACAGGCTTTGTGAGGAAATTAACACATAAACATCAGAACAGGGGGAAGTGGTGCCTCAGAAGCCAAGGGAGAGATACTGTCCAGGGAAAGTGATGAAATGTTTCAGCAAGGTCAAAAGAGATCCCAAAACCATGAGAGATTTTGTCAGTGGTGATGAGAGCTTTTGTGACATGGCTGGATAAGAGTTTTTGGAAGGCCAGATTGCCATGGGCTGGGGAACAGACAAGAGATGGGGGAGTATAGTTTTCTCTTTTAAGAAGAATTTCTTTGAAAGGATAAGTGAGATTTTCTAAGTAAAGGAGTGATTGGGCCAAAAGAAAATAGCTTTTTTTTTTTTTTAAAGATGAGAAATTTTTGGACACACCACACGGCGCCGGAAATGAGCGACTGTCCCTGGGGGTGGAGATCAGGGCCATCTCAGAAGGTCTCTGCTCTCTCCACTGGTACCATTTCCAGGCTCAATACTGAGCAAATCCGGGTCCACAAGGGTGTCTCTGCTGAGTCTTTGGCACCAGTAATGACAGGAAAGCCTTTTGAGGAAGCGTTCTTTGAGACATTTTTTCAAAGAGCGTTTGGCCCCTCCTGCGGTTCTGCGAGGCAGGGCCCCTTTGCTGCTGAGTGGAGCTCGTTCCCCTCTCCAGTTTTGCAGGTCTGGCATCTAAGGAACTTGCAAAGACTCATATATATATATATATCTCTTTTCTTATCTTCTCTACAAGTTTCCGGCCACAAATTCACATATTCTGGAACAGACAGCTGGCTCTAAGACCCAGAGTCCCCCGAGATAAATATGTAGGCTGAGTTCTAACAATTACCAGAGTGGAGGGTGATGGAATTTAAAGGAGTGAACTTTGTTTTTATTTTTTTAATTTTATTTATTTATTTAAAGATTTTATTTACTTATTTGACAGAGAGAGACTCAGTGAGTGAGGGAACACAAGCAGGGGGAGTGAGAGAGGGAGAAGCAGGCTACCCGTGGAGCAGGGAGCCCGATGCCAGGCTCCATCCCAGGACAGCAGAATCATGACCTGAGCCCAAGGCAGATGCTTAACAACTGAGCCACCCAGGAGCCTCTGAACTTTGTGTTTAGGTGTGGCATACTCTTTTTTTTTTTTTTTAAGATTTTATTTATTCATCTGACAGAGAGAGAAATCACAAGTAGGCAGAGAGGCAGGCAGAGCGAGAGGGGGAAGCAGGTTCCCCGCTGAGCAGGAAGCCTGATGCAGGGCTCCATCCTAGGACCCTGATCACGACCTGAGCCGAAGGCAGAGGCTTAACCCACCAAGCCACCCAGGCGCCCTACATGTTGCATACTCTTATTCAAGTTGAGCCTTCATAACCATCGTAACCATTTTTTGTGAATATCGATGATATGCATTGATACATAGTACACCGTGAGTGCGTGATCATTTCCCGAATCTGTGGTGGGGAGAAAAGTCTCTATTCTATGTATTGTGCACTGGTGATTTGAGGCAGGAGGGCTTGTGAGTGTCCGAGCGGCTGGCCTCCACTTTTTCCTTTGGGCTCTAGCAACCGCACCCTGTGTGTATTGGCATAAGAACAGAGGGTGAGCCATGATTTTACTCCTTTGTCGGCAATTACAGAAGACAGCTCTACTTTTCCTGAAATGAATCACAATAATAATTCCTTCTGGGGACTTTGCTGGGAATGAAAGCCAACTTAAAGCGAAAAGCAGATCTAATTTTGAAACGATCCCCAGTGGATGCCTTAGTTTCCTAGGGCGGCCGTAACACATCATGACAAACGGTGTGTCTTAAGACGACAGACACGTATTCTCTTACGGTTGTGGCGGCCGGAAGACACCAAGTCAAGGTGTCAGCAACGTTGGTTCTTCAGGAGGCCCTGAAGGAGAATCTGTTGTACACCTCTCTCCTGGTTTCTGGTGGTGGCCAATAACCCTGCCGCTCCTTGGCTTGCAACTGGATCCTTCTTCTGTCGGCTTCCATCATCTTCACGCTGTTCTCTTCGTGGGTCTCTGTGTCTCTGGGTCCTCACGGGGGTTCTTACAAGTCACTGGACATAGGGTCCCCCCTAGTCCAGGATGACCTCATCTTCACTTGAGTTTTATCCACTTGTACCAAAGTTCAGGACTTCGACGTATCTTTTACTTATTTTTTTAAAGACTTCAACATATCTTCTTTGGGGACTCAATTCAACAAAAAACAGAAGGCTATTGAGAAATAAATATTTGAAAAAAAAAAAAGAGAAATAAATATTTGGATAAGCCTAATGGCTTAGGCTTAGGCTGAGTCAGTACTCAGCATGCAAGGAATGAACTTCCTCTTCCTTCCATAATTTGAGTAACAAGTTATGACTTTTGGGTAGTCAAGCTTTGATCAAAGCTGGGATCCTCTCTGGGAAAACGAAAAATCCCACAGATTTTTTAATATCATGAAAGGTTCGGCAGTGGAAAACAGATTAACCCCCTCAGTCGAGCACCAAGAGCACTTTCCCTCTTTTCAAACTGGGCAAGTCTTGCAAGGAAACTGGAAAGCCCAGTGGAAACCATGCTTAGAATTCCACAAACCACTTAAAACTAGTTAAAACTGTAGTCATTTTCAATACACTGTACCTTGGGAGAGTCGCATCTCCTTAATCAGAACAGTCAACTCTCAGAATGCCCTTTTGTGTGGATTGAGGATAGAAAGGCATTCTCCCGATGGTCCCACAGGGTACCTGGATCTTACCAAAATTCGTCTAGCTTATTTGAGAGAATTTGGCAGACCCAGGCCTCTTGTGTTTGAGTGACTTATGAAGAATAGTGTTCTGAGTATTAAGGTCTTTCAAAATAAACCAAATATCTCTTGCCTTACCATCAGAATGATTTTTCTCTGAGTTAGGCATTACACAAAGTCTCCTTGGGCTTCATTTTGCTTTATAATTTTTAAAGTTCTTGTATTATTGTGCATCTGTGCTATTATTTTCCTTGGGCTCAAAGATGTCACAGCAGACAGAACTCTTTCCTGCACTGACTTTCTGTCACTAGGGACCTGCCTGGTTTGGAGCTTGCTAGGCCTAATAATTTTCATTGTACCAGCTGTCACAAATAATTCAGTCTGCTCAATTCTAATACATTTGCAGAATGGGGGAGCACTTCCTTGAAAGGAGAATTTTCAACATCGACCTTTACCCCCTTATGTCAGTGTTTAGAAATTCCAATTAAATTTTGAGGAGCAGATTAAACTGGTAAGTAATGGAATTAGTGCTTTCTACCTTCCTGTTCTTTCTTTCTTTTTTTTTAAGATTTTATTTATTTATTTATTTGTCAGAGAGAGAGAGCGAGAGAGCGCACAAGCAGGCAGAGTGGCAGGCAGAGGCAGAGAGGGAAGCAGGCTCCCTGATGAGCAAGGAGCCCGATGCAGGACTCCATCCCAGGGCCCTGAGATCATGACCTGAGCCGAAGGCAGCGGCCTAATCCACTGAGCTACCCAGGCGTCCCTACCATCCTGTTTCATGCTGGTCTGCATGTAGATAGAAGTTAGGACCCAGTCCCTATTCGGGACGGCCTGGGGTGTGCAGAGCAATGCATTGGAGACTGTGGACCTGATTGAGAATCTAGGTTCTAAGTATCTCCGCTCTCAATTCCCAAGAATAAACCAGTTGCAGGAAAGGCAGATTGCGGAGTGTGTTAGTTTCCTTTTGCTGCTGTAACGAAGTATCACAAATGCCCTGAATGAAAACAACACAAATGTATCATGTCATACTTCTGGAGCTGAGAAGTCTGATGCGGGTCTCAGAGTATTGGCGTGGCTCATTCTTTCTGGAGGCTCTTTTTCTTTCTTTCTTTCTTTCTTTCTTTCTTTCTTTCTTTCTTTCTTCCTTTCGATTTTATTTATTTATTTGACACACAGAGATCACAAGTAGGAAGAGAGGCAGGCAGAGAGAGGGGGAAGCAGCCTCCCCGCTGAGCAGAGAACCGATGACGAGGTGCTCAATCCCAGGACCCTGAGATCATGACCCGAGCCAGAGGCAGAGGCTTAACCCACTGAGCCACCCAGACTCCCCTTTCTGGAGGCTTTTGAGGAGAACCTGTTTTCTTGCTTTTTCCAGCTTCTGTGTGCATTCCTGCTCTTGTCTCCTTCCAACTGCAAAGCCTGCAATGGCTGGTCATGTCTTCCATGTCTCATTCCTCCAACACGACTTCTGCCTTTTTCTTCTACTTATAATGATACTTGGGATTACACTGGGCCCACCCAGGAAATCCAGGATAATTTTATTTTAATCCAGCTCATGGACTACTTAGTTCCCCTCACCACTAACCTGACATGTCCACAGGTTCTGGGGATTACGACATGGATGTCTTTGGGGGAACATTCTTCAGCCTCGCCTGGGGGGACAAATAGTTGCCAAGGGTCAGTTACATGTCTCCTTCCGGTCAAAAAGGTAGGAGGTTTTGTCTGAAACTTCTGCTTGGTAAATACACTTTACTGAGCCATTCTGGCCCTGGGCGGAGTGAGAGACAATTCAAATCTCAAACCTCAAACCTCAAACTATGCCCAGATTTTGCTTTATTTTCTCCACCATTCCCCGGGTGGAACTGTAGTACTCGTTTCCTTTAGTTGGTCAATACTTGATTTCAAATAGTGAATCTCAAGATTTTAGGAAGGGCATCAGGCAGCAATCTGATTAATACTTTGAAATAGCTTTGACCCATGCAGACAGAAATGGACAATGGAAGAAAAGTCCTTCCGAATGCGTTGCAGGAGGAACATCTTCTATATATGTAGTACTCTTTTATGTATGAAATACCTCTTTTCCTCGGTAGCAATGCCTGCCCAGCGCACACCTGGCTTATCACTGACAGAGCCATGGCCACATTCCCACTTCATAGCAGACCCCCAGGCTGTGGTAAACACCTGTTCAATGGAGCCTATTTGATTTTCTCATCTGGGAACTTGGAATTGAGACTCAAAAACTCTGTCTATCCAACACAGGAAGTGAGCCTTGATGTAAACTTGGACTTTAGTTAAGAACGTATTAGTGGGGCGCCTGGGTGGCTCAGTGGGTTAAGCCTCTGCCTTCGGCTCAGGTCATGGTCTCAGGATCCTGGGATCAAGCCCCGCATTGGGCTCTCTGCTCAGCGGGGAACCTGCTTCCCCTCCTCTCTCTCTGCCTGCCTCTCTGCCTACTTGTGATCTCTCTCTCTGTGTCAAATAAATAAATAAATAATCTTAAAAAAAAAAAAAAGAACATATTAGTGAGGCGCTTGGGTGGCTCAGTCAGTTAAGCATCTACCTTCAGCTCAGGTCATGATCCCAGAGTCCTGGATTTGAGCCCCACATTGGGCTGTCTTCTCAGTGGGCAACCTGTTTCTCCCTCTGCCCGCTGCTCCCCCTCCTCAGGCTCTCTCTTTCTCTGTCAAATAAATAAAGTCTTTTTTTTTTTTAAATAACTTAAAAAAAAAAGAACATGTCAATCAATATGGGTTCATCAATTGTAGCAAATGTATCACACCAATGCAAGGTGTTAATAATATGGGAAACTGGGTGTAGGAGGAAAAGGGGTATATGGGATCCCTCTGTACTTACTGCTTAATATCTCTGTAAACTTAACACTGCACTGAAAAAAATAAAATCCATCCATTAAAAAAAAAAAACAAAACAAACAAACAAAAAACACACTAGCCAACTTCTCTAAGACTCCAGTTAACTTTGGGGCTATGTAACCTACATGATAGCGTAAAGCATGAAATGAAGCATGAAGAGTGTAAGCTACAGTAACACATCTTTTGTGTGTAGGAACAGATTCCAGTTTCAGAGGCATAAACAATGTAGGGGTCCTCTTGAAGAACACGTACACACGTACACACGTGTACACAGACACATCCACACGCAGACACATGCACACAAAGTACAGTGTGAAATGGAATACGTATTTGGAAGAGGCTCTGCAAGTGAGAGATCCGAAGCTTAAGCTTCATGAACTTGATGGTAAGTCTACCTTGGCTTGTGTGTGCTGGGGCCAAGAACGCAGGTCTTTAGAGGGAGGATGGAATGGCAGGAACAGAGAGGCAGAGGTAAGCCAAGACCAGAAAGGGAGAGAAGACATTTGAGCTCCTCACTGTCCAGTTCTGTGTTTCATTCTTTTGTGAAGCCCAGCTTTGTTGTGTGTGAGTATGACCAGCAACTCGTCCTCATTAGTTAAAGCTGGTTTGTTGGAACCAAGCAACCGGCAGACACCATATCCCCTTTTGGGAGGAGCAGCAGAAGGGCTTCCATTTTGTAAGTGGCACAAGGCAGAAAGCACCTTCGGGGCTTGCCCAAAGCACCCAGCAGAGCATGGTGGTCTCGGACAGAGTCTGTTACTCTGACTCGGACCACGGGTTTCTTCACCCTCTCCTGAGAAGTGTTCGTGCCTCCTGAGAGAGCCAATGCCTTGGGATCTCATTACTTATTCCCTGCCCATGTCACTTGTTCAGAGATCCCTTGAAATTCAATTCTGTCACCCCTGGAGACTGAGAAATAATGAACTGAGAGGGAGCAGGGGGGACGTGTCATCAGAAGATGACATTTTTGACAGTGTGTCCAGAGGCCGCTGTTCATTACAGTTGCTTATTGAGACCCTCTCTTGCTTTCCGTTGGAGTGATGTGCAATGAGGGTATTTTTGAAATGTTCCCTCTGGGAAGTTTCCTTCACACTTTGGTGTGACAAAGAAAGTGAAAATCCTTAATGTGAACAGTATTCAACTGCAGGTTCCTTAAGCCCAGGAGTTAGGATGCAATTGGATGATGTGGCAAAAGACACGTTAACGTACGTTGGAGACTCGTTAGAAGGGAAGCACACAGTGAGTGTTGGCCAATTATTCTGGCATTACCCTGGGTGCCATGTTGCTTCATGTTGCGGTACTTTCACACTAGTGACTGCCGCTGTGTATCGGCTGTTCCAGTCCATGAAGGTCGTTTCATCCTTCTTCAGTATATGTGTCTTGGCAGCTGCTAACTAGAGACTACAAACAGAATAACACAAGTTACATGGTCATTTTCTGTGTTCTCAGTGAACTGTACATGATAGTAAACAGTAAGGAATAAAATACCCCCCCCCTTTAAAAGATTTTATTATTTGACAGAGAGAGAGCACAAGTAGGCAGAGAGGCAGGCAGAGAGAGAGGAGGAAGCAGGCTTTCTGCTGAGCAGAGAGCCCAATGTGGGGCTCGATCCCAGGACCCTGAGGTCATGACCTGAGCCAGAGGTAGAGGCTTTAACCCACTGAGACACCCAGGCCTCTCCCCCCTCTTTTAAAAAAGCAATTATAATGCTTTTTATAATGTTTTATAATTTTATAATGCTTTTTTATAATGTTCTCAGGGCTGAGAACCTTCTATACACTAGCACAAAAGTCCTGAGACAATGGGGAGTCTGGGTAGCTCAGTTAGTTAAGCATCTGCCTCAACTCAGGTCATGATCTCAGGGTCCTGGGACAGAGACCATCATCGGGCTCTCTGCTCTGCGTGGAGTCTGCCTCTCCCTCTCCCTCTCCTTGCTGCTGCCCCTGCTTCTGATCTTTCTGTCTCTTTCTCAAATACATAAATAAAATATTAAAAAACAAAAGTCCTAAAAAGAGCCCTGCAAAGGAGGAATGATTTCTTTCCACACTGAGGCAAGGGGAGATTAAAGCAACGTGTATGCAGTTGGGAAATTGCCAACCTAGAACTTGAACCCAGGTCTTTCTGACTGCAGGGACCCAATGACTACTCAACCCTCCATCATGGTACGAACTGAATGCCTTTCCTTGGGGTCCTTGAGCATCTAGACCATGTTTTTCATCTTTGTATTTCTAATACCTATCTCTGTGCCTAACTGCTCAGTAAATGCTTCTTAAGGGGTGTCTGGGTGGCTCTGTTGGTTAAGTGGCTGACTCTTAGTTTTGGCTCAGGTCATGATCTCAGGGTTGTGAGATTAAGCCCTGGGGTCAGGCTCTGTGCTCAGCACGGAGTGTCCTTGAGATTTTCTTCTTTTTCTACCTCTGCACCCCCGCCCCCCACTCAAATAAACAGATAAACCTTAAAAAAAAAAAAAAAAAGAATTAATGCTTCTTAAATGAACTGAACAAATGAATTTTAACTCCGCTTTGACCGAGTTGCTCAGAGTGACATAGAATGAGGCCATCTGGGCATTTTGGTGTCCATTCATGTGCTGGAGATGCTTCTGGAAAGTTAATGCATCTCAGCACAGGGCTACAAGTAGCTTTTTGGACTGGATCCTCCTTGCCAGGGGCCCATCTGTAGAGTGAGTGTTTGACCTATTGAGGGGGCAGACTCATGTGACATCACCACCTTTTGTTGAAGGACAGGCATTATCGCCTTGTCAAGAGTGAGTAACTTGTTTTTCAGCCTCCCTGCTTTGGCACAGAGGAATTAGGTTTTGTGGGTGAGTGATCCAGCACTTGGTTAATCAACCGTTCTACATGGCATCAATGTTTTTGAATTTTTGAAATAATTTTTGTGGATTCCTCTCTGTTTCTCCCCCATTTAGCACCTCCTACACGTTGGTGACTCCGTCTCCTGGCACTCGCTCTTCAACTTCTCCACCACGTTCTGCTTCTGCCACCCGATAAATCTCTGGGGGAAGTACGCCTCTCAAGCTTTCTCTGTCAAATGTTCTCTGGTAATGAGGATGGCGCTGCATTTCCAGGTCGTTGCTATGGAGAAAGTGTGTCTTCTCCTTGCTCTATTCCATTGGAGCATTTCCTAGGCTCAACTCCGAGGGTGACACTAAATTTATACCCCCTTTCGGGTCTGTCATCTCTCAGTTATATAAGCAAGCTTCAGTATGCTTTTTCTTTCTTTCTTTTTTCTTTTTCTTTCTTTCTTTTTTTTTTTTTTTTTTTGCATTCCCCCCCTCTTTTAATCAGTTTTCATGTTCCCTTGCTGCTGTCCGGTGTAACAGGTGACCTCATACCACAAGCAGCTGAGTAGAAGACCGAATTTCTCTCTTGCATCCATATCGCATGTGTTCTGCTGCCTTTTATGCGGGAAGACAACACTCAAATTTTAGATTTATTCATATAAGCAACACAGAAATGACTAATGTGCGAAGTTCACTAGCTTCTTCCATACTCCTCACACCTAGAGGTTGTCGTCTGCTTCTAACTAGGCTTTTTTTTTAACAGCATTAACTGCTTGGGCATTGATGGATTCTAGAGCTTGACTTCCCCTTCACCCCCGACCTAGAGAACTCTCTTCAATGGAAATGGTATAGAAACCAATCTGGAAACACAAATAACTGAGGTGGGGAGAAAAGTCTCAGAGCATTCAACAGTCCCTCAGTGACATCCACACAACCTCTTGGGCTTGCAGAATTTAGTTGGAAACCCACTCTATGAGTCGCTGCAAAGATGGAAAGACACAGCCCCTTCCTTTGGGAGCTCACAGTTGAGTAGGGAAAATGTTATGTGCTTAATACACAACTAGCTGTTACATAACACAATAGTTGCTCTATCGGTAGTAATGTAGATTATGGGGGAGCAGCACAACATGGCAAATGAGACAGGGGGCGTTGAAGACAAGGTCACAGTCCTGGTTCTTCAGCTCTCTCTGTGATCTTGGGCAAATGAATGAATCTCTCTACATCTCCGTTTCTGATCTGCAAAATGAAAATAGTATTGTCTACTTATTTTTTCTAGGGCTCTTGAAAGGATTTGGGATAGAATAAGGTATAAGGTCTATAAAGTAACTTAGTCACTGCCTTGTTGGAAATGAGAGTATTGATGAAGAGAGTCCTCAGGAAAATGACAACTAATGTTGAGTGATTTCTAGGTAGTAGGCACACTGCTACACAGACCTGGTTTTATGTGAGTCATCTCGGTATTTTCATTAAACTTGTTTGTGAGCTATCTTACAGATAAAGAGACTCGAAAACTCATTTATTCATTCATATGTATACTCACTCATTCAACAAATTTTTATTGAGTTCTTCTTAGATGCCAGGCACTGGTTTAGTTTTGGGGGACACCACAGTGATCTCTGCCCTCAGAGGAAGCAGACCATAAACACATATTCTTTGGGCGGTGGGCCAGACAGAAGTAAATCTTTGAGACGATGGTCAGGTTTTGTATCTGGATGGCTCTCCTGGATATCAAGGTCTGGCTTGGCTCAAGGAAACACTCCTTTTCTATCCTCTGAGTGCTGAGATGATTAGGTTTTTCTGAAATCTATGACAATGGCACGTACACCATATTGGGCATTGATAGATTCAAGAACTGTAACTGGAGGGCGCCTGGGTGGCTCAGTGAGTTGAAGCCTCTGCCTTTGGCTCAGGTCATGATCCCAGGGTCATGGGATCGAGTCCCGCATCGGGCTCTCTGCTCAGCAGGGAGCCTGCTCCCCACCCCCCACCGCCTGCCTCTCTGCGTACTTGTAATCTCTGTCTGTCAAATAAATAAATAAAATCTTTAAAAAAAAAAAAAAGAATTGCAATTTGAGGTCCCCCCTTCACATCTGCACAGAGGACTTGCTTGGAGATTCTGTGCTGGTTTAGGTTTCCTCGGTTCAGTCCATCCATCTAAACCATTGTCAAGTGTTTCCTTCTCTGGGAAACTGCCCTACCTCCTTCAGGTCTACCCTGCGCCCCATATTTCTATCATAGCAATTAACCTTTAATACTGCAATTACTTGTTTATATAACTCACTCCTCCATTGTTCTATGTCTTCTTTGAGGGCAAGGACCCATATCTTTTATTTATTCATCCCCAGAATCCAGTGCACGTAGCACTGAGTTGCAATAAGTTAGCAATGAAGAAACAACCAACAGAACATTTATAGATCTATGTGTATAGATACTGATGCCCCTGCTAGGGGGAAAATGAGCTGAATCTTCCCATATGTTTTATTTCTCAACATTTGTTTTGTCACCTGCTGTCTAGATGCTGTAGGCGGGCGGCTGAAACTCCTGGCTTTCTGTGGCTGGAGATGGTGGCGGTCAAATTGGTATTACTAAGTGGGTCTTTGTTTGCACTTATCTATTTATATAACCTGATTATCATATGCTATTAAGAAATATGCTCATCGGGGCACCTGGGTGGTTCAGTGGCTTAAGTCGCTGCCTTCGGCTCAGGTCATGATCTCAGGGTCCTGGGATCGAGTCCCGCATTGGGCTCTCTGCTCAGCAGGGAGCCTGCTTCCTTCTCTCTCTCTCTGCCTGCCTCTCTCCCTACTTGTGATCTCTGTCTGTCAAATAAATGAATAAAATCTTAAAAATAAAGAAATATGCTCATAATATTATCATCTCAAAATTCTTGCTCTGGAGCGTAAGCATCTTTATTTCAATATAGAGGATGACAGGCAGTGAAACCTGCCTTAAATTAATTGGTCAACCATTCTGAATTCGTCAAGAAATTGATTTTTCAGGGCTCTACCTATTTAAAAAAAAAACATTTTGAGAGAGGAATAGGGAGGGGGAGGTGAAGGACAGAGGGAGAGAGAGAATTTCAAGCAGACTCCCCATCATGGGGCTTGATCTCACAACCCTGAGATCATGATCCGAGCCAAAATGAAGAATCAGGGGCTTAACCAAATGAGCTGCCCAGAGGCCTCTCAATGCTGTACTTACATTCCTTTCTTCAGGTTAGCTTAGAATCCCTCTGATGAGGGACAGCACTGTGATTTCGATCACCCAGCTGAAGGGCCCTAGGTAAGTGGATCAGGGATTAGTTACTTGCTCCCTGATCAGTTTTGGAGAACACCAGACTGTTCGCTGTCAGAATCTGTTCTTGGGCGAGGTGGACATAACGTAAAAAGTTAACAGTGGCCTATGCCTCTGTGATGTTATGCATGTTTCCTCCAAGACTCATTTTACATTTTCTTTTCTTCCTCTTCTTCTTTTTTTTCCATTTTGCATTTTCTAAATGCATGCGTGGATGATCTCTGTTTCAGACCACAAAGGGCCCAGAAGGGGGTAACCTTTAGAGAGTTCGGAGCTCAGCATTTGGAGTAGCTCTTAATGGACCTAAAAATGCTATTCAGCTAAGAAAACAAGCTACCACAAGTCAGAGCCAGATGGAGATGTGGGAACTAAGGCAGAATAATAAATCTGGCACCTTTTCAAGCAAAACAACTTTTTTTTTCATTTTGGTAATAAAGATTTTATTTATTTATTTTAGAGAGAGAGAGAGAGATAGTGAGCAGGGGGAAGAGGGAGAATCAGGCTCCTTGCTGAGCAGGGAGCCCCAAATGGGGCTGTTAATCCAGGGAATCTGGGATCATGACCTGAGCCAAAGGCTGACACTTAACTGACTGAGCCACCCAGGCGTCCCTCAAGCAAAAATGCTTTCAAAAATTTCCAACATGAGTAAAGAGAAGAGACCAAGAGCTGTGTTGGAGGAAGAAAAGGAGAAGGATACAGGGACCTATGCTCCCCGTTTGTGAAGCCGGTACTGCTAAGCGCACAGTCGGGTGAAGACACCCACCGTTCCTGGGTCTTGTCTCATCCCTCAGCACATGGACAGCAGCTCCTCAAACCGTTCCTCCCCATGACGTGCAACATCCTCTAAGCTGGGAACTGATGATACCCTTTACCTCAGTTCCTCGCTGGTAAATTTTCCAGTTCCCCAGTTACATGCTAACGTCCCTTGTACATTGAGATCCTGGGAGAGGCTTCATGGCCCACTCCTCCATCTTTCTCTGGATAAGAATCTCATTTGTGGGGCTCCCTGGATGGCTCAGTCAGTTAAGTGACTGCCTTTGGCTCAAGTCATGAACCCTCAGGTCCTGGGATCAAGCCCCATGTCTGGCTTCCTGCTCAGTGGGGAGCCTGCTTCTCCCTCTCTCTCCTGCCGGTGCTCTATCCCTCACTATCTCTCTCTCTCAAATAAATAAATAAAATCTTAAAAAAAAAAAAAGAATCTCATTTGTATGACAGATTTTGTCCTTTAATTCTCCAAACCTGTGTTTTTCCCATTAAGCTTCTATAGGAGCAGTTGGTGCTTATCCTGAAGTCCTTCTTATATTCTGTTCTCAGCTAACACGGGCCCCATCTCTGAAACACAGCAGACAGAACTCTTCACCCGCCGGCCCCATCTGTATTCGACTGGGCTGTAGGCCTCACAGCTTTATCATGCAGTGTGGTGACTGGGGCTTTGCCCACACTGCTCGGGGAATCCCTGGTCCCAGCCATGAGGCCGTGTGACGTCACTCTGCCTGGATATATACTTGTCATCTCCTCAGATAGCCGGGGAGCCTTTGCTACTCCTCCTGTGGGGCTTGTTTCCCCTGCAGCTGAGCAGGACCCTCATAGCCGGTGAGTTATCTGCTTCTCGAACAGGGAAGCTTGCCGCTGAGGCCTGCTGGAATAGTTCCCACAGCCCCCACAGAACAAAGCCACTCAACTCCCACTATGCCCAACTTCTCACCACTCTACTTGAGACTCCAGGGACGAGCTCCACCAAATCCCACACCTCAGTTACACTCGGCCTAGTCATCCATGACACTCCCCAGATCTCCCCCTACTCTGCTTTGTTCATTGTGCCACCCCCTTGCCACGAGGTACAACTCCCGCAACCTCTTTATGAGGTCCTTGGAAATGCCATCCCCGTGGGCATGTTCTCAATCTCTTCCCACCTCCATATTCTTTCCTTTCTCATCTCCTTCACCTCATTCTCATCTACTTCATGCCCTCTGTTTCCTCTCCTCAACATAGACTGTGGCTTCTGAGGAAATTACTTTATCCCCACCCCTCCCAAGTACAAGATATTTATTCATTCCCATCCCATACCTCAGGCCAAGGGCTGAGTCAGGATCTTCTCACTTTCCAGTGCCCACCTCACACCAGTACTCCTCTGCCCATTAATAACACACCAGCCCCGTAACGGCTATGGCATCTGGCTTTCCTACCATCCAAACCCGCTTAGCTCTCACTTTGGCTGTTTGTTGTTTTTTTTTTTTTTTTTTTTTGCACTCAACACCATCACTTCTCTAATCCCACTCTTGTAATCATTCTCGGTAATGTCAACTTTCCTCTTTGAAAGACACTTTCATCTCTCGTTTCTTAGCCACATGGCTAAGAATGGTCACCATCTGGACCCTGGCTTCAGAAACATTACTGTGAGCATTACGAGTTTGAACATCCTATGCTCCGACTACAACTCCCTACCTTTACAGCTCGCTTGTTTAAAATATCTCATAGACATAATTCTTTTCTCTCATTACGTTGTAAAAGTTAGCTTTTGCTACATAACCAACTATTTTAAAACTTAGCAGATTAAAACAAGAACCCATTTATTCAGCTCAAGATTCTCTATATTGACAACTTGGGCTGGACTCAGCTGAGAAGTTCTTCAATTCTCGGCCAGGCTCAGCTGATCTCTTGGCCATGGTTTCTCAAACATCTGTGGTCAGCAGTTGGGGTTCCTAGAGCTGGTGGGTTGGGGATGGGCTCAACTGGATGGCTGGGACTACTGGGATGACTGAAGTCTCTCTCCTTGTGTTCTCTGCTCCAGAAACAGGCCAGCTTGGGTTTGTTCATGTGCAATTTGAAGAATTCCAAAAGCAACAACAGAAGAAGCATTTAAGGCTCTTGAGGTTCAGGCTTGGGACTCATTTATACATCCCTTCTGCCATTCTCAACGGATCAAAGCAAGACATAACACTAGCACAGGTCTAAAGAGTGAGAAAATAAATTCCACCTCTTTTTTTTTTTAATTCCACCTCTTGATAGAAGGAGATGCAAAGTATTGAGACCAATTTGCTGTATACTATAAGGAGCTTCAATTCACTGCCTCTGTTCTCTCTCTTTAATATTTTCTGGTTTTATTTTCCTCCTTACCCAATTTAGATGTTTGCATTCATCATTATAATCCTTCCTTAGAATCTACACCCAAATGACTTGTCCCTCTCTCTATCCAGTATAGCTAATTTAGTAAATCAACAGCCCTAGAAAAACATCCCCTTCTTCCTTGATGGCACATATGCTGGTGAATATTACTGGAGAAAAAAATTATGTAGCTGGGCTAATTTGTGGAAGGAATTTTGAGTTGTTTTAATAGTCACTCTTCTTATTTTCTTAAATAATGCATGGATGGCCCAGAGAGCTGTGACCTTTTGTTTTCTCTCTCTCCCTGTTCTTCTCTTCAGTAATAAAAAAACATGGGCAGCATGAAAGGGATCTGAACTCTTTTGTCCTATACCACTTCAGCACTGCCACACGAGATTCTCCAGAGGCTGTGTGTAATTACGTTTGACTGGTTGATAATTTCTGAAAGGCAAAATAAATTTTACAGTTGTGTAGATAAGCTTTAAAAAAAATCTCCAAAATTTGATTTGTGTGAGGCCTGCCTTAGATCCATGATCTTCCTTGGAGTTAACCCAATGATCAATGACCCTCGTGGTGTAGCCAAGTTCACCACCATCAACAAGCAAATCATTCTTCTGTGTCCTGTGCCTTCAGTCTGATATTTCTTTCTACTAGAGAGCAAGAACATCTAGTCCCAAAGCCTATAGAAGTTGGAGGTTGCCTAGCAACATCATTTCCAGTACAAGTTTGTGGCTTTCTAAGTGGGGGAAGGGGGAGGGAGGGACTTCTTTTCACTCTCAGCTTCCTCTTGTATTCTCTTATTAAGTCAATCTCTGCCTGATTGAAAGCATGTAAAATGACATCCGTAAAAACTCTTTCAGACAGTCAAGTGTGAACACAAGATGGGATTATTAACTCTCATTAAAACCTGTTCTAATCCCTGGCTCCTTACTGTACTATCTTTGCAGCCAGGATATGAATTACTGGTCGCCAATTTCTGGTATATTCTTCTGCCGCAGACAGAATTGCAAATGTCAGCCCAGCAAGCAAGAGAAGGGAACCCCCCTCAAATTCTTTTGTTCTTTCTTCTGGAGATGAGTGGCATCTGTTTTGTAGCCCGTTCTTGGCCTCCTGTTCCTCACTATGAAGTTGGTTTTCTGGAATCTGTATTTGTGGATGCCTCTCCATTTCCCAGTGAGTTTGATCTAGCTAGTTTGTTTGTGTTAGCTGTTACGACTCATTCTATCTGTCCAGCCACCTTAACTTCGTCTCCTTATATTTTATGCTTTCGAAACCTTTGTGGCATACACTTGCCAAGCCAATGCCTAGAGTTCCATATAGTCACTTGAAAACTGAAAAAAAAAAAACATTTAGCTGTTGAAAGATTCATCGTCATAGATCTCACAGGGATACATGTCTTGTGATCAGAACTGCCTTTTCTCCAGGCTATCTTTTTAAGAATATTTATCTTGGAAGCTAGAGATAGTGTCTCCCTCCAGAACAAAGGGAAGGTTTGCTTAGCCGGGGAAGATAAAACAAATAGCTCTCTCTAGAGCAAAGGAACAAGTTGGCTAAATGCTTATTGCAAAATAGATGGGTTCCTTTTGTTTGGGGTTCTTCTCCTTTAGCACACTGCATTGCTTATATAGGCATTTTCTGTCTCTCTTCACCTTGTCCTGTGGGGACTGGGTGTCAGGACACCCGCACAAATGCGGACTCTGGCTATTGCTATTCCTATAAATAATAGAATCCTTGTCTCTGACTCAGAGTCTTGTGGCTTTTGCCGGCACCTATGATATTGTTGTAGGGTAACACATTGCCTGGAAAGTCAGGTAAAATATCAGATACCGCACAGTACTAATCCAGTTCTTAATGGCTTGGTACTCACTAGCTCAGTAGATATGTGTTGAAACATATTTAAGATTGGATACATTTCTTTTAGGGAACGTGTTTTGGAGACCGGAGTTACCACATGAGTTTCTACCAAAGGAGGAGCAAGTCTGGAGTTCTTTTAGTGCAGTTGTGGTCATAACATTTTATTAAGGAAAGAAAAAATTGAGGTCTTCGTTTTCAATAAAATTGAGTTAAAATTCCTTAGCTGGCATTGAGTAGCCAAGAAAATATGGACTTGGCTTACCTTTTACTTCCACATCTGCTCAAAGTTCCAGAAAACTCAAATGTCGAAAGTAACTATTCTACTGTACTAGATGGTCCTTTTCTAGTATTTCTAGCAATGGATGGCATGTTCATGTATGTGGCATCCAAAAAAAGTCTCCTAGTTCATTAATCTTCCCTGTTATTCATTATCTATATGTAATCATTAGTGTCATAAGTATCTCTAGCCTCTATGTTCCCTATTCTCAACTTTTACTATCGAAACTCCACGCATTCTTCAAAAAATCATTGTAATAACTTCTTTTTTTTTCCCCTTAAGATTTTATTTATTTATTTGACAGACGGAGATCACAAGTAGGCAGAGAGGCAGGCAGAGAGAGAGGAGGAAGCAGGCTCCCCACTGAACAGAGAGCCCGATGCGGGGCTTGATCCCAGGACCCTGAGACCATGACCTGAGCCGAAGGCAGAGGCTTTAACCCACTGAGCCACCCAGGCATCCTGTGTCTGTATTTTAAATCCATCCTCCAACTGGGCTCAATCCAGTGATCCATCCCAAATATAAAACTGATGCTGTTTGGGGTGCCTGGGTGGCTCCGCTGCTTGGTGTTACCTCTTGATCTCAGCTCAGGTCTTGATCTCAGGGTCATGAGTTCAAGCCCCACATTGGACTCCATGCTGGGTGTGGAACTTACTGAAACAAACAAAAGAAGCACAAAAAAGTGGATGTGATTTAAAATGCTTTAGCAGGGGTGCCTGGGTGGCTCAGTTGGTTAAGTGACTGCCTTCAGCTCAGGTTATGATCCTGGAGTCCTGGGATTGAGTCCTGCATCTGGCTCGCTGCTCAGCAGGGAGTCTGCTTCTCCCTCTGACCCTCCCCCATCTCATGCTCTCTCTCATTCTCTTGCTCTCAAATAAATAAATAAATAAATAATCTTTAAAACAGAAAATGTTTTAGCAGTCTCTCTTCATTCAGAGAATGAACTCCATGAACCTCAAGATGGCCTCCATGACCCGGCTCTTACATATCTCTGGACTCATGTTTATTTTCTGTTCTGTGGGAGGCAGTATGGCTTGCGACCAAGAGCAAGGGCTCTGGTATCTAAGTGTCTGTACTTGCGTTCTGTTTATTTCATGGGTGCACTGAGTGCCCCTTTAATTAATGCTTGAGTAACATTAATTAATATATTCTATAACCTAGAATATATTCCCATCTGTAAAGTGGAAAATAAAAAAGCACTTAAAATAAAAAGTGAAATAATTGTTATAAAACCCTCAGTAAAGGGTCTGGCACATAATAGATGTTCTATAACATTACTTACGATAACACCAGACTGCTTGTTTCCATCACATACCTTGTTAGTTTTCGACTCTTTGTCTTGGTCTGTTCTGTTCTCCTTTGCCTAGAATGTCCTCTCCTTCTTCATCCATGGCGTAGCAGTTGAGAGCATGGGCACTGCGGTGAGACTGAAGTAGGTTTGGATTCAGGACACTTTGATGTATTAACTGTGTGGCATTGTAAAGAGCTTAGTGCGATGCTTGAAAAATTATTATTATTATCCCACTTGTCCTTCAATATCTAACTCAGGAGAAATCACCTATTTGCTGGTTATTTATTTATTATTTTAAAGGGGGAGGGAGGGGCAGAGAGAGAGGGAGAGATTTTCCAGCAGACTTTCTGCTAAGCCCGGAGCCAGACGCAGGGCTCAATCCCACGACTCTAAAATCATGACCTGAACAGAAATCAAGAGTTGGACCCTTAACTGACTGAGCCACCCAGGTAACCCCCAAACTCACTCTTCTACAGTTGGTTTTGTGATGCTGGGGTCAGGACTTAAAAACCAGCTTTTCTACTATGCTGCCAAGCTCCTTGTTAGACTTGACCTATAGGGGGCGATAGAGGGAGATTGCTGTGTGAGAGGAAGAAAAAAGGGACTGTCCCTTCTATGTTTTCTGGTGCTTCCTTCTGGCTGTCTGCCCCTGTGAGCCAGCGTCTTCACTTTGGCTGTAATTCCTTAGGATTCTCAGTTGACCTTTTCACAGGGCAGGGACTAGGGTGAGGTCAGTGCAGTGTTTGCCTTAGATATACAAAATTCAAGGGATCACCAAAATACTTAGAAATCCAGATAAATTATTTTCTAATGCAATATTTTTAAAAATAAATATTAAATGCAAAAAAAAACCACGATGAAGAAAATATCAAAACTCTATAGACCGGTGCTATGGGGCGGTACATTATAGCCTGAGGCAAAAAGAAAACTGTTCCACTGGCTTATTTAATAGAAACAAACTCATCAATAGCATTTTCAAATTTACTTCTCTGCTTATTTCATTTTCAACTGTAATAATCATCACATTTGGCCATTTCTCCTGTCCAAGGGATGACCTTGAATAATTCTGAATTAGCTTAAGCTAATGTAAAATTGTAGAAATTAGCTTTTGGTGTAATTAAATATTTAAATTTAAATGAAGATTTTATTTATTTATTTGACAGAGAGAGATCATGAGAGAGGGAACACAAACAGGGGGAGTGGGAGAGGAAGAAGCAGACTTCCCGCTGAGCAGGGAGCCTGATGTGGGGCTTGATCCCAGGATGCTGGGATCATGACCAGAGCCGAAGGCAGACACTTAAGGACTGAGACACCCAGGCACCCCTAAATATTTAACTTTAAAACAACATTATGAATTTTAATACATCTACTTTTGATTTTTCAATGTATTTTTCAACTACTTTAATGTTCTAGAAGAATTTGTTATTTAAAGAGTACATAAAATAGGATACAGGGATGCACAATTTTTCCACTTGCCTCAGGTGTCAGTATGGCTCAGCACAGCACTGCCTTTCCACTTACTTAGTTCAGAATTTTATATTAGTTAACTACTCTTCTGAATGAACCTTGAATGATGTGACCTCCAAGTATGAAACGGACTTCTTCCTGTTCTCTTTCCCATTCCTGAGCACTTTTCCACAGTTGTACAGAGCTCGTTTCCTGTGTCACATGAAATACAGTCCTTCCTCCCCTACGCACACATTCATGTCTTCTTGTGCAAATTCAATACATTCTTCAAGACCCATTTCAAAGGCCATGAAGTCTTTCTTCATCCCTCACAAAATGAGTGTTTTCTCATTCTACCAGACCGTAGAGCCATCTGGACATTCATGCCATCATATTCTGCCTTTTGCTGTTATTTCTGAACATTTCTTATTTCCCTCCCACTCCACATCTGGGTTTTCAATCTTTGAGGATCAGGGACTGATTTCCTTCTGGTCCTACTCATCTTGAGCTTTGGGGCACCATGTATCAAGAGAATTTGAGGCACAGTGGGGTCACAAAGCCCTGGGTCTCTGCACAGAAGTGGAAGGCAAGACTATTAGATGTTTAAGTTATTTTTCTTTACATTCTCAATGCTCTAAAGCTTTCTTCATTTTTTTTTTTTTTTGCCATTTTTGCCTTGGTGCTCAATTTTGATTCTTAAAAGGGGTGATTGGCTCCTCGTCCTTTTTTGCCCTGCTGAACACAGGGTGCCATTTAAAAGTCCAGAGCAATCTCTTCCCTGAGTTATAGAGTGATTTCCAGGAAGCAGAAGATCCCTATGGTACATCTATCTATGGGAGCCAAATTGTCCTGCTGTGAATGGCTTTGTGAACAAGCCATTTTCCCCAATGCAGAGATGGGGTCCTGGCAGGATCCAGTAATGAAGGGGCCATGGTAATTGGGACCAGCAGGGATATTCTGCTTACTTCTGTAGCAGTAAAAACATCTTCCACAAAATTGAAACATTAAGAACTGTCCATCCCCAGCCTCCTACAGGCCTCAACTTTGTTCTTTTAGAAAAGTTGGAGCCCACTGAGACTGAGGTTATTTTGTCAAAAGTTTGTATATTTATATAATATAAAGGCAGTATCTTCAAACTAGAAACCAACTGATTTCAGACTACAAAAAGAATTTTCCAAAAACAAATGTACAAGGTCAAGTTTCAGCGTCACAGAAGGGGTAATTTAGGCAAACTTGGCCAGCCACAACAGAAGATGGCATATTAAATTACTGCTGTGGAAAAGGAATTTGCATTCATAGACCTCAGGCAGCCCTGGAACGTCAAGTGTAGCTTGAGCTGAGAGCTTTCCCTGAGAAGCTCGCATCTTTATTAGACCTGCTGCTGACCCACTTTACAGCTGTTTGTCCCCAAAAGGGTAGAAGGAAGGAACAGATAACGCAGGTCTTAGAGGGTCTCACACATGGATGTATCATGTGCCTACTGATGTGCATTGCTTCCCCAGATCAGGGCAGGACTGATTTAATTCTCAACCTACCAGCATTATTTATTGCAGAATGGATGAGAGACCCAAAGTATCACCGTGGGTTTCTGGTCCTCCCCTTGGAAAGCTAGGTTGGATTTCTTGTAGAGTCAAACACATTTAGTTTCTTTTCTTCATCACTAAGATGCCCTTTGCAGTACCCTAGTGTACGTAAAGGAGACCTGGTATATACTTAGAGAAAACCAAAGAAGATAAATCCATATCTCCCTAGCTCAGTTTTTCTCTTATTTTACTTTTCCATCCATCCATCCATCCACACGCCCATGTAGCAGTTACTGAGAGCATACAGGGTGTTAGCTCTAGACCAGAAGCAGGTAGGTAAGATAGGCAGGAAATAATAATCCCTGGCCCCAAGGAACAGCCTTCTTCTTGGAACTTTCCAGCCTCAGGTCATGACCACACTCCCAGATGTTTGGAAGGCTCTCTTAAAGTGATAGCTCTCAAAGGAGAAGCTTTAGATGTCCTTTATGAACTCAGCCAAAGCTTCAAAAATTTGGACTGGAGAGTTTTCACGCAAAAACTATAGGTGTTTTTTAAAATATCACAAACCTTATCTTTATCTTTAAAAAAAAAAAAGATTGTATTTATTTATTTGACAGAGATATCACAAGTAGGCAGAGAGTCAGGCACAGACAGTTGGGAAGCAGGCTCCCTGCTGAGCAGAGAGCCCCACACGGGGCTCCATCCTAGGACCCTGAGATCATGACCTGAGCCAAAGGCAGAGGCTTAACCCACTGAGCCACCCAGGCACCCCAACCTTATCTTTATTTTTAAACCCAAATCAAAATCAGCGGTTTCAACCAGGGGCAATTATGCCTTCCAGGGGACATCTTCCAATGTATGGAGACATTTCTTATTGCCATGACTGAGGGGGGCTGCTATCTGCCCACAGTGGGTAGAAGCTAGGGACACTGCTAAGCATGCTACAATGCACAGAACCTCCAATGAAGATGTATCTGGCCCCAAATATCCGTAGCGCTGCTTGAGAAACCCTATTTTTATTTTTTTATTTTTAAAAAGATTTATTAGAGAGTGAGCATGAGTGGGGGGAGAGGCAGAGAGAGAAAATCCCAAGCAGACTCCACCGCTGACCGCTGAGCCCCAAGGGGGGGCTCCCTCTCACGACTCAGAGATCATGACTTGAGCCCACAGCAAGAGTCTCACTTAACCAACTATGCCGCCCAGGCACCCGAAACCCTGTTTTTAACCAATACTGCCATGATGACTTGTTTTTTTTTCCTATTTTAAATCAAGATGGATAACTCTATTTTGAAAAACAATATTATCCTCGCTGAGTTCATAATTTATATTTCACTTGAACAATAAGTCACCATTAGAACTTACATTTACCTTGACTATAGAACTTTATCTTTTCAACAGCCTTTCCTGTATCCCATCCAATGCTGGGAAAAAATGTTCTGGAACCCCAGGATTCTGCCTGACTCCAGCTTGCCAGCAGGCAACCCCTTTTGATCTTTAACTTCCTGTCTCTAATGGCCTCCACAGACGTTCTGTGCTTCTGCCCGTTCACCTCTCTGCTTCTTTCTCCAAAAAGTCCTGGAATTTTACTTTCTCTACTTGAGAGAGAGAGAACCTGGAACCAAAAAGAAAGGCTTAGTCAAGGTCCCTCAGCAGGGTTTGCAAAGCATGGGGCTCTCCTGAACTGGGTCATTATTCACTAGCCCCGTTGGTGGAAGTGTAAGGCCATCGCCTATAGTCCATCCAAGTGTGTGAAGGTTAAGTTCAGTCAGGCAGGTGATTTATACTAGCTTATTGCCTTTCATACCGCTGTGGAGGATGAAAAGAGCTTTCAGCGAGGACGACCAGGGAAGAACGCAAATATTTTTAAATCTCTATTGTATTTTTCTCCAAGTATGAAAATATTATTCATTTAAAAAGTCTGTGTGCTCTGGGAAGCGTGGGTCAAAAATACAGTTTGGTGAAGTCATTAACTCCTCACAATTTGATCAAACAAAAGAGTCTGGCATTGCATCTAGGAGGAATCCTAAGAGTCGAATGACCGATCCAAGTCAAAGAACGTGGGCTACAAAAAAAGGGCCAAGATGTGTAACGAGGAATTTAACAGATCAGCTGTCAGGACGTTTCTAACAAATGATATGAAAGGACTTAGTTTTGTTTATAGAAATCATAAAGTGACAATTTTTATAAAAGTAACGGAATTCCCAGCTTCGTTGGCCTAGTCACTTGCTTTTCTTATTCAGGAGGGAAGAAGTTATAATCTAAGTATATATAGATCAAGTGGGGCACCTGGTGGCTCAGTGGGTTAAAGCCTCTGCCTTTGGCTCAGGTCATGATGCCAGGGTCCTGGGTTCAAGCCCCACATCAGGCTGTCTGCTCAGCAGGGAGTCTTCTCCCCCCCCCACCTGCCTCTGCCTACTTGTGATCTCTGTCAAATAAATAAATAAATCTTTTTTTAAAAAAAAAGAAGAGGGGCGCCTGGGTGGCTCAGTGGTTTAAGCCGCTGCCTTCGGCTCAGGTCATGATCTCAGGGTCCTGGGATCGAGTCCCGCATCGGGCTCTCTGCTCGGCAGGGAGCCTGCTTCCCTCTCTCTCTCTCTGCCTGCCTCTCTGCCTACTTGTGATCTCTCTCTGTCAAATAAATAATAAAATCTTAAAAAAAAAATAAAAAAAAAAGAAGCATCCTCCCTCCTTCCTTTCTTTCTTACTTACCTTCCTTTCTTCTGAGTTTTCTTCTTTTCTTTCTTTTTGTGACCACCACTGTCCGGACACTATTTGGTGTCAAAGACACATGGAGAGTAGTCCTCATTGCCTGACCTGCTCTGTTCAAAACCTGACTCAGGTAATAGGAGCTTTTTTGTTGGCGATCCCACAGAGACATGGAGCCTGAGCTGGTTAACTATTTTTGCAGTGCCATTTTGTGTTGAGCACAACAAAATATTTCCTTTTACTGCGGTAAAAGGTGATTTGGAGATTAGTTTAAAATTCAGTAACTTAGTCTTTGGAGATCTTCACTTCATCTCCTCTCTCTACCTTCCCTTGGCATCTAGGACTGATTTATGGTCTCATCTGGAGAACCTGATTCAGAATTAAGTTACATAATCTATGGAAAGATCACCAGGTTTTTTGTTTTTTATTTTTTTATATAACTTTAAAATGCAAATGATTTTTTAATGGCGAATAAATGTGATTTAGTGGTAAATAAATTTCTCTTTCCTGGGTTATAATAATCTAGGTGCCTAATTTCATGACAAAACAACTCAGCAACCAAGAGTGTTTCTTAATTATCCTTTTATCTGAATGTTGCCTGCCCTAAATTTTTTATGCTAAACAAAGGATATATTTAGTCACTTAAAGATATGCCTTCTAACCATGGCTCTCCTAAAGGCTAAATAACTTAATGATGCATTTTTTTTCTTTTGGCTGAAGACAGTGATTCATAATCGCTTCCTGTTAAAAAGCACGACTTTGTGTATTAGAATAGAATTTAACCCAAGGCATGGACAATCAACAGGATATGCCCAATGATCCAACAATACAACTCAAAGGGAACAAAGGCCAGGGGATTTCTGTCATATATCATATGTAAACATTATCATTCCGGAAGATAGCTTAGTGGTTCTTCAAAATAATCTGGAATTATGGGGTGCCTGGGTGGCTCAGTTGGTAGGTGTCCAACTCTTGCTTTTGGCTCAGGTCATGATCTGTGGGTTCTGGGATGGAGCCCTGTGTTAGGCCTTGAGCTCAGCAGGGGGTCTGCTCAAAGACTCTCTCCCTCTCCCCCTCTTCCCCTGTATTTCTCTCTAACATAGAGATAAATCTTTTTTTTTTTTTAAAGATTTATTTATTTGACAGATAGAGATTATAAGTAGGCAGAGAGAGAGAGAGGAGGAAGCAGGCTCCCAGCCAAGCAGAGAGCCCAATGCGGGGCTCGATCCCAGGACCCCGGGATCATGACCTGAGCTGAAGACAGAGGCTTTAACCCGCTGAGCCACCCAGGCGCCCCTAGAGATAAATCTTAAAAAAAAAAATTAAAGTAAAAAAATCTTGAATTAGATAATATAGGCCAATTTTTATTTGTTTTTTTGTTCAAATAAATCCATAAAAAATTAAAGTAAAATAATCTTGAATTAGATAATATAGGCCAATTTTTATGTTTTTTGTTCAAATAAATCCATAAATTATAGGTTAGGGCTCAAAGACCAAAGCAGACAGATGCCTGGGTGGCTCAGTCATTAAGCATCTGCCTTTGGCTCAGGTTGTGATCTCAAGGTCCTGGGATGGAGCCCTGTGTCCAGGGTCCCTGCTGAGCAGGGAGCCTGTTTCTCCCTCTCCAACTGCCCTCTGCTTGCATTCCCTCTCTTGCTCTGTCAAATAAATAAATAAAATCTTTAAAAAAACCCACAAAAAACAGAGCAGAAACTCTAAAGTCATGTGGCAACAATAGTCACAATTGAATTGAATTGGTATAGGCAGACACTAAGTTACATGTATATGTCCATAAATTTTTCTATTAATAATTCAATTACAGGGAGAAGACCCACAGTTCCAACACAGTCTCAGTGGTCCATAAATTTTAAAAATATTAAGAGCCACGTCTCTGAACATCTGTGTGATAGCTGACATTGACCTTATTGACACTAGAACATAAACTCCAAAAGGGCACGCACCTTTTCTATTTCGTTAACTGTTCTATCCTCGGTACCTGGAACATGGTGAGTGTCCAATAAATATTTGTTACATGAGGAAACAAATCACATAAAAGCATTGTAAGATTTCAGTGTTCTATTAAATACCTAAACAAAGACCAAATTTTCCTCAATAAAAATTAAATGTTGTTGATTTCTTTTTTTTTTTAAAGTGGTAATCCAAATCTGATTAAGGTTAATTATGCAGAATATTCAAGAGACTAAAAACCCCAATTTTGCAAATATTTGGCTGACAGTTTCTCCACTTTTCATTTCATCCATTGGCTCATGTTGTCCCAGAAGATCTATGGATTTTGCTTTATTCGTAATGACGGGCTTGTTTGTCAATTGTTTGCAAATCTGGAAAAGACCAGGGGTTTACTCAGCCCTTCCTCCTCCCGTTGCCTTCAGAGTGCCTCCTTGTGGCAAAATTTCTGAAATTTCATTCACTTATCCACTTAACTCATTGGCAGCCTAAGTATGTTTCAACAGGAATGTGATGATCCCTTCTCTGTTCAAGGGTTCAAGGACATTTTTGTTTTTGTTTTTTTCCCAACTTCTGCCCTCACCTCTTTTCTTATCCCCGGGAGACCTTTGGTGTCACAATTTTGAGCAACAGAACATGTCCTTTTTTTTTTTAAAAAAAAGATTCAGTTAGAGAGCATAAGGGCAGGTAGGGGGAAGGGGAAGAGAGAGTCTTAAGCAGACTCTGTGCTCAACCTGGGGCCTGATTCGGGGCTTGGTCTCATGACCTGGAGATCATGACCCGATCCAAAACCAAGAGTCAGACGCTCGACTGACTGCCCCACCAGTACACCCAACATGTACTTTTAATAATTAGAAGATTGAGAATGCCAAGGGACATGGTATGTCTGTATAAGAATATTTTAAAATAAAATATATTTGTTTTCTTAGCAAATACAGTTCTTGATTTTTTTTTAATTTTAAAAATCAAATAGTAAAAGATAAAATAATACCATTAAAGAGATGATAAAAGAGTAATGGTACAGAAGATAAAAAGTAAATGTTAAAACACTCCATGCAAATTGTTTAGCCTTATTGCCATGTTGTGGAGATGGTGAACACTAACGAAAGTTCAAAATCAGTGTATTGAAGGGGGTGTAGGGAAGAAGTAAGCAAACCGGTCAGAAGCAAATTACAAGACGGTGAAAAGTATAGAGACCCAAAGGTATCCATTCCTTCCATACGGAGCCAAATTTATTTCCGCCTGCAAGACTGCTAATAAACTATTTGGTCTTTCACAGCCTCTGGGTTATCTGGTGAATTTCATGGTTTTCAATGAACTGGTTCTACCTTAGTTTATGTTTTGTGTCATTTCCATTTAAATTGATTCAGACTGGCGCACCTTGAAGTTTTCATTGTCAAGTGCTATGGAGTCCCCAAGAAAGTATTTAACTTTCTGTAAATCATGGCAATGGCCACAAGGATTAACTTGATCATCATCCAAAAAAGAGACAAAGTCACATAGACTCGGGACTTTTATACTTCTCTGCTAACTTCTTTTAATAGCCTGGTACAATATAATACTGTGTTTTAACCTTTTACTTTGAAATAATTTTAGACTTACAAAAAGACTCAAAAATAGTACAGAGCACTCCATATACCCTTCACCCAGCTTCCACTAATGTTAACATCTTCCATACAATCACTGTACAAATGATCAAAATCATGAATATAGTACTGTTTCAAGTTTAAAATAATGTGTCCTATCTGATGGTGTCATTACTCTACCTGTCTTTCTCATCTCATTAGATCTTACTTCTCCACTCCAGGAAAGGTAAAACTAAATTCTGGAAAGGGATCCACTCATAACAGGAAACCCTGGGGAATAGATTCATTCTCTAGCCCTGTGCTTTTTTAGACAGATTTTTCTTTCTTAATAGAACTGTGCCAGATGTCTGTGTTTTAGCCCGGGATTCAGAATAGTGGCTTGCTGCTTCTGCATTAAGAACTCTCAGAATATTCTTATCAGGGGCTTGTATCAATGACCCAAATCTCCACCCCACGCACATGCATACTATCTAGTTAAATTAATACCATCCTTTTCAGTTCATACCATTCCTTTATAACAATAAACTAAATCTGTATCTTGGAGGTAATAATGCTCAGCCTAGACATTTATTTCAAGGTGATTCCAAATTCTAGCCTCTGGTTTTAGTGATTTGCATAATGCTTCCATATGGTGACTATTTCAAACTTAAGGCCCAGAGGAATACAAATATTTCTTTATAACAATTTTTAAAAACCAAGAAGGTTCATTTGAAGGGTCGTATTTCTAGCGTATGGGTTCTTGTTGGTGTGGCTCCCCAGCCTGGTTTGCTGTATGTGTGCGTGAGTGTGCATCCTGGGAATGTGAGTGACATAAGGGAGATACTGGTTTGCGGTCAGTGTCGTCCTTCCCTGATCTTTCCCAAATCAGTGGGAAACCCAAGAGTGACTTTGTGGTCCTCACGACAATAGACAAACCCCTCCTGGGATATTCTTCCTTGGAAAGTTCAAGAAAAATCCAAAGTGTCATGTTGACCTGTCCTGCTTATAGAAGTTTGTTGGCAGGAAGTGCCTTGGTTTCCTTTTCTTTTCTTTTCTCTCTCTCTCTCTTTTTGTTTTGTTTTGTTTTTTGTTTTTTTTGGAAATATACTTGACACATGCTATTTTTGTCTCAGGTGTCCAACTTAGTGATCCAACAATTCTTAGGTGCTTGATTGATGAGATGAAGGAAAAAGCCAAACATGAAAAGCTCAAGGATCAATTTGCTATTCAGATTGGAAAAGATTTATTTGCAAAAGTCATTTGTAGCATCTCTAAGATCTCTCTAGTTACCCTACCTTACTACTCCCTCCTCACTCAAAAAAAAAAAAAAAAAAAAAAAAAAAGGGAAAGAAACCCTTTGCAGTCTGTTGTCTGGGTTCTTTAAAAACCCATTGGAGCCTCACTGCCAGTGAAATGGTTAGAAATCACTGGGTTGTGTCCGGAAGGGGCAACCTGTGCCTCTGGCCCATCTGAATTTAATCTAAAAGGACTCCACACTGGTAGTTGAGAACAGATAATTACTGCATTAAGTTTTGGAATGTTCGTGTCACTCGAGTTGCTTTCTGAAAGGAAAGACAGGATCTAACGAGGCCATTTGTGCCTGCCAAGCTTCAAGACAGGAAACCTTATACTGGTTGTGGGTAAGATCCAGCATTTTATCATGCTAAGATAGAGACTTGGCCCCTGGGCAGCCAGAGTAAATATTCTTCAAGCCTTTGGCTGGTCTACAAGCCCAGAACCTTCTCTCCATCCTCCTCAAAACATCGCCACCTTTCACCAACATTTTTTTCTTTTATTAGTCATGTTATTTTCTTTCCCTTAAGTTAATCCACTTTTCCACATGAAAATTAAATAGAGGTATGTGCAGTGAGCCGTATACGCTTGCCAGACTTAATCTGTAATTTTAGGAAATTTTAAGGAACAGTTTAGAGGATGGTATAGAGCAAAATAACAAGCAGGAGACACTGGATTGGAAAAAGTCTTTGTGGTTGTTTTCAGAACGGAGAAGCCAGCACAGACATCACACACTGAAACAGAAAATCACGTAGTTCTATGTCTGAAACCACAAGCAGCAGGATGCTTTATCATCCATTCCCATCCTCGAAATATTTTCATCTTTTCGCCTCTGGGCATTAAAATGCAACTAATCCACTATCCACAAACCCATTAGCATAAACAGTAAAAAAAAAAAAAAAAGAATGCTCAGACAACACAGGGCTGGCTTTGCAATTAGTTTAGTAAAATGTAGGTACAATGAGAATGCCCGTGTCAAAGCCGTTTGCGTGGTAACAGACTAAACCGTTTCTAGACGTTCATTCTAGGTTCCTTTCTATCTGCCTACTGTGCTTTTCCTTTCTTTAAATGAAACATCTTTGTTCTGTTCCTTTCTTTTCTTTCCTTTCTTTCTTTTTCTCTTTTCCTCAAAGTTTTCTGATGTTAGGATTCTGCCTACTGTCTAGGACAGGAAAAAGAAAAACTTCCCTCCAGCTGTCCTTTGCGTGAGAACATTCTAATTGTTTCTGCCCCACAGAAGCACTTGCAGCCTTGAAAACGATCGTCCGGCAGATGTGATGGGCTGCCTGGCGCTGGGGCTTTGCGGGCATCCCATCTGCCTAGGTATCTGCTGAGATGCAGGCCCGGCTGAAGGGCAAAACCGAGAATGTCAGCCCCTCTCAGCAAGGAGGGGACAGCCAGGGGTCCTGCCCCCAGGCCCTAAAACCCACGGTGCACTTGCCGCTTTATTTTAACTAAGATACCACAATTCTTCCTTAAACCTTCTTCTGGAAAGAAGCGGGGAGAAATACCACCATGGTATGTATGTCCCTCATCACCTGATTGCTCCTGAGGTTTTGCCTGTCAAAGAATAAAATCATTAAAATCAGAGGATCTTAACATTTTTTTTCTGGCCCATTTTCTGTCCTAACCTGGCCTCCTTGGCCCCTTCACCAGTCGTACACTCTTCTATTCACCACAGTGAAAACTGGACCCATAATGCGTTCTCTTGACCCCACAAAATCATAGCGACAGTGAATGCTATCGGTATGGGGTGGGGACTTTCAGAACAGGAAGATCTTGTAGGATAATCTTCAAATCCCCTATCTGTGTGGCCTATTAAAGGGGTGACTTTCTATTTTACCTTATCAGCACCTTGAAGTTAGTCTTTTTCTTTTTTTTTTTTTTTTTTTGTCTTTTTCTGATATAATTTGAAAACAACACATGATGGATTTATACAACTTGGCTGTGGCATTTAAGATGAATTCGATCCTGGCAGTCCCGCATTGTGGAAAGGGGCACACACCTTACCCCGTGTGGGGTTCCCGGGAGGAAGACCAAACGATACTTTTTGACACCCTCTCCCACATGGGTCTCCTGGTGATTTCCCCAAGTGCTGCTGGGAAAATTCACTTGGGGGTGGTGCACTCTGTACTATGCCACTGGGTGGGGGCAGGAAAGCAACAGCTGGGAAGGATGTTAGGGAGATAAGACAGAAGTTTGCAGAGCCAAGACTTTGTTTTAAGGGAGGGCATTACAAGCTCTAATATGGAGTCTTAAGGGGAAAAAAATCCCAAAGCAGGTCTCAGGGAGAGTTGGAGGTTAAGAACAGACCAGGGTCCTGCTCACATCCTCCAGAGATGTGGGTAAGTCACCTCAGAACACAGGGCTTGGTTTCTGCCTCAGTAAAATAAGGGAACTATGTAAGAAATCTTTAATGCCCCTTCACCTTTAATATGTCTTTGATCTCAAACATTTGGGCAAAGTTTGGGTAACTAGAATGAAAGGTAGCTTGGGGACCTGAGGACTACTTCATTTATTTTTTTTAGAAACAGTCATAAAATCAAGTGTAATACACTCCTATTCTCTTAGAGATAAAGATACAAAATCTTAGGATGCCTGGGTGGCTCTGTTGGTTAAGCGTCTGCCTTGGGCTCAGGTCATGATCTCAGGGTCCTGGGAGGAAGCCCTGTGTCTGGCTTTCTGCTCAGTGGGGAGCCTGCTTCTCCCTCTCCCTCTGCCCCTCCCCTCACTCATGCTCTCTCTCTTTCTCTTGAATAAATAATAAAATATTAAAAAAAAAAAAAGATACAAAATCTTTTTGTATCTTTAGAAACAAAAGAAACTGAAGAAACATCTTTAGAGAGTCTCAAAAGCACCTGTGGGCCAGGCCCTGCATATCTATAGGCCTCTGTTGGGAAAGGCTCAGGAAACAGAGTTGAGGTGTCTGCTGGGACTCCTGTGTTTTGGGGATCATCTTTTGGCTCAAAGAAGAATCTTCTTCCACATACACAGAGCTTTCATGAGTAGCCAAAGTTTAAAATGAGCCAGGAGAGACCAGACATGATTATAAATATACACTGCAATTGGTAAAGTGTAGTTTCCAGAAACTCATCTCTCTCTCTTTTTTTTTTTAATTTTTTTTATTTCTTATTTTTTATAAACATATAATGTATTTTTATCCCCAGGGGTACAGGTCTGTGAATCGCCAGGTTTACACACTTCACAGCACTCACCATAGCACATACCTTGCCCAATGTCCATAATCCCCCTCCCCCTCTCCCAACCCCACCTCCCCCTGCAACCCCCAGTTTGTTTTGTGTGATTAAGAGTCACTTATGGTTTGTCTCCCTCCCAATCCCATCTTGTTTCATTTATTCTTCTCCTAACCCCCTAACCCCCCATGTCGCATCTCCACGTCCTCATATCAGAGACATCATATGATAGTTGTCTTTCTCCGATTGACTTATTTCACTAAGCATGATACCCTCTAGTTCCACCCACATTGTCGCAAATGGTAAGATTTCATTTCTTTTGACGGCTGCATAGTATTCCATTGTGTATATATACCACATCTTCTTTATCCATTCATCTGTTGATGGACATCTAGGTTCTTTCCATAGTTTGGCTATTGTAGACATTGCTGCTATAAACATTCGGGTGCACGTGCTTCTTCGGATCACTACGGAGAAACTCATCTCTCTTAGAACCATTTCCTTGCAGACGATTTTGCTCCCTCAATTCCTAAAGCTCTTTGGAGAGTCTACACGGTATGTGCCTTCAGTTGAATGCTCCTGCCGTGCTTATTTCTCTGAGTTTGTCATTTTTCTCTGTCCTATTAAGTATCTGTATTTCTCAGTGCAATTTACGGAAGCTTTTATCATAATTTCTAAGCTGAAGTACAATTCTTCGGTAATAGGTGTAATTTTCATAGAACGATCGCTTTCCTTTTCTTATTGTTGGAGCTCTGTCCCTTGATGTGAAAGGGTTGCTGGCCATTGATAAAACGCTATGGTTTGGAAGGCTGAGTGAAAACGAGGCAGGGAATCCAGAGGTCGTTCTTGGCCACACAAACTGACCAGAAGTCTATTTCCTCCACCAGACCATGTGTCCACGCCCGCGTGGAGAGAGCCACCATAGGAAACTGATGAAAGCAAAGGCCTAGCCTACATACAATGAAGAATGTTTAAAACTCTAGTCTGTGACTAGATCTTGAGAAGCAAAACAAGATACATAAGCCCTCTTGGTTCTCTCCAGTGTTTATAGGACATTTGGGTAAGTCATTCCCCTTCCTCTCATTTTGCCCCCTCCTCAATCCTTTCTCTGTGCTAGTTGTTGAACTGTGACGACCTGCATTTGTGCGCTTATTCAAACAAGTACTCACTGAGCAATGGTCATGGGTGAGACACTGTTCTAGGCACTAAGGAGTCATTAGTGAACAAGATAGAAACAAAAT
The DNA here is from genome assembly GCF_922984935.1 of Meles meles. Lineage (NCBI taxonomy): Eukaryota > Metazoa > Chordata > Mammalia > Carnivora > Mustelidae > Meles > Meles meles. The sequence continues at coordinate 146,298,013 of NC_060069.1, forward strand.
CTTGCCTGTATGGAATTTATGTTGTCATGAAAGGAGGGCAGTAAGCAAATAAAAGTAAGATGGTGCCAAGAAGAAAAGTGACATGGGGCAGGGGTGTAGGAAATGCTGGGGACAGAGAGGGAGTTTACTTTTTAACCAGGCTGGTCAGGAACAACATCATCAAAACGATGACATTCCATCAAAGACCTACAGGAGATAAGGGAATAAGGCAAACAGATAATCAGTGGGGTGTGATTTTTGGCCTAAGCGACCGGAAGAGCAGATTTGTCATTCACGAGAAGGGGAGGGCTGTAGGAGGAGCAAGACATCTGGAGTTTGATGTTGGACACGTGAAGTATGACATGTCTGTTAAATATTCAGATGGAGAGATCAGGGGACGACAGGGAATCCGACGTTCACGGAACGGATCTATAATGGAAAATATAAAAAGAAACTGTCCTACCCAAGGGAATTGAGCTACATCCTTGTGTGACCCAGTCATTATGCGAGGTCGATACCAGGTCATTATGCGAGGCCGATCAAGAAAGAGGAACGGCTGTCACCTCTCCTTGTTCTAATGGAATGTATGTACATAGTTATTCTTAATGTAGTGGTTTTAAAACATGCCCACAATTTTCTGACATGGTTTTCATCAAGAGATGAAGTCTATGAGCCCTCTCTCTGATCTGAGGCAGGTCTTGTGACTTCCTCCATGAACTGGGTACAACAGAGGTGATGTCATGGACACTCTGAGACCAGGGCATATAAGGGCATAAACATTTAGTTTCTGCCCTCTTTTCTGGGACATTTGTTCTTGGAACTCGGCCATCATGCTATCAGAAGGTCCAGGCCATGTGAAGAGGCACATGTGGAGAGGAACGGAGGCTTCTGGCCAAACTCCCAAGCTGACAGCCCACACCAACTTGCCAGTCATGTGAGTGCGCCATCTTGGAAACAGATCTTCCAGCCTTTAGCTGGGCTGTCCTAGTCCATAACGTAAGGGCCTATTTAGCCAGAGCGATTCCATCCAGTTAAACTATGACTTTGAATGACTTTGTTGTTTATACAATAAAACTTAAGCTGTCCCTGCCCCTCCTCCCCCCAGGGGACTTACTTAAAAACAAGTCCCAGAAACCAGTTCCAGGTAACAAAGCCCAAATACAAGGGTGGGTCAGGCCAGGTGGAGCCATCCAATCATTGGGGGGCCCCCCCGCATACTGTCTCCCTAGTTACCAAGGAGTGTGAGCCCCGCCCTTTGGGTGCCTTTTGGGTGTCAATTCTAATCAAGGTGATAGGCTAGTTCAAATCTCTACTATAGGGTAAATTGTAATTCAGTTGGTCACTTTTGTGTGACCTAGCATGACTGTGCAGCTTTCTCTGTGTTACAATCTCACTGTCCACCTGTGCATGGCCAGGCCCAACCACATGGCCTTTGCCCTTAAAAGCTAGTCTATAAGGCAGAGAGAGGTCACCTCTTTGCAAGAGATGGCCCTGGCCGGTCAGTTTGATTCTCGATGTTTGGTGCGAAATAAAGCTTTGCTTGACCTTCACTTTGTATCAGTCTTGCTCCTTTGACCATGGACCCAACAATACTATATGGACACGAGCCTTGTCCATTGAGTCCTTTCAAATCACAGACCTGTGGCAAAATAAAAATTGTTAGTGTGCAATCACTATTTGGGTCGTCATGGTAATTGGAGGCTTGGAAGGTCCTGAGTATGGAAGCCCGTGTTTGTTTTCTAACCATTGTATTCCCCATCCCTGGCACTGTCTGGGTGTATCCAGCAGACATTCAATAACAGTGTGACGTGAATGAATGAGCCAAGATGAAGCAGCTGTGGCCACCCCATAAACCAAAAGAGGAATGTTTGAGGTCCCTAAGAAAGATCCTGAGTTTGGAGAAAGAATTTAGCCTAGAAAAAACTAAGTTTAGGGCAGTTGAAAATTGTAGTATGCTCTGAGGTGTGTCAAACAGGTTATCCAGGAATACTTAGTTACGTACTGACAATTAAAATGATTTACTCTGGAAATCACTCTAAAACCTTTTCAAATGGAGAGCAATGTTAGAAATGAGACATTGCCTGCTGGTTAGCCTCAGGGCCTGTCGGTTGCCAGAAGAGGTGGAGAACGGCTTTTGTTGCTTTAATAGCCCCAACGGATCTTCATATTCTGATTTGATCTGCAAATGTATTCCACAAGTAAATATATATCATCAGGGGTGGCTGGGTGGCTCCAGCTGGTGAAGTGTCTGCCTCTGACTCAGGTCATGACCCCAGGGTCCTGGGATGAGCCCTGCGTCGAGTCCCGCTCCCTGCTTAGCCTGCTTCTCCCTCTCCCTCTGCTGCTCCCCCTGCTTGTGCACGTGTGAGCTATCTCTCTGTCAAATAAATGAATAAAGTCTTTTAAAATATATACATATATGTAATCAAAGCAAGGGAATCACATAGTAATTGTGCTCTGATTTTTCCTATGTACAGAAAATCACACCTCCGTAGGGCCCTCATATCTGTACAGAGGGAAGAAGGAAGAGAAGAGAATCTTTCAAGAATCTTCTACAAGAGAATTATCCATGAAAAACCAGCCTCATAGGAAAATGGTATGTGTAAGGACTTATTTAGCCACAGCGATTCCATCTGGTTAAACAGTGATTTTGTTGTTTATGCAGTAAAACTTAAACTGACCCTGCCCCACCCCCTCCCCCAGGGGATTTACTTAAAAGCAAGTCCAGGAAACCAGTCCCAGGTAACAAAGCCCAGATACAAGGGCGGGTCAGGCCAGGTGGACTCATCCAATCAGTAAAGAGCACATACTCTCTCCCTAGCTACCAAGGAGTATGGACCCCGCCTTTTGAACGCCGATTCTGACCAAGGTGATAGGCTAGTTCAAATAGCTACTATCAGGTGAATTGTAATTCAATTGGCCACCCGTGTGAGACCTAGCATGACTGTGCAGCTTTCTCTGTGTGTTACAATCTCATTGGCCACCTGTGTGTGGCCAGGCCCAACCACATGTCCTTTGCCCTTTAAAAGTTAGTCTGTAAGGCAGGGAGGGGCCCCTCTCTGTAAAAGGTGGCCCCAACTGGTTGGTTTGATTCTCCATGCTTTGGCATGAAATAAAGCTTTGCTTGACCTTCGCTTTGTATCAGTCTCGCTCCTTTGATTACGGACCTAACAGTATATACAGTGAGGCCAAAACTAGTCTCTCTTTTTTCATTTCAACTTGGCTATATGCAACATTATCCAAGTCCCCTTTAGTCCTGTGGCACTTCGAGAGGACACTCACACATACATTTGATGAGGGCGGGACTTCCTTTTTTGAAAATCAGTTTGATATTATGGATAAAGAGATAAGAATTTAAAATACCCTCCTACTTCTCAGACACTCCCTTGAGGAGCTAACATTTATACACCCTTTACTCCATGTCAGATGACATTCTCAGTGCTTCGTATATATTAACAGATTTAATTCTCGTGAGCACGTGAAGAACTATTATTATCTTATTGTACAGATCAGGAGATTGAGGCTGAGCCTGACTCGTGTGCGCATTCTTGAAGCAGATGTTAAATCAGCTTTTATTAAAAAGCCAAAACTAAGTGACACGTTGATTTGTGGTCAAAGATGTTGGTTTAAACATTGTAGTAGTATAAAATTTCCCAAGAACGTAGATTAAATATCCTTACGTGGTCTCTAAAAATAGTTAAGAAATTCTTAGATGACATGAGAATATGCACATATTAAAGCAAGTGGAGAAGCAGGAAATAGGTTCCGGGATATGAAAAAAATAGCAAGTGAGGTAAATCCATGTGATTTAAAAATACTGAAAGTATATGTGCGAAAGTATTAATAGTTCTTCTGTCTGGATAGGGGGGATTATGGGTAAATCCTTTTTCTTCTTACATTCTGTATCATCTACAGTTAGCAAGCATAGCGTTTATAATCACAATGTATATTATTAAAACAAAGATAGGAATCTGGGCCTGAACTCAGGGAAAGATCTAAGTTTAAGATTTACACATGAGTTATAAGGAATATTTTCCATGCAGCTGAGGTTACTTAGGGACAGTGCATAGAAGAAAAACGTGAGGACAGAGCCTCGGGGGCCACCAACATCTAAAGCCACAATTCTTTTTTTTCTTTTTTTTTTTTAACTATTTTATTTATTTGACAGAGAGAAATCACAACTAGGCAGAGAGGCAGGCAGAGAGAGAGAGGAGGAAGCAGGCTCCCTGCGGAGCAGAGAGCCCGATGTGGGGCTCGATCCCAGGACCCTGAGATCATGACCCGAGACGAAGGCAGAGGCTTTAACCCACTGAGCCACCCAGGCGCCCCTTAAGCCACAATTCTTATGACCTTCCGTGGCTTATATAATCACTGAAGGACGTGCTTATTCAAATGAGGAGTCCTGGGTCTCCAGAGATTATTTAAGTAGATCCAAGATGGGATCCAGGAAATTGCATTTTTTTCTGGCAAGGATTCCAGGTCATTCTGATACAGGAGGGAGGGCCTTTGAGAAACACAGCTCTGAAGGCCACCACTCCGGGGAGAACTCGGGTAGAAAGAAAACCAGACAGTCACCGCCAGGAAGCCAAAGCACTTTTGAGGCAATAAATGTAAATCAAGTTTTTTGTTTGCTTGTTTGTTTGTTTTGCTTTGATTTTTAAACTTCAGTTTATTTTTTCAGTGTTCCAAGATTCATTGTTTATGCACCACACCCAGTGCTCCATGCAAAACGTGCCCATCTTAACACCCACCACCAGGCTCGTCCATCCACTCATCCCCCTCCCACCTTTTTTATGCAAAACAAGTTAAAAGAATATTGTGAGGGGTGCCTGGGTGGCTTAGCCGCATCTGCCTTCAGCTCAGGTCCTGATCCCCGGGACATAGGATGGAGCCAAAGGGTCCCTGCCCAGTGGGGAGTCTGCTTCTCCCTCCCTCTGCCTCCTCCCCCAGCTCATGCTCTCTCTCTCAAATAAATAAAATCTTAAAGAAACAAAACAACAAAACAAAACCAAAGCACACTGTGATTTAACAAGTGGTTCTCCACCCTGTTATTGCATATAGGAATCACCTGGGGGAGCTTTTCAAACACACTAGTGTGGGGATTTCCCCATAAATAGTGGTTCAAGCTCCCTCTTCAGCATTACTAAGTGGAAGAGAAACTGCAACCTTCAAATTATCTATAAGCAGAGGAAACAAATAAATCAAAACAAATCCCAACAGCATGCCCACGGCTGGGCTGGGCTGACCTCCACAATCCCGTGGTTGGGGGCAGCAGTGGGGGAAGGGAAGAGGTTTGAAGATCCTTAGGAGAGACCTGAGAGGAGCCAGGGTCCTTGAGGGGAAAATAAAAAAAAAGACAGAACCACCCACGAAATAGAAAATGAAAGAATATATATAAAAGTAATGAACGCAGAGGGGGACTTGGTAGCCCAGATCCCCGGCTGTAGACAGGGGTCCGCAGGTGGAACACTCCCAGAGGGAGTGACATGGAAAAGCCCAAGGTTCTGTGGGACAATGCAAGCGATGGAGAAAAGGGGGTGTTCCTGGGAGGCAGGGAGGAAAGGGAAAGAAGGAAATGAACAAAAGTGAAGAATCCTACAGAGAACAGGAAAAAGACACACTTGGCCCTATGCTCCCAACGACGCTTACGAAAGAGCAGAACACAGAACAGAGCAGAGCAGACAGAAGACAGTGCTCTTAACGAGGCGCCTGCCCATGACATGACAGGAACAGAAAAAAACAGACCGACTGTTTCTAGACAGAACGAAGAAAAAGTCAGACACTATGACATTATGAGCAGCAGCTCCGTTGCTGGTGAGACCCCCCAAAAGCGACCATAAAGTTGGCGATAACGGCAACAAAACACCGAATCTTATAGTCTCCAACGTGCATCCGGGGATATGGAAAATACCCTGAATCAGAAATACAAAGGTGATGTAGAGAAATCAAGAAAAAATCAGGAAGGAATGCAGTGAGAGCTGATTGAATTTAGGAAAGACAGAGGGGAAAATCACAGGGCTGTATCAGTAATAAAGCACAGGCTACTTGGTGCCCACAGGGGAATGGGTTCAAATAAAAACTTAATGAGGGGCACTGAGTAGGAGACGGAAAACAATCAAGAGAACGAAAATGAGAATATAAATTAAAAAAAGGATCGGAATGAGGTTGAAATGGAAATGAGCAAAAAGAGGCCAGAAACGTGTGCTCCTGGTGTCTCTGAAGAAGAAAATAAAATAATGGAACAGAGTATTTAAGACCGCAATCCCAGAAAAATTTCCAGAAGAACTGAATCGACACATTTGGAGGGTCCCGGGGGTTACCTAGGTAAACTGCATGAATAATCAACTTGGAATTATTAGACTTTAAAGATAAAGAAAAACAATTCTCAGAGCCTCTAGGCAAAAACCAAAAACCCTTAACAAAGGAAAGAGAAGTAGATTGGCTTTGGATTTCTCAACAGTAACACATGAAGCAAGAAAACAGCGGAGCAGCATTTTCTAGACACTTAAGGAAAAAGAAGCTGTCCTTCAAGTTCCAAGGTCATAGAAAATCAGTTTTGAATGTGTTAGAACTTAAGGGATGCTGTCCACAAGTGCTCTTTAAAATTTTTTAATTTTTTAGTAATCCCTATACCCAACATGGGGCTCGAACTCACAACCCTGAGATCAAGAGTCCCACGCTCCTCTGACTGACCCTGCCAGGCGCCCCCCCCCCACATATGCTCTTCTGAGGAATTATGAATTTCTAACTGGAGGGTGAGCTTCATCCAACCAGCAGATGTGTGGGGACAGAAGACCATTGGAGAGCATTTCATAAATTCCATTACAGAGTTGAGACTAAAATCAGGTAGGATCAGGGGCAACTGGATGGTTCAGTCATTAAGTGTCTGCTTTCGGCTCAGGTCATGATCTCAGGATCCTGGGGTTGAGCCCCACATCAGGCTCCCTGCTCAGTGGGGAGCTTTCTTCTCACTCTCCCACTCCCCCTGCTTGTGTTCCCTCTCCTGCTGTGTCTCTCTCTGTCAAATAAATAAATAAAATCTTTTAAAAAATGTTAAAAAAATAAAATAAAGTCGGGTAGGTTCAGGCACTGAAGAAGAATACATAAACATTTATGTCTGAATAAATAGAACAAATTCAACTGGAAAAATGGGAGAAAGGGGAGAAAAGGGGAAAAGCAGGCTAAGACCATTCCCTGTTGCGTAGGTGGTAGGAAGGGGTCAAAGCTTATCATTTGGTAAAGACCCCTCATCAAAGTTGAGATAAAAGGGAGAGCACTACACAAATCATTAGTCAAAATGTAATCACTAGAATGAAAATATGAAGCTTCCTGTAAACCACAAACTTGCACACACAGATGTATGCATGTACACACGCACGCGTGCGTTCACCGAGAGCCCTCCTTCCGTAGAGACACAGCAAATGTAATACCCTCAGTAATTACAAGATGACAGAACTGAGAGCAGACACGGCAGTCATATCATAAGACTGAATGAGCCCAACTTACCAATTAAGTCCACGACTTCCAGATTGACTCATAGAGCAAAACCCCAGCTTTGTGTGGTATACAAGTCACGCACTCAAGACACAGCAACTGAAAAAGCTAAAAATAAAGGAAGTGGACCTAGATTTATCAGGAAATGGAAACAGCAAGGCGGCTGGGTTTGCAATCCTGATACCAAAGTAGATTTCAAGCCCAAAACAAAAGATAGAAATAGAAAAATCAGAAAGACAAAATGGCCCTTGAAAAGATCAGACTATCGAAGTTTATTCCCAGTAAGATAAATGCAAATGAAAACTATGTTGAGATGTCATTTGTCACCCATCAGGCTGGCCATGCCGAACTCCCCCCAGACTTCACTGATCTCTGGGCTGGAGAAATTGCCTATTGATTAATCCCCAGACCATCCAGAAAATCCTTTCAATGCATCTCAAGTTGAAAACCAAGATTAGAAAGCGTTACCATTTCTTTTCATAATACAGGTTATCTATGAAATCTATCTAGTTAGTCTTTAAAATTTTCCTCATCAGCTCTGAAATGATCAAAGTTAAAACTTGCAGTTACTGGGATTGAAGACTGCTAGGGAGTAACGTTAAATACCCTCGAGCAAGTTCAGTTTCAGTTCACCAGTGTCCTGAGCAATGTGCTGTCCTACTAGGACTAACTTCCCCCCATTGGCTACCTTCTACCAGGCAGAATGGAACCCCCACTTCTACCCAAAATGTCATACCTCGTGTACCTCTTAGAGTCGTCACATCTAAGCGCCCTTACCAGGAGAAGGGAGACAGCAATTTTGCTCTCCTGAAAACAGAACATCCTCAAGACGAGTTTTAATCGAGTCTATTCATCGAGCACAGTGCTTGATGAAACAAACTTGATTAATTTTCTGTGCTCATTGTTTTAGTTTAAAAGGTCGGATCTAAAGCTAAAATGGAAGTCCACCTGCTTCCAAGCACACTACAGCAAAAACACCAGGTCCGTGTGTTCTTACAACTCTGGGATAGCGACTAGATAGACCTCTCCAGTTAAAAATCATGTCCATAGAGCATGTGGTTCCTAAATGAGGGCGATTTAGGCTCTCCCCCAACAAAATGGTATGTGGTCATGTCTGGAGATATTTTTGATGATCACAACTGGGGAGTCCTGGCATCTTGTGAGTAGAGGTCAGAAATTTTGCTAACCATCCTTCAAAGCGCAGGAGAAAGCCCCAGAACAAGGAAGGATTCCCTGCAGAGTAACGGTTGAGCCACACTTCAGAAAATCTGCTTCAGAGATAGCTGTCTGCTTGTCTTAGCTTTGAGCCTGGCCCCCAGGAGTTTTCTCTTTATCTCTTATTTGAGACGACGATGGTCTGTCTGAATGTCTGCGTGCCCTCACATTTCTTGTGTTGAAATTGCAATGCCCAAGGTGATGGTATTGGCGGGGGGCGGCTTTCGGGAGGTGGTTCAGGTCGTGAGGATACTTCAAATGGGATTGAAATCTGCAATCTGGAAGGTCCCCACGGGACCAGGCTGGCACCTTGACCCTGGACTGCTGATCTCCAGAACTGGGAAAAGGACGTTTCTGTTGTTTACAAGCAACCGGGTCCGTGGTATTTTGTTCTGGCAGTCCGATCGGATGAGGACAGGGACAAACACAAGGACCGAGGTACGGCCACAAAATACTCCGGACCAAGTCAGAAACTGAGTTAGGTCAAGGAGGCATCTGACTAGCATGGGAAGATGAGTGCTGGCCCTGATTTTCGACTCAGACTTGCAGTTAAGATACAAAGGTGTGGACCTCTTAGACTACGTTAGCTTTCTCACCAGTCTCTGGGGGGCTACTTGCTCAGCAGGTGGCTGCCATGGAATCATTCACACCAGCACAAGGGCGCTCCTCCAAGAATGTATTTATTTACATGAAAACACCGTTTTATACAAATTGAAGACAAATCTTAAAGGGTCTGTCCAGGCAGGCCTTCCCCTTTCACTTTCTTTCGCTGTCATAAATAAAAATGTCTTAGACCGGTTAAAAGAAACTGCAACTGCCTCTTCTTCTTCCCCTCAAATGACTCTGAATATTTCATGTCCCTAGTTATCCTTTAAAGAAAACTCTTGCCCAGGGTGATTTTATTTAATTTATTTATGTAATACAGTGTAGAAAGCTATCATGGTCATAAGCAATGATTCTGTACAATCATCCTGCAGAAAATTTTTTGGGAGAATTCCTGGTAATTTGAGACCAGCAGAGCACTCCCTCCCCCCCACCCAGCCCCACCCGTAAAAGTGCTTACAATGAACAGGGATTCTTTTCTTTATCAAAGATCCAAAGGTACATGGACAAAAAAGTTTCAATTCTCAATGCCTAATGTGTGCACATAAAACAGGCACAAAGAAATAAATGTGTATCCTCGTAATTCCTATATCACAAATCTAGCAGAAGCAGCAATCTGTACAGTAAAATGCAATCATGGAAAAAAATTCTCTAGATCATCTGGAATACTTAAAAATGCTCAACTTTAGAATGCATAGTGATCAGGAAAAGAATACTTAGGCAAGAGAAGCAGCTACACTCCCACGTTCACACGAAGCATCCCCCATCGATTCTTAAAGCGTATTTCAAGTAGGACTTAATTGGGTCACAAACCACAAGAATAATATACAACTGGCTAAGGGGCTACGTGATAAATAATCAGGAGAGAATCTATTCATGCACTAGTTCGATACAGCTAAGTTCTTTACAGTACACAAAACCCATTAATAATGTAGAGACCAAAATGGAAAGAGAGAGAATACATTGCTGATTTGTATATTAATTCAAGTTCAGGCATCTACTTGTGTTATAGCACAGCGGTCGAAAGGCGATGAGTAACTCATAAAACAGAAGGGCTTGTTTCTTTCCACATTATTCTATAAATGAACACCGATGGGTAGAGAAGCAATGGTTTTGCTGTCCGACTTCAGAGGCTGCTGTCGCGGGGGTCTAGTTCTGCATCTGCTCGAAGAACTTGTAAGTTGGATTTTCATAGCCATTCTGCTGCATCTTGGAGAGGTGGCGCTCCTCTGGGGTCACAGCAGCGTCAACCTGAAATGCAAGGGCGAGGAAAAAGGAATTAAAAAAAAAATCGATCTTTTGAAAGCACACATGTGGAAAGGTAAAATAAGGAGCACGGTAGGTTTCTTTCCTTCCCACTGTGACCCCTCGGAGCAGGACGCCTGTGACCAACCAGTTACATAGATGCTCCATCTGGCCACCAGGTGGCGCCGAAAACCTTGCCAAGCTGCCTCTGCTCGCCGAGTGCTCACCGGTTGCTCCCCCCACTTCGGAGTAACTGGATACATTCAGCGCAATAAATTTTTTTTTCTTCCCTGTTGGCTCACTAAGGGACCGAAAGGCCACAATGGAAAAGTGTTTTACTTGAAAGTGTGGTGGTAAGTTGGAAAAAAAAATCCAAGAGCATCATGGAGAGGGAGCGATGTATATGGACAGACGCTTAAATAAATCTAGACGGCCGACGATCTTTCCACACTCATTTTTTTTTTAAAAGATTTTATTTATTTATTTGACAGAGAGAGATCACAAGTAGGCAGAGAGGCAGGCAGAGAGAGAGAGAGGGAAGCAGGCTCCCCGCCGAGCAGAGAGCCCGATGAGGGACTCGATCCCAGGACCCTGAGATCATGACCTGAGCCGAAGGCAGCGGCTTAAATCACTGAGCCACCCAGGTGCCCTCCACACTCATTTTAATTTGTCCCTGCTTTCACGAAATCTAATATGACAAGAGGCCTGAGAATCTTTTAATTAAAATAATGATCTACATATATCCAAGGGGCCATGTGGCAAGGAAAAAAGGAAAATATTCAAATACACTGTTCTAGGTTATATACATATATACACACAATATATATGTACATATATGCATATACATATGTATATTGAATGGTCTATGTATATATACCTATTGCGTAGGCATATACATATAATTACATATATACACATACTGCACATGTGTATATATGTACATTGATATAAATATAAAATTATTTTTAAAAAACCGAGTACTAAGACAACAGCAGGATGTCCTGCACAGACCCTCTGCGCTGACGTGCTCCGTGTCTAGGATCAGGCCAACAGCTGTGACCCGGCCATGCCCCCGCCCCGCCGGAGTCTGGGTGAGGACAGCGCCAGGAAGGGGTATTTGCTCTCTGCGCATCCGGCAAGGTGCACTTGCGGAGCGGCTGCTCACGTCTCTGGCAGACCTGCCCGCACAACGCACAGAATTCAGAGAGAAGTTCGTAACTCTTTGCCGAATGAACTGAAAGTTGAGGTTCGTTATTCCCCCTCGCGAGCAGGACTTGGAACCACCTGGTCCGCTAAGCCGGGACTGGAAGACCGGTAGCTCCCGCAGACTGCCCGCTCTGTGCGCGGTTCCCGAGTTCCCAGCCCCGGGGCGCTCCGGTTCCGTGGCTTGTCAGAGCTGGCCCGTCTGCGGGCTCCTCTCGTACCCCCCCCCCCCCCCCCCCCCCCCCCGGGCATTTCCCCCCGAGGACAAAGCCACCAACCATCTCCCGCCACATTGGTGCTCGGAGAACACTGCACATTCCGCTCGCCCTCCTTATGGGAATCATCACTCGTGTTTTTTCTTATCCCTCCTCTTCCTTTGACCTCCTGCGTTGTCAACAAATGAGATCACCGTGCTTTAATTGGCCACTGTGTAATTAGCCACGGACTTGTCGGTTCCAACGCCTCACTAAAGATGAGCACCAGTAATGCGACATTTCATCCACTCTCCGACTCTGTGAAACAGCCTGTCTGCTGCACTGGGCCATACGAACCTGGGCCTCTTTTTATTTGTGTCGCCTTTTAACTGATATTTCAAATAGTGTCAAGATAAAGAAAAAAGTCTTGCTGAGGAGGTCCAGCTCTGCAAAGCTGCCATGTTTCCGAGTATAGAAAAACACTGTGTGACTGTTAGAATATCATGCTTGTATGTCCTCATACGCACCAACCCTCGCCCTGGCTGTCAGCCGTCATCTGCATTCATCAAGGTCAGGGGGACACCTGGCAACTTAATCGTTTATCTCCTCTTCAAAGGCCAAAGCCAAATGCTTAAAACAGTCCAGCCAGAAATGGGAGGCTGAGGTGGGCGTGGAATGCAGGCATCGAAGGTTCATGCCTTCTTGGCCCTTTTCCACCTTCTCATCTTTATTATCTTTTGCTGCTGGGAGGGCAGCTCAAGCCTCATCATGCCTACAGCGGGGAGGCCGAGCCCTCAGACCTCAGAGGGCTTAGGAGCCTTCAGGAGGAGGGAGGATTTTTACAAAATGGCGCCCAAGGACTTTGGGTTGTATCTCTATCCTGAGCCCCTTGAAGGTTCAAGGTGCAACACTGAGTGCTCACATCCACATCCACGGACAAAACTACCACTAAAGGAAGAGCATCAGGTAAGAGGGAGCCTTCTCCCTGGTGGGACTCAAGGTTAGGTCCTTCAAGGCTCAGCTACTGCACTGGTGGGACCACCATGTCAGAGTTGGCCCACTATGGTACAGGCAGAGCCTTGGCATAAACACCTCAGTATTTTTTCCCTTAAAGCAGAGCTGGGGGAATTTGGAGCCCATGATAATTGTTCTGGAAGGAACGAGGGAACAATGAAGTTGGGGACAGAATCCCCATCTGCCCACCAGGCAGGAACACCTACCACTTGCTGAGGCAAAACCACACATGCACACCACCTCTGCACACGCCCCCTCTCCTGAATTTCTGGGTTAGATCGCATCAATAACTGGTCCTAAGTCTTCTTCTGGCTCTAGGTTCTGAGCGCTGTGTCTTCACGGGAGACCCTGGGACTCTCTGCACTGCACTCTGGCCTGGCTTCAACCCTTATTCACAGCTCAACTGTCAAGACTGCAGAGATGAAACCTGGGTCTCCTTAGTTTCTAGTTCCTCCGTATCATCTCTAGTGTGGGAGTAGTAAGCTGGGAAAATCCACATTTTAATTTTATTATGTAGAATAACCAGCAGGATGCGTGTTACTGGGCGTCCCTTTCATGTATGACACTGAGCTACGCAAAACCACAGAGTCCTGATGCCCAAGATATTCCATTCCAGGTCATCTAGGTGGACAAGGGAAGGAGAAGAAGATAAACCACAGTGACTTAATACATAACCACAGTGGAGGGTAAGAACATCCAAGGAGTTCGTGCAGCGGGAAGGAGAGCAAAGCAAACATTAACCAGGTTTTCAAGCTAGTCGTGTAACCCTCCTCTAACCCCCCCGGTGTTGGGTTTTGTGGTCAGTCATGTCCACCTTCATTTTCTTAACTGTCATTCCATCTCCTCATAAGGGGTTCACTTATGTTTGCTGCCCGTGTTCCGTGACCTTTCAGCAGGCAACGGATTCCTTTGCTACGCCACCATCATCATTGATCCCGATGCTTTTCTCTGATCTTCCAATGTCTCTTCCTGTTGTTGGCTTCCAGCCACAAGAGGTTCTGGGTCCAGCCACGCTTTTCTGTACTTCTGCTTCCCATTGAAACTGACCGTTCTGTCCAACTGCTCTGCAACACCCACGTTAGTGGTGGCTCGGTACCTCCATCCTGGTGGGTCAGGTTCTCATCAGGAAGAAAGGGCCCCTTAGGACATATTTTTATCATGTTATCAGTAGGATGGCCCATTCATGGGGAAAGTCATACGCTGTAACTCCATAAAAAGCTAACTGGCACTTCTCTTCTTATCCTGATCATTAATCAGATGGCTAGCGGGGGGCTGAGAGATGGGAGAGTTCTGATGGTCCAGTTATCAGATCAGACCCATGTATGGAAAACTTTTTTATACCCCATAATAAAGAGATTTTGTGCCAGCCCCCCTAATTTTTTTTTTTTTTGTTACGGAGATATAGCTGGCATATAACATTAGGTAAATTAGGGTATACAACCTGTCAGCTTGACGCAGTTACACACTGTAATATGCTTGAAATTATAGTGATAATTAGCACCTCTATCAGGTCAGAGAATTATCTGTTCTTATCCTTTTTTTAAAAAAATTAATATATAATGTATTATTAGCCCCAGGGGTACAGGTCTGTGAATCGCCAGGTTTATACACTTCACAGCACTCACCATAGCACATACCTTCCCTAATGTCCATAACCCCACCCCCCTCTCCCTACCGTTCTTATCCTTTCTTATTAGTGTTTGGAATAATTAAGTTCTAGTCTCTTAGCAAGTTTGATTACAATACAGTATTGGGGACTATATTCTTTATGCTGCACATTAGAGCTCCAGGCCTCATTGACTCCTTGCTGCTAGTTTGTAACCCTTAAACCCTTGTCCTGTCCCCTCCAATCCCCTAGTTAAAGGGGACGTCTCCATTTAGGAGGAAAGAGCTACAATATGCATTTTGGACTACCCACTGTCAATCGACATCAGTGGAGAAGAGTGACGTCACCGACCATCCGGGGTCGGCAGATGGGGCAGGACCTTATGAAAGCAGGAGCAACTGGGATCAGTCAGCTGGCGCCGGGACCCTCAGCCACCAGAGATGGTGGGCACCTGGGTGACACAGTGGAACAAAGGGCCGTCAAATCACTGCCTGAGATACCGACAAGGCACAGTCACCTCCTTGAGCAGCGTGGCCGGCTAATAGCTTACAGGGTGAACCTCTGGCCTTACGGCTAAGCAAATCATTACATCAATGTTCACCGCTTATTTTTTAAAAACAAAAACTGGCAACTGCTAATTTCCAACTGGTAACAGCTCTATTAATAAAAATACTAGGCTCCGTGTCATTTCCACATCTCTGTGGTCTCCTGCAGGCATCTTCTGCTCTGAGAAGGGAGTTCTGGAGACCGAGGTTTTTCATCATTTCTTCATGCATTGATGGTGTGAAGCGGGACAGTGTTCCGCCCTGACAGACGCAGGCCAGTCTATCTGGAAATGCTCATTTATTTGTTCTCAGTGAAGGAGAACAAATAATGAAGCAGGCGAGCCTCCTGAGTGGGAGGGCCTGCTGAGATGGGCAGACCATGTCTGGGGGAGGACCATGTCCATTCGGGGAGAAACGGTGCCCGGAAACCCCACAGCACCTGATACCCCCTGGTCCAGGTGAGACGGCCTCGGTGCTGCCATGGGCTGCAGTTCTTCCCATGTCCACGTTCACCCACCCCGGCCCGGCCATAAGCTTCCCGAGGGCAGGGATGGCGAACGGCACCTCGGGTGACATCCTGGTCTGGCGCTGCCCTACACTGCTCGACGCGGAAGCGCGCACAGGGATGCTTCTGGAAGGGAGAGAAAGGAAGGCCTGGAGAGGGAGAAGGGGGGTGGTTTCCAGGCTCTTGACAATGCCTGTACTTTCAAGGAAGAGAAGATGAGAAGAAATAAGGAGAAGCAACACTATACAAGGAGGGCACTCACTCTGGAGAGGTTTCTAGATGCTCTTAAGCAGCGAGCGGAATGAGTATCAAGAGAAGAGCTGAACAGCTGTCTCCCTGCAGTTCTGCTCCCTCAAGGCTGCCTCCTCGCCTCAAAATGAATTTTCTTCCATCCCAAATCCAGGGAGACTCTTCTTGCTGACTAACCACAGGAAACTTTTAACCCAGGTGGCTGTAATGAGGCTTAAAGGGTTACTAATTCTCAGGTGCCCGGACAGCTCCGCAGGTTAAGCCTCAGACTCTTGGTTTCGTCTCAGGTCATGGTCTCGGGGTCTTAAGATCAAGCCTCACCTCCAGCTCCCGGCTCACCATGGGGTCTGCTTGTCCTTCTGCCTCCCCTTCTGCCCTTCCCTCGACTCATGCTCTCTCTCTAAAATAAATACATAAAATCTTACAAAAATTACAAAGGTAGATAGTTCTCTTACAGAGAGAACAAAGGTAGTCAGAGGTCTTGTCTTGTAGACAGGACATACTATTTTCTACACTCAGACCAGTGCCTGAAAGGAAAGAGATCAGTGATTCTCAAAAATGAATACATGTTCTATTTAGCCAGAAAATTTTCAACACTCAGATTCTAAACCCATTTGGAAGTTGTTTCCTTAGGTCTGGTCTGGGACCTTTTAAATAAGTAGCTGGTAAGTCTCATGCACAACCATGGCACAGAGTCCCCTTGAGAGACCTTGCTTTTCTGCCCAGCATCCCTGGGCTGTTACAGGCTGAACTGTGTCCTCGACAAATTCCTAGGTTAAAGTCCTCACCCACAGTGCCTCACAACATGACTGTATTTGGAGACAAGGTCTTTAAAGTAGTAACTGAGGTTAAATGAGATCATTGGGGTAGACCCTAATCCAACAATACTGGTGTCCTTACAGGAAAAGGAGATCAGGACACAGACACGCACAGAGAAAAGATGACGTGAAGGCCACCTACAAGCCAAGGAGGGAGGCCTCAGAGGAAAACCAAACCCGCCGATGCATGATCTCAGATTTGTAGCTTCCAGAACTCTGAGGAAATACATTCCCATGGTTAAGCCACCCAGTCTGGGACATGGTAACGGGAGCTCTAGCAGATATCAATACAGGCTTTTTGCACTCTGGTGCCCCAAACAGGCACTTGGCCTGATAAAAAGGAAGATGCTTCCTGGGTAGATTCGTCAGTCCGAGGCCATTAAAACATACAATGACTGGGGGCGCCTGGGTGGCTCAGTGGTTTAGGCCTCTGCCTTCGGCTCGGGTCGTGGTCTCAGGGTCCTGGGATTGAGCCCCGCATAGAGCCCCGCATCGGGCTCTCTGCTCCGCGGGGAGCCTGCTTCCTCCTCTCTCTCTGCCTGCCTCTTTGCCTAGTTGTGACCTCTCTCTCTGTCAAATAAATAAATAAAATATTTGAAAAAAAAAAAATACAATGACTGGTGACAGACGGCGACTACACTTATTGGGCTGCGCACTGTGTAACACAGAGTCGTCAAACCACTGTGCTGTATACCTGAAACAGAACATCGGATGTCAACTGTATTCAGTTAAAAAAAAAAACCTCCCATACAATAGATTAAAGAAATGAAGAGGTTTTTTTTTTTTTTTAAATGAGCAAGCATTCTTATGTTTTTTAAATTCAGTGAACATATAATGTATTATTAGTTTCAGAGGCAGAGGTCAGTGATTCAACAGTCCTATATAACACCCAGTGCTCATTACATCATGTGCCCTCCTGAATGCCCATCACCCAGTTACCCCATCCCTGGGGACCCTCCTCCCCTCCAGCAACCCTCCGTTTGTCTCCCTCTCTGGTTTTGTCTTGTTTTATTTTTTCCTCTCTTCCCCTAAGATCCTCTGTTTTGTTTCTTAAATTCCACATATGAGTGAAATCACATGGTAATAGTCTTTCTCTGACTGACTTATTTCGCTTAGCACAATACCCTCCAGTTCCATCCACGTCATTGCAAATGGCAAGATTTCATTCTTTTCGATGGCTGATACTCCATTGTGTATATATACCACATCTTCTTTATCCATTCATCTGTTGACGGACATCTGGGCTCTTTCCATAGTTTGCCTACTGTGGACACTGCTGCTATAAACATCGGGGTTCACCTGTGCCTTCAGATCACTACATCTGTATCTTTGGGGTAAATACCCAGTAGTGTGATTGCTGGGTCATAGGGTAGCTCCATTTTCAACTTTTTGAGGAACCTCTGTACTGTTTTCCAGAGTGGCTGCACCAGCTTGCATTCCCACCAACGGTGCATGACGGTTCCCCTTTCTCCGCATCCTCGCCAACATCTGTTGTTTCCCGACTTGTTAATTTTAGTAAAAGGGGCTTTTTAATTATTCAAGTATAAAAACACTTTTTTCTTTTTTTGCCCAAACATGAAATGAAAAAAAAAATTGTTTTGAGTAGAAATGAAGTAAACTGATGCTAACAAGGCTACATCTCCCCCTGTCTCAAAGGACACGGGCTCGGAAGTACTATTATCAGAAGACGAGTACCCCAGAATCGCTGATGTCATTGCTTATTTGATGTGCCTGCAGGCTAGTCTGTCAGTTGTCTATCTTGTTCTGTCACACCTCACCGCTCCCCAGCATGGCCACTCCAGTCTGGACAGGGAAAAGAAGACTCAAAACCAATTTCCATCAGCAGATCCCGTAAACACGCAGCCAGGAGAATGGTAAGTGCTGACTGTAATGAGGTTTCTGGCCCTGCCAGACATTTAACTTATTTAATGCTGACCTGCCCTTCTCTGATCGAGAATGGTGTGCAGCACATGTCTTTGGGGTTAGTGAGAAGTTGGACGGATTTCTCTCTGGTGGAAGAAACAATGGACAAGCTAGGGGACAATCTGTATTGGACCTTGGCCTAATTTAGTTTGACAGTAGGTGAACATTTCTGTCTGGGTCTGTTTTCCCATCTACAAAATGAAAAGATCAATTTGACTGATCACTGAGATCTCTTTCACCTCTAAAAATACTAGTATTTCTCAAGTGAATCTCAAGATTCATTTTCTCTAATAGTTTCCTAGAAAATTATGTTTACTTTGAGGATTACCTGCCCCCCTGCAACCCAGGCCCAACACCAGAACTGCATTTTAAATGCATCTGGCTAGCTCGTTCAGTGGAACATGCAACTCTTGATCTTGGGACTGTGAGTTCGAGCCCTACATTGGGTGAAGAGATTACTTGAAAATAAAATCTTAGGGGTGCCTGGGTGGCTCAGTGGGTTAAGCCTCTGCTTTCGGCTCAGGTCATGATCTCAGGTTCCTGGGATCGAGCCCTGCATCGGGCTCTCTGCTCAGCAGGGAGCCTGCTTCCTCCTTTCTCTCTGCCTGCTTGTGATCTCTCTGTCAAATAAATAAATTAAAAAAAAATAAATAAAATCTTAAAAAATGCGTAAGAACTTATCCGCAAACTTTCTATTTCATCATGGGTTTAAGAAGTCATATTTCAATCCTGTAGCTACTCCATTTTGCTGGGATAACCCACAGCTTCCGTGCTGTACACGCTTATGTTAGTCACGTGTTGGCCTGTGGGGACAAAATCCTGAAGTGTCTTTGTGCAGTAACTGTGACGGTCACTTGGTGAATCTTCTCTCCACCTCCAGTGTGACCGCGCTAATCTCCGGGAATGAAGATATTTCAGGTAGAAGCGCAGGGTAACAAGCTGAACATCCGGAAAACCCTGTAAGCTCCGCTCAGTTGTTTGGTGTCATGTGATTTTCTGTGAAACTCTTTCCTGAAAATTACCATTAATTGCTGCTACCTGCTTTTCCTTGTAAGTCAGACTCTTTAAGCGCTCCCCTCCCCCAAGGGAATAAATGGGTTCAGGTGTTTTTTAGGTTTTAGGGTTTTTTTTTTGGTAGCAGAATTCTACCTTCCTTTTCATTTCTAACTTGTAGTTTTTCTCTTTTCTTTTAAATGCTCGAGGGTAATCACAATATCTTTAAGCCAGGCATCATCATTAATATTATTTTGACATTTCAGTACAAATTCTAAGAAGCTGAGGGAGCGGAGTACAATCCAAAGCCTAGCTCACAGTATTTCTAAGTCAGAATGAATGAAAGTCAAAAGAAGAAAGCAGCTGCCAAACTTGAACACCATGCAGGAATCTAGATTTTTTCCCCCCAAGAAGAGATACTTAGATGATTTGTAGTTTAATGCCAAGCAAAATCTCCTGCGTCGTCTTTCTTTAACCCCTGCTTGCAAACATGAAGCCGCATTTACCTACCTCCACCACACCATGATGAATGGACGTGTACTGTTTCTTCTTCAGCATCACCAAGGTGATGACGATCACGGTTGCTATGACAACACCGCCCACCATGAGTCCAATGATGGCACCTTTGTTTGAACCCACATCTTCTGCAAAGAACACCTTGAAAACAAATCAAGAAAAAGGATTGCAATTGCAGGAGACAGCTAGGTAGGGTAAATGAAGAGTCTCAGTGTCCACCTTACGCTGTTAAGTTTGAGTTGGTGGCCATTCCATTATTTGGTGCATACTCCAAAAAAAAAAAAACCCACACATTCTAGCTACTAATAATGACACCTATAGGATAATGTACAATATGTGGCTTCCCCAGTTCTAGGAAATCTACTTTCTTACTCCACTCCCTGCCATGGCCCTAGAAAGGCAAAACAGTAGCCAAGAGGAACCTGAAACCCTCTGACAAGTGGGACATCTGGGGAGAGGTGGGGCGGGGATCTACCAAAGGCTGGAAAGGCATGGATCATGGTTTTGAAAAGAGGTCACTGGGACATACAATGCATGACCAGTCTGCCTTAGGTTCTTTTCAAATCCACAGATGTCCTAATTTCCTCAGAGGGACGTTAATACATGGGAATAAAGCACCTGAGACGAAGGAGTTCATCCGAAGAAAAAAGACACTTATTATCTACTTCTAGCCACAGTCACTCAATAGGACAGTACGGAACCCTGAGAAGCATAATGCTTAAAAGAGAGTTTTTTCAAAGAGAAGAAGTAGTAGGCAATGAGGTAAGAATTTTAACAGTCACACAGAACTCCTGCTTGCTTACTGTTTTCTCCAGAACCCCAACTCAACCTGCTGTTTTATTCGTGC
This sequence comes from Meles meles, assembly GCF_922984935.1. Lineage (NCBI taxonomy): Eukaryota > Metazoa > Chordata > Mammalia > Carnivora > Mustelidae > Meles > Meles meles. The sequence goes on from NC_060069.1 coordinate 146,318,962, forward strand.
TGTTTGTTTGAACTGCACGTCGACATGGTCACAGATATTTAGTCAGTCTGGTAACCTTGCCACACAGTGCTTAACATTCCTCCACGCTGTTTGTAAAAGCAAGTCACTGTTTCCCAACCTCACCTACCTAACTGGAATTATGAAAGCATGCTGCATCTTTTATAACCCTATTATGTAAGGAGACGGTCTTCTGCCAGACCACCGGGCCTCACTTATACTAAACATATACCACCTTTATCATAGAAATTAATGAAAACAGCTCCCTAGAGAATTCTCAGTCTACTCTCAACACAGGAATCGATTTTCCACAGGGACAATGAACATCCTAGAGCTCTGAAAAGGCAATATAAAATACAGCAAATAGAGCCAATTTCCAAGAGTCTTACTCAGGGTCTATTTGCAGCAAAATGAGAAACCGTTCATAATTATTCCCCTTTCTCAACAAATATGCTAGCTTGACGTATTTATAAAAAGCAAATCATTAATTAGCTAATGATAAAAATGTGAGGTAATCAGGAATAAATGCGAGTCTGGACATCTTCCTATGCCTTTAAGAAAATACTGTAATTTTGTAATATTCATTGTACTAATTATAGTACATTATCTTATCAACTAGCTCAGTAGAGGGAGCTGATTCTCCTAATTGCTGCTGCTGCCATTAGTCACTGTCGCATTATAGGAGTTCGTGTAGGACACAGGTCCTAGAAAATGCAAATCCGCACATTAATCTTCAGCTCCGTGCCCCACCAGCCCCCAACCCTCCAGCGGCTCCCCCAGAGTTTTTTAACCTCTTCGGCACCAGGCAGATCAAGACTGCCCCTGATTTCATAATAATGGAGACGGGATTAACCTGCCAGGGAAAACCATGCTTCAGAAAACCGAAATGTTCTTGTACGAAAAAGATTATGGGAGCCGAACTGCAAATCTGAGTCACGCGCCCGTTTTGGATTTGCTCCCATTATTTAGAGTGAAAAGGGCCATTTTCACAGGCGTTTCTTCTGGAATTTACTACTCGGATTTATAAATTATATTGACGAATATTGGACAGATATTTTCTCCCTTGAAAAAGAAACAGCACGCCTGTGGCCCCGCTCTGCCCCACCCCGCGTGCACAACAAGTGCCTGAGAGCGAGTACGTCTCAATATTATTATTACTGGTTTTAGTACCATTTTTTTGTTGACTACTGAATGCACAATGAAATCGTCTTCTTCATTAACTTAACCCCCTCACTATGCTTACTGATAAGACGAAAGAAACCCTAACATAATGCAGGATTTGATTTATCTGAAGCTTCTGGTAAGATTTTCTATAACTATAGGAGCTGCCTGCAAAGGGGATGGGTGCTCCCCTTTGATTTACCCCGATTTTAACACTGGGGGAAACAACAGTGGGTGGGAGGAGACTTTGTCCAAAAAGGAAGCTGCTGTCTTCCTTGCCCAAATCTTTCAGTGAGCAGCACTGCTGGGAACATCACAGAGTCCCGCTCACCTCCCCACCTCCCGCCACCACCCACCTTGGCAGAAACCCAAAGATCCTACACCTGCAGCAGAACTTAAAACGTGGGCGTTGGGGAAGGGACAGGAAGGAAGGGCAGAGGGAGCAGTGCGGTGGCCCAGGGAGAGAGGTAACACATGCCAATGTCAAATCCACCTCTTATAAAACCGTCTTTCTAGAAAATAGAGGGGAACTGAACTAGAGCGGTTGTCAGAATACACAGTAATTCCACTCTAATCCCTGGGTGGACTTAGCAGCAAAGAACTACTCCATGAAGACCCTCTTTTTCCTTACGTGTCCGTGAGGACCCTATAGGCCAGTGCTTTATTCTTATTTATTTTTTTTAAAGATTTTATTTATTTGACAGAGGGAAACACAGTGAGAGAGGGAACGCAAGCAGAGGGAATGGGAGAAGGAGAAGCACGCCTCCCGCCGAGCAGGCAGCCCCATGCAGGGCTCGAACCCAGGACCCTGGGATCATGACCTGAGCCGAAGGCAGCCGCTTAACGACCGAGCCACCCAGGCGCCCCATTATTCTTTTTATCTTTTCCCTCACTGGCTTTCCGGCACAGCACGGACAAGCGTGAACAGGTCATCTGGCGAGATGGCAGGAAGAGGTAAAGCATTTTACGTACCAATTTTTGATGATGAACTTCATATCCCGAGTCATGTCGGAACTCGGCGTCCATCTTCACCTCAGAGATCTCTTCTGTCTTGATGTTTGTCAACCCTGAACCTGCGATAACCCATAAGCATCACGCCGTCATTAAAGGACACACGACACTCAATTCGTTTTCTCTGTAAACATGAACACTGTAACACAAAGGCTACCAAAACGTCCTTTCTAGGTCTGGAGTGAGGGGAAGTAGATTTTAATGACTTTCTTCAAGAAAACTGACACCCTGTATGTAAACCCTTAACCACTACCTATTTCAAACAAACAAAAAAAAAATTTGAAGATTAAAGAAATCCAAAGGTAAAGTTTCTACTGCCTTTAAACACATGTTATAGATATATAAAATATATATAAAATTATAAAATATAAATTTTATATAAAAATATAAATAAAATATATTTTACATATATATATTTTTAAATGGAGGAATACTAGAAATTAAATGCTAGTTGGGAAGTTGGCAAGGATGTGTTCCCCAAATATACCCCAAATATATTGTTTTAGGGGCTTATTGTTTAGCCTATTCTACGTCTTTTCCCATGTGTTCTCAGTCTTCTGGAAAAAATAATAAAAGTCTTTAAAAAATGAGCACTAATTACCTGGTGGAATCAAACTGCTACTTTAGGGCTTCATTCCAATTACAAATAAATTATGTTCATGTATCTATGCAGTGAAGCATTGTAAAAATCACATTATTTATTTAGTTAGGTGACTTAGTTATAGATACAGAATATAATTGGTTCGTCTGCTGAATAAAGACCTGCAGTACATAATTTTAGAAAATGTTTCTGTGGGACTAACAGAATTTATAACTTACTAACTCTTCCTTCTCTATAAATTACTACATGTTTCTTACACTAATTGTTACAATAAATTTCATTTTCCAAATAACGATTTGAAGCTACAAAACAAAATGCAAAGCCATTTTTCAAACAGAAAAATGAAAGCACCAAATAGAAATAATCAGTTTCCATGCCGTAGCATTTAAACATCCAAAGTTACAATTTCAGGACGAGAAAGACTTTTTTTTTTTTTTTTTAAATATTTAAACTTCACTTTTTCAGTGTTCCAAGAAAGCCTTTAAAAATCATGTCCTCTACGGTATTCTCACCCAAAGGGCAAACCGTCAGGTTCTGAGTGAATGGAGAAAAATCTATCCATTTGCCTCCATTTCGGACAGCTCTGCCTACAAGAATGACCATCTTCCTTACACCAAGCTCTAAGCAGTTCCCCTAAGGCATCTACACTTGCAGCCTATTCATCGCAGAACAAGTAGAAATTTCCCTTCTGCCTCATAGCCTTGAACAGACCGGACACCTGAGGAAAGGCATCGTGCTCCTGATGGTTCCTGCTCAGGCTACATGTCACCAGGTCCTTCAGCTCTCACGGGACCTCATTTCTTGCTCTTTGTCTAGTCACTCCTACAGTCTTATCCACAGGTGCCGTGAAACTTGTCACACACCTTGCTGAAACTGAAAAGCGCAACGTCCACAGCACACCAAGTGCCAATCTAACAGCACAGCTCACACAAAAAGGAGGATAATTTGACAAGACCGTGGGCACCCCTGCCGGTTGTGACAGATCCCTGACTCCTTGTCCAAACGTTCACAAATCTTCCATTTAATAACTCGTCTGACAACAGAACCGAGATCAACATCACTCTACACCTGGCCTGTAGACTGTCACCTTTTCTTCTCTGCTGTCCGTCTGGTGGAACCAGTCTCTTCTCCCCATCTTCCCAGCTCTCCCACCCTGCAGAGGTCCTCAAAGATCATGGAGAGTGGTTCCACCATTTTACCCTCCAATTCTCCTAGCCTACAGTCTGTCTGGGTCACAAGGACTTGGACATGGTAGAGAGGTGTCATAGACTTAAAATACACCCACGAATCTGTTACTGCTCCTCCTTTCCACAGGTGGGACTGAATTGCGTTCTCTTGAGTGTGGACTGGATGGAGTGCCTTGCTTCTAATGAACAGACAAAAGAGAAAGTGATGGTGGGTGAATCCTTGGTCTAAGTCAAAAAAGGTCTGCAGCTTCCTTCTTATTCTCTTTCTCAGATCATGGTCTGGAAAAGCCATGTCACGAGGACACTCAAGCAGCCCGACAAAAAGTTTCCCATGATGAGATATGGCAGTGTCCTGCCAACAGCCATGTGAATGGGTCACCTTGGGAACAGACCCACCACAGTCAAGCCTCGACCTCAAATGGCTACAGCTCTAGAAGATGTCTTGACTGTAACCTCCTGAGAGGCCCGGAGCCAGGAGCACCCAGCTAATCCATGCTTGAGGTCCTGATAATTGTAAGAAAATAGATGTCTGTTGTTTTAAGCTGCTAAGTTATGGAATTATTTGTTGCATTAGCAACAGAAAATTAGTACAAGGAGCTAGTGCTTTCTTTTTTCATCTTGATCTACCTGCGGCTCTAATTTCCTCCTTGTAGAAGATCACTCTCTAATACAGACACAAAGTGGGATAGTTTCCCTTTCTTTCTCATCTTCTACCATCCCTCAACCCCTGACCTGTCCCGAGAGCTATGGGGCTCTCTGTTCTTTATTTTCTTGCTTTGAAATCATTTGCATTTTCTCATGATTTTCAACTCATTCTAACCTCTAATCTTCCTGACACTATGCTTATTGGGCTGGGATACTAACGTTCTGTTATGCCTCACTGGCTATGTATTTTTAGCTTCCCATAGGCCCTTTTAAATCTGAGACAGGGGTATAACCACAGTAATTTATTTACAGATCACCCTTTTGCTGTCATCAGGATCTAGCAATGCAACAGTTAAAATTATATTTGAGGCGTTAAGAAAAGTCCCTTCAATATCTTTTAGTTTTGTGCGGCCAACAATTACCTCAAAAAAACAGGAGCTCTCTACTCAAAACTGCAAAAGCCCACATTACTTCTGAAAGGAGAGTGAAAATACTTTTGGTACTCAAACCAAAATTCAACTTCATGTAAGAAGTCAGAACAACAGATACTTAATTGTAGCTCAATAGTCTATGAGACTTTCAGCAGAAAGAGACCTTTCTAGTTCATTTTTGTATAGCATGGGCGATCACTTAGTGAAAAGACTTTCTATACATTAAGCAAATCTCACTAAAGGGAAGAAAAATTACTAAGCTTGCACAAAGGGAAACATGTCGGTAATAAGCTCACATTGCATGTGATGAAATGTGATGTGTAGATTTAAATACCTCATAGGGACCTTTGCTAAAGGGTATCAGAGGCCTTTCTAAGCCCTGGTGTGACTCTAGGTCTCTCTGTCACGGTAAGTGAGCAGAATCTGTTATTCATTTGAGGGCATAAGGAGGCATGTCCCTCATGAAACCTTTCACAGGGCCTGGGGTCAAGGACTTGGTCTCCTTTCTGAGGACTGGAGAAGGTGGTAATAAACTATAGTGGAAAGGGTAGCTTTCCTCCCCTTGTGAAGAGCTTGCTAATGTATTTTCCTTCTTTATTCTGGTCCAATGGTGTAACTTGACCTTCAGAGCCCATTTCTCCCTGGAACTAAGCCAGAGGAGTACTTGAAATGGCCACTGAGCCCAGAACTCACGATAACATGCTTTCCGTACCTGACACTACATTCTAAAAGTGACGTGCCCTGGGTTTTCAGATACGAAAGACAAAGAGAAGTCATCTTCTTCCGTCATGATTACATACAAACCCTTTCTTTATTTGTGTCAGGCGGACAACAGCAATTATTTAACAACGATGCCATCAACTGAATGACACGCTACGACAATCCTGGGAAGAAGGTTCTCTAGGTTTGGAGAGTCTAAAGGTATACACTGAACTCAAGCATGCAGTTTCCTACAGTGTGATGTTGGAAGAACCCACACTAATGTTATGAGCATAGGAGGGAATCGGTCCAAATGCTGGAGGGACAGACTGTAAGCAGAGAGAGAGCGCGCTAGGCCTCACTACCCGTCCAGCAAACAGAGCTACTCGTAAACTAGAATCTTGCTCACTTCGGATCTGATCATTCTTTCTTAACTATGGCCCTTCTTTTATTGGGGAAGCCCTAGCCTTAGCCAGTATAAGAAAGAGGGCGGAGTCTAGGCCACCCTCATCTTTGAATCCCCGCC